>NW_028319214.1:690000-993750 GCF_062004578.1 Staurois parvus | reverse complement strand
ATGAAGCTGATTGAATTACTCCATAAGAGCACTGTGGAAATAAACATCAAGACATTCTCTGAAAGCTCATTTGGGATCAATTCAGATTAGGAAGCTCATACAATTTTCAGTATGGAGTCACTATACATATTCTATCAAAAATAAACTTTTAGACACAGATGGCCAGATCATACATGCATAGATGTGGGGACCTCCCTAAAAGGGTTTAGCAGTGGCATCTTATTGCTACTTGTATATCTAGGTACTTATAGGCAAGAGCCAAATTCATATGACAAGCAGAGTTTATCTATATGAAAATCTCAGACATTTTGTTTCAGTGCTGGCTTGGTTGCCTCAGCTAAAACATTGTGGGAAGCATACAAAGCTGTTATATGTGGTCACCTTGCACAGCTCTGCTCAAGAATGAAAAACGAATGCGAAGCAATTTAGGTAAAAAAGGAACTTGAAGTGGTTCAGGTGAAATTAAAGTCCGACCTATCACAAATAATACAAAAATGTAAGCAATGTCAAACAAAGAAGATGAACAACTTTGCTGCTCGAAGCAGCGCTTTTGTGTTGAAAACAGATTCCCCAGGTCTGATTTTAGCCATACACATTCGCAGCACTTGTCCAAAACTCAAAATCTGGGAATACAGGGATCAAAATTCATCTGATTCAGCAGGAACTGGCCGAATTTAGAACCTCACACCATTTTGCACAGAAATCTCATTTATTACCTCCGATGGTGGGCTGATGTCTAATCCGGAAACCCCTTGGGATTTTTCTCGCTCTGTAGTACAGATTCTGGCCTTGCAGCTCCAGATCAAGCTTTGATTTCCCTTAATCAGTCAGTGACTGTATCCGATCCAAATGCTTTTTCAGTGTCAGGTGGGAAGAGGATTGCAATCTCTTCCTGATTGTAAATGCATCCAAAATTACTTGATGATGCGATATCTTCAGAGGCCATTTGGTTATAGACAATCCTCACAATTGGATCAATCGGTGAATGTGATGTCCCGGTTTTCTACAGGTACATCTGGTAAATAACCTTGTGGTGGGCAGCCAGCAGGGGTGCTGTATGGGAAACCAGTCCAGAATGCAAGTGTACAATCCAAACGCACACGCTCCTGCGTTAAAAATAGCTGTGTGTATAAGTGCTGCAGGGACCGTAAGCTGGAACTGAACAGAATCAGCACATGACAAATTGTGACAAAATGTCTTTCACTTTTCCCCAGCTTCATTCACGGACCGATTATCTGTTCTATTTTCTCCACAGCTCATCTCCGCAACCCTGCCCGCCCATTGGCTTGTGTGGCGCCGGCGTCATGTGTTTCCATGACACCGGCAATCTGCCTCATCCTGCCCGGCGCCGACATCATGGTTTTCCATGATAATGGCAGCCGGTGCAGGAATGACTTTGAGCGCATGCGTGAGTAGCATGGCAGGTTACATGCGTCGCCATGACGCGGTCAGCCGCTGCACCAATAAAACCACTGTAGGTGTATCCTCATTGCAGCTCACTTGATAATAGGAGACACACCCCCACATTTCTCAGCAACAGCTTTTAGCTTCTGTCAGGGACATATAAGCTGCCGATCGTTGTTTACATAATACAGCGCTGCTTTCAGCTGACACTTTATTACAATCCGGAGAGTACTATGATACACATATATACACATGCGTCATGCTTTAGGACTGTTTTTCTTCAGCTGGAACTGGGGCCTTTGTCAAGGTAGAGGGAATTATGAACAGTTCCAAATACCAGTCAATATTGGCACATACCCTTCAAGCTTCTACTAGAAAGCTGAACATGAAGAGGAACTTCATCTTTCAGCATGACAACTACCCAAAGCATACATCCACATCAACAAGGAATGGCTTCACCAGAAGAAGATGAACGTTTTGGAATGGCCCAGCCAGAGCCCAAACCTGAATCCGCTGGAAAATCTGTGGGGTTATCTGAAGAGGGCTGTGCACAGTACATGCCCTCAGCCTAATACCGGTGCCCCTGCTCCCCAAAACCACCCCTCCATTTTCGTGTGCACTCCTGAACGCCCGTTCGGTTTGCAACAAACTTACCGCCATCCACGACCTCTTTGTCTCCCACTGCCTCAACCTCCTGGCGATCACTGAAACCTGGATCCAAACCACCAATTCTACCTCCCCTGTAGCACTCTCCTATGGAGGTCTCACCTGGACCCACTCACCCAGACTCACAGTCGAAAAGGTGGGGTTGGTATGCTCCTGTCACCGCAGAGCACCTTCCAAGTCCTCCCAAACCCTCCCTCTCTATCCTTCTCCTCCTTTGAGGCCCACTGCATCCGACTATTCTCTCCAATCCCCCTGAGGATTGCAGTAATCTATCGGCCTCCTGGACCCGTATCCCGCTTCCTTGACGACTTCTCCACCTGGTTACCCTTCTTTCTCTCCTCCGAGCTGCCCACCACCATCCTTGGAGACTTCAACATCCCTATCAACATCAATAACCCGGCCACATCCCAACTCCTCCACCTAACCTCTTCTTTTGCACTTGCACAGTGCATACAGTCCACCACTTCGACGGGAACACCCTGGACCTTGTTTTCTCTCATCTCTGCACCCCCCACAACCTCACAAACACCCCTTTTCCCCTCTCTGACCACAACCTCATCACTTTCTCTGTCTCCTCGTCCTCTTACACCTACCCCTCTAAACGTCAAACCATCACCAGCTGAAACCTCCGCAACCTGAACCCTGCCCCCTTCCACGCTGCAGCTGACCAACTGTACGACAGTATACTTCCCCTGTCCTGCCCTGACCTGGCCACCACTGTTTATAACAACTCGTTGTCAGCCGCTCTTGACTCCTTAGCACCCCTAACCACACGAAACATTAGACCCCGACCGCTTCAACCCTGGCAGAATGACCATACCAAAAATCTCAAGTGACACAGTCATGCGCTAGAGCGACTATGGCGCAAAACCAGATCCCAACAAGCGTTCACCCGATATAAATCCGCCTTCCTCACATACACTTCCTCCCTCCACGCTGCCAAGCAAGCCTACTTTGTAACCCTCATCAATACCCTCTCCTCCAGTCCTCGCCGGCTCTTCTCCACTTTCAACTCTCTGCTCTCTCCGCCCCCACCTCCACCCAGTACCTCACTCATGGCCCACGAGTTTGCTAACCACTTCCAAAGCAAGATCGACGAAATTCAAAGGGACATCACCACTGCTCAGACTTCTGCCCCACCTAGCATCCCTCACACGAAAACCCCCTCAACATTCCTCTCCTTCGACCTCGCCACTGTCCAGACCTCCACCCCGCCCAATATTCCTCACACTAAAACCCCCTCAACACTCCACTCCTTTGACCCTGCTACCACTGAAGAGGTCACTAAGGTCTTCTCTGAAGCTTGGCTTACCACCTGCCCCCTCGACCCTGTCCCCTCACAACTCCTACAATCACCCTCCTCCATCCTACGCTCCCTCACTCACATCTTTATTCTCTCCCTCTCTACTGGCACATTCCCCTCCCCTCTGAAGCACGCGCACATCACTCCCATACTCAAAAAACCCTCCCTGGATCCCACTGACCTAAACAACGTTATCATCTCCCTGCTGCCATTTACATCCAAACTCCTTGAGCGCTTAGCCTATAATCGCCTAAGCTCCCACCTCACCGACAACAACCTCCTTGATCCCCTACAATCTGGCTTCCGTCCCCTACACTCCACCGAAACCGCCCTACTCAAACTCACCAATGACCCGCTAACCGCCAAAGCCAATGGCCACTACTCAGTGTTACTACTCCTCGACCTCTCTGCGGCTTTCGACACGGTCGACCACCCCCTCCTCCTCAAAAAACGATACTCTTTTGGCCTCAGAGACTCTGCTCTCTCCTGGCTCTCTTCCTCACAACGCTCCTTCAGTGTTACTTATAACGCTGCCACCTCCCCCTCACTCCCTCTCACTGTTGGGGTCCCCCAAGGTTCTGTTCTCGGGCCCCTTCTCTATCTACACCTCCTCCCGTCGTCAACTGATACACTCCCACGGCTTCAACTACCATCTCTATGCCGATGGCACTCAAATCTATCTCTCTACCCCTCGCCTCACCCCTTCAGTCTCCGCCCGAATCACTAGCCTTCTGAACGACGTATCAGACTGGATGTCACTCCACTTCCTCAAATTAAACCTTGCCAAAACTGAGCTCCTAGTTTTCCACCCAGCCCGCGCCCCCGACCTCTCCATCACGACCAACAACGCCACCATCAGCCCCACCCCGCAAGCCAGAGTACTAGGTGTCACTCTAGACTCCAATCTGTCTTTCCAGCCCCGGGTCCAAACGCTGACAAATTCATGCAGACTCCACCTCCGCAACATCTCCAAAATACGCACATTCCTAACTCCAGAAACTACAAAGCAACTCATCATTCCCTTATTATATCACGACTTGACTACTGTAACTCCCTCCTCGCCGGGCCAACCTCAACACAGGCTATCCTTCCTTCAGTCTATCCTGAATTCTGCAGCCAGACTCATCCACCTTACTAACCGCTCCATATCCGCCAACCCCCTCTGCCAATCCCTCCACTGGCTTCCGATTGCCCAACACATAAAATTCAAATTATTAACACTGACGTACAAAGCTGTTCATAACACTGCCCCAAACTACATCACTGACCTGATATCCATCTACCACCCAAAACGCACTCTCCACTTCTCACAAGACCTCCTACTCTCTAGTTCCCTGGTCTCCTCCTCCCATGCCCGTCTCCAGGACTTCTCCTCGGCTTCCCTCATCCTCTGGAACTTACTACCCCAATCCATCAGACTGTCACCGACCCTCCTCACCTTTAGGCGCACTCTGAAAACCCATCTCTTCAGAGAAGCCTACCCCGCCCTCACCTAATTGCCGATCTCCTCCGCTCTTCCCACCATTCCATCCCCCACAGCTATTTCATCCTATACCACTCTCCCCTCCCTCCTAGATTGTAAGCTCCAAGGAGCAGGGTCCTTGAACCCCTCGTGTATTGTATTGTTACTGTGCTGTCTCGTGTACTGTCTCCCATTATAATGTACAGCGCTGAGAAAACTGTTGGCGCTATATACATACTGTATAATAATAATATTTTGGAGTGTTTTGCAAGGAAGAGTGGGCAAATATTGCCAAGTCAAGATGTGCCATGCTGATAGACTCATACCCAAAAAGACTGAGTGCTGAAATCAAATCAAATGGTGCTTCAGCAAAGTATTAGTTTAAGGGTGTGCACACTTATGCAACCATATTATTTTAGATTTTTATTTTTACTTCCACCTAAAAGATTTCAGTTTGTTGTTCAACTGCGTTGTACAGTTTATAGGTTACATTAAAGGTAGAAAAAGTTATCAAATAATTTATCTTTGTCTCATTTTTTTACATCACAGAAACCTAACATTTTAAGTGGGGTGTGTAAACTTTTTATCTCCACTGTATATATACAGTGCATCCAGAAAGTATTCATAGTGCTTAACTTTTGCCGTATTTTGCTTATTCTAAAATTGATTAAATTCATTTTTTTCTCAACATTCTACAAACAATACCGCATACGGACAATGTGAAAGAAGTTTGTTTTGAAATCTTTGTAATTTATTAAAAATTAAAAATGGAAGAAAAAAACCACGTACTTAAGTATTCACAGCCTTTGCTCAATACTTTGTTGAAGCACTATTAGCACCAATTACAGCCTCAAGTCGTTTTGAGTATGATGCTACAAACTTGGCACACCTATTTTTGGGCAATTTCTCCCATTCTTTTTTGCGGTACCTCTCTAGCTCCATCAGGTTGGATGGGGAGCATCGGTGCACAGCCATTTTCAGATCTCTCCAGAGATGTTCAATCGGGTTCAGGTCTGGGCTCTGGCTGGGGCACTCCAGAACATTCTCTAGGCCCCCAGTTCCTGCCGCTGAAAAACATCCCCACAGCATGATGCTGCCATCAACATGCTTCACTGTAGGGATGGTATTGGTGAGGTGGTGAGCAGTGTCTGGTTTCTTCCAGACATGACCCTTGGCATTCAGGCCAAAGAGTTCAATCTTTGTTTTATCAGACCAGAGAGTTTTGTTTATCATGGTCTGAGAGTCCCTCATGTGCCCTTTGACAAACTCCAGGCAGGCTGCCATTTGCCTTTTGCTGAGGAGTGGCTTCCGTCTGGCCACTCTACCATACAGTCCTGATTGGTGGAGTGCTGCAGAGATGATTGTTCTTCTGGAAGGTTCTCCTCTTTCCACAGAGAAACGCTGAAGCTCTTTCAGAGTGACCATCTGGTGCTTGGTTACCTCCCTGGCTAAGACCCTTCTCCCTTGATTGCTCATTTTGGCTGGGCGGCCCTCTCTAGAAAGATTCCTGGTGGTTCCCAACTTCTTCCATTTACGGATGATGGAGACCACTGTGCTCATTGGGACCTTCAATTCTGCAGACCTTTTTCTGTACCCCTCCCCAGATCCGTGCCTTGATAGAATCCTGTCTTGGAGGTATACGGACAATTCCTTGGACTTCATTGCTTGGTTTGTGCTGATATGCACTGTTAACTATGCTACCTTATATAGACAAGTTTATGCTTTTCCTAATCATGTCCAATCAACTGAATTTCCCACAGTTGGACTCCAATCAAGTTGTGGAAACATCTCAAGGATGATCAGTGGGAACAGGATGCACTAGAGGTCAAATCTGAGTGTCATGCCAAAGGCTGTGAATACTTATGTACATGTTTTTTTTTGTTTTTCATTATAAATAAATTGCAAAGATTTCAAAATGAACTTCTTTCACGTTGTCATTATGGGGTATTTTTTGTATAATGTTGAGGGAAAAAATGAATTTAATCCATTTTGGAATACGGCTGTAACGTAACAAAATGTGGCAAAAGTTAAACGCTGTGAATACTTTCTGGATGCACTGTGTGTGTATGTATGTATGTATTTATGTGTGTGTGTGTGTATATATGTGTATATGTGTATATATATATATATATATATATATATATATACACACACGAAATATATATCTATCTCTATACCCGCTCTTTTATTACTTTCTGACATTCCTACTGTCTTTTTTAGGATACGGATCTCTTATCTCCAGGTATCAGCGTTAACAACAGTTACTGCTCTAGCAGTTCAAATCTGGAGACTAGTCGACATTTAAGCCGCAGCAACATAGACATACCTCGGAGCAATGGTGAAGACCCAAAGAAACAGCTTCCTCGCAAGAGAAGTGACTCTTCAACCTATGAGCTGGACACCATTAAGCAGCATCAAGCTTTTCTCTCTAGGTATGTGTACTACATGCACTAGTGGAGAATAGTCTGTAGGTTTGGTAGAAGAATGTCTGTAAATGTCTAAAGCATCTTACTGTATATTTGGGATAGCTTAGCTACTGGGAGCTTCTGGCAGAAGACATGCACTGCTCTCTGAATTAAAATAGAAATAGATATGTTTTTTTACAAAAGGATCTTGAAATCAATCACAAGAATACATTATAAGTAACTAGCCAAAGTGTGTGATTTCACACAATAGTGTCTTCATACAGAGTAGTATGGAATATAAAGGCATAAATACACTGTTTTGCCAAAAGTATTGGGGCACCCCTCCAAATCATTGGATTCAGGTGTTCCAATCACCTCCATGACCACAGGTGTATGAAATCAAGCACTTAGGCATGCAGACTGCTTCTACAAACATTTGTGAAGGAATGGGTCGCTCTCAGGAGCTCAGTGAATCCAAGCGTAGTACCGTGATAGGTTGCCACCTGAGCAGTAAGTCCATCAGTCAAATTTCCTTGCAACTGAATATTCCACAGCCAACTGTTATTGGAATTATAACAAAGTGGAAGCAACTGGGAACAAGAGCAACTCAGCCACAAAGTGGTAGGTCACATAAAATGACAGAGCAGGGTCAGTGCATGATGAAGCGCACAGTGCTCAGAAGTTGCCAACTGTCTGCAGAGTCAATAGCTAATGACCTCCAAATGTCATGTGGCCTTCAGATTAGCACAACATCAGTGTGTAGAGAGCTTCATGGAATGGGTTTCCATGGCCGAGCAGCTGCATCCAAGCCTTACATCACCAAGTGCAATGCTGTAAACCATGCTGCCACTGGACTCTAGAGCAGTGGAGACATGTTCTCTGGAATGATGAATCTGCTGGTTGCCAGGAGAATGGTGCTTGCCTGAATGCATGGTGCCAAGTGTAAAGTTTGGTGGAGGGGGGATTATGGTGTGAGGTTGTTTTTCAGGGTTTGGGCTTTGCCCCTTAGTGAATGGAACTCTTGAGGCATCAGCATACCAATATATTTTGGACAATTTAATGCTCCCAACTTTGTGGGAACAGTTTGGAGACGACCCCTGCCTGGTCCAACATGACTGCGCACCAGTGCACAAAGCAAGGTCCATAAAGATGTGGATGAGTGAGTTTAGGGTGGAGGAACTTTGACTGGCCTGCACAGAGTCCTGACCTCAACCCAATAGAACATCTTTGGGATGAATTAGAGTGGAGACTACGAGCCAGGTCTTCTCGTCTGACATCAGTGCCTGACCTCACAAATGTGCTTCTGGAAGAATGGTCAAACATTCCCATTGACATACTCCTAAACCTTGTGGACAGCCTTCCCAGAAGAGTTGAATCTGTTATAGTTGCAAAGGGTAGGCCAACTCAATATTGAACCATACAGACTAAGACTGGGATGCCATTAAAGTTTATTTGCGTGTAAAGGCAGGCGTCCCAATACGTTTGTCAATATAGTGTATATTAAAGATGATGGAAATATATTGTGGATCCAGAAGAAGTCCAAATAAAGGTTTCTAGCAGTTTATTTTCAATTTCCGCCAGATAAACCTGTGTTAGTAAGTCCACTGATAAGCCTGTTAATTGTGGTGAGAAAGACACCCAGTTAACGTTCAAACTGTATTATACTGTTTGACATTATTTATCCTTAGAAGTTGTGACTACATTTAGGTTTTTTTCAGACTTTTTCCTTTGTTTTCACTTGTTAATCTAGCCAGTTATGTACTTCCAGTCCTAGAGCGACAAGGCTCGTTCATCTTACTGTATCTATAAAGTGTCATTACCCTAGGCTGATCTTGGATTGTTTGAGATTTCAGTGCACCGGAAGTTATGAGCATACAGGATCCCTGGCAGGATCAATCGTAACTTCTAAGTACTTGCACAAAATGTCACTACATCCAAAGATGCAATATTTTATATTTTTGTTTACACTAAGGTACTCAGACATGAGAGCCCTGCCAAGTCTGTGGTTGACAGCTAATGTGATGACTCGGATGGATTTTTTAGCTAGTTGCTTGTTTACCTCCAAATAAGATGAGCATTGGGTGGATCTAGAACCCTGTTGCCCAACCTGCAGCCCTTTATTACTTATTGTGGGTACCCTTGGACTCACGCAGTTTTGTATTGGGAGTAAGAGCATTATCTCTAAAGGGATAATAGCAGTGACCTCTACTAAGCTTATGTAACATGTCCAAAGTCTCTATCTGCAGCATGTCTTCAATATCCAACCAAACCTCTAGAATATCCAGTGTCTGACCGTCATTCCTTTGGTATATACACAGTCTCTGGCATATGTTTCTTGAACTGCATATACTGAATATTAGTTGATCATATTCATGTTAGGAACCACAGTTGATGCCACATAGACCTCTTAAGGCAGCAGACACTCATATAAACACTCTAAATTTGCATGATAAATTAAACAATCTTTTGTAAAAACAGTGGATAGGTAATCAGAATGTCTTTTGTATGTAGCCTAAATCTGGCCATAGAGGGTTAATTTTTTTCCATTCAGCCAAGGGTACATTGTGTTCTAAAAGCAGGACATATCACTTTAACCACCTCCCGCCCGCCATATAGTAATGTGACGGACGCAAGGTGGTTCTCTCGTTCTGGAAGGACGTCATATGACGTCGTCCCATTCTCACCGTGCATGCACGGCTCAGGGAGCGCGCAGCGCGGCGATCGGCGGTGCGCTGTGTCCCTCGGACACAGCGGATCACTGATCACAGAAAGAGCTGAAGATGTCGGCTCGGTCACGTGATCAACTGGGTCCAATCACAGCTGATCACATGTAAACAGGGAAATGCCAGTTATCGGCATTTCTCTCCTCTCGAGCTGTCACGCTGACAGCTCGAGAGGAAAGTCGGTAATCGGCTTTCCGCGGAGGGGACATGTACACTGATCATCAGTGCCCTGATGATCAGTGTAGCCCCAGCAGTGCCACCTGTCAGTGCTCATCAGTGCCACATCAATGCCACATATCCGTGCCTACCAGTGCACATCATTGCCACATATCAGTGCCCATCTATCAATGCGAATCAGTGCTGCCAATCCGTGCCGCCTATCAGTGCGAATCAGTGCCGCCTGTCAGTGCCGCCTAACAGTGCCAGTCAGTGCCGCGTATCAGTGCCTCCTCATCAGTGCCCATCAGTGCCACCTATCAGTGTCCATCAGTGCAGCCTATCAGTTCCCATCAGTGCAGCCTCATTAGTGCACATCAGTGAAAGAGAAAAATTACTTTTTTTTTAATTTTCAGTGGTTTTTGGTTTGTTTAAGAACAAATAAAAAACCCTGAGGTGATTAAATACCACCAAAATAAAGCTCTAGCTGTCACAAAAAAATGATAAAAATTTAATGTGGGTACAGTGTTGCATGACCGCACAATTGTCACTCAAAGTGCGACAGCGCTGAAAGCTGGAAATTGGCCTAGGCAGGAAGGGGGTATAAGTGCCCTGTAGGCTAGTGGTTAAGAATACATTTACCAATGTTATTATGTAAAACTTTTTCCATAAAAAAACTTGGTAAGCAAAAAAAAAAAAGAATACACTGACCGGCAGCTACTGCCGCTGAATGCCAAAGGTTATCCAGCTTGTCCCTTCAACAGAAGATGATCAAATGATTGACTTGTGTAGCAGATGGACACACACTGAACTTCATCTGGTTCCTGCTGAACTGGCTGAATTTTGATTAGTGTATGGCCAGCTTAAAGGCGAAGTTCACCTTTGGAACATGTTACATGTTCCACTCTCATTTAGCGTGGAAGATGTAACATGTTCCAGCTTTTTCCTCCTCTTCTTCCCAGTCACTCTCTACCTGTAAATTGCACTGCTGGTGAGTGTGCTATTTTACTATTTTCCACACGTCACCAGATTATATGTTCAAACTGGGATAATTAGAGTCACCTATCTGAATGTTTATCCACACCATCATTGAACTATCATCATCATTTAATATTGTGTGCGGTCCCTTTTTGGGACATTTAGTATTCTATTTTGGACAATTTTTTTTTCGGATTTCAGTATCTTTATTGGTGGATTAGTTTTAGCCACATGCGTGTTTTCACTTTTATTGCCGTCACCAAATGTAGCACTGTATTATGTTATATGGTATGTGTTAGTATTACTTATCCTATACCTTTTTGCAGTTTTATTGATTTTAGCACTGCATTCCAACCTTGTGCAGGTTATGCGTTTATATTTTATACGTTTATGCCACTGATAATTTTTAAGCACTGCACTACATTTTTATTAAGTGAAGGAAATATGTATTTGATCCCCTGCTGATTTGTAATGTTTGCCCACTCACAAAGAAATGATCAGTCTAAAAATCGAATGGTATGTGTATTGTAACACTAAGAGGCAGAATAGCAACAAAGAATTCAAAAGAAATGTCTAACAAATGATGCAGTGATTTGCATGTTCATGAGGGAAATAAGTATTTGATCCCCTTCACAAAACATGACTTAGTACTTGGTGGCAAATCCCTTGTTGGCAATCACAGAGGTCAGACGTTTCCTGTAGTTGGCCACCAGGTTTGCACACATCTCAGGAGGGATTTTGGCCTACTCCTCTTGGCAGATCCTCTCCAAGTCTTTAAGGTTTGGTGGCTGATGTTTGGCAACTCGAATTTTCTGCTCCCTCCACAGATTTTCAATTGGACTAAGGTCTGGAGACGGGCTAGGCCACTCCAGGACCTTAATGTGCTTCTTCTTGAGCCACTCCTTTGTTTCCTTGGCCATGTGTTTTGGGTCATGGTCATGCTGGAACACCCATCCACGCCCCGTTTTCAATACCCTGGCTGAGGGAAGGTTCTCACCCAAGATTGGAAGGTACATTGCCCCGTCCATCGTCCCTTTGATGAGGTGCAGTTGTCCTGTCCCCTTAGCAGAAAAACATCCCCAAAGCAGAATGTTTCCACCACCATGTTTGACAATTGGGATGGTGTTCTTGGGGTCATAGGCAGCATTCCTCCTCCTCCAAACACAGCGAGTTGATGCCAAACAGCTCAATTTTGATCTCATCTGACCACAACACTTTCAACCAGTCCTCCTCTGCATCATTCAGATGTTCAGTGGCAAACTTCAGACAAGCCTGGACATGTGCTTTCTTGAGCAGAGGGACCTTGCGGCCACTGCAGGATTTCAATCCTTGTCGACGTAGTGTGTTACCAATTGTTTTCTTGGTGACTGTGGTCCCAGCTGCCTGGAGATCATTGACAAGATCCTCACGTGTAGTTCTGGGATGATTCCTCACTGTTCTCATGATCATTGACACTCCACGAGTTGAACTCTTGCATGGTGCACCAGACCTAGAGAGACTGACAGTTGTTTTGTGCTTCTTCCATTTGTGAATGATTGCACCAACTGTTGTCACCTTCTCATCAAGATGCTTGGCGATAGTTTGGTAGCCCAGTCCAGCCTTAGTGTAGGTCTACAATCTTGTCCCTGACCTCCTTGGACAGCTCTTTGGTCTTTGCCATGGTGGAGAGTTTGGAATCTGATTGTTTGATTGCTCCTGTGGACAGGTTTTTTTTATAAAGGTAACAAAATGAGATTAGCAGCACTCCCTTTAAGAGACTGCTTCTAATCTCAGTTTGTTACCTGTATGAAAGACACCTGGTAGCCAGAAATCCTGCTGAATGATAGGGGATCAAATACTTATTTCCCTCACGGACATGCAAATCAGTGCATCATTTGTTAGACATGCATTTCTTTTGAATTTTTTGTTGCTATTCTGTCTCTCAGTGTTACAATACACCTACCATTCGATTTTTAGACTGATCATTTCTTTGTGAGTGGGCAAACATTCAAAATCAGTAGGGGATCAAATACTTATTTCCTTCACTGTAAGCAGATACTGTAGAACTGGAAGGAGTTACCCACACAACCCTGAGATTATTGTAGCCGTATTAGTGCACTTGCAACAGAAACAATTGAGTGCTGTCCGTGATATTTTATTATTTGCACTAAAATCCAAATTTTCAGGACAAGCTTTTGGGGTGTACCTCCTTCTTCAAGGTCTAAGCACTACTACTACACAAATTTTTAGCAGAATTTTAATAAGATGATCTCTGAAAAAAAAAAACATACACAAACAAACATAAACAGCAATGGTAATTAAACTTGGATGGTTATTGAGATAAGGCAGGGACACAATCCTTGTAGATATAAACTGCCAATGCTCAACCAAGCCGTAAGAAAAGTGGACTTGGAATGGGACATCACCAGCTGTATTTCCATAAAGCATCTGTTTGTTTCCAGTTTACACGCAAGTGTCCTCAGAAATGATCCCGGGTCTCGAAGGTCAAGCAGCTCTACAATGTTGGATGGAGGCAGCATTGGAAAATTTGACTTTGAGATTACAGACTTCTTTCTGTTTGGCTCTCCTCTTGGACTAGTGTTGGCGTTGAGGAAAACTGTGATTCCAGCCCTTGACAGTAAGTATGATATAAATACATAAATGCATCTGGACCACATTAGACCGATTACCATTTTTTTACTAATAATTTGTTCTTTGCTAGTACTTATGAAATGGGGCTACAGCTCTGTTATACTTCATCATGGTTTCCCAATTACTGATGCTGCCGATGTCTATGGAGCTCTGCAGCCAGTATAATTGAAAAAAAAAAAAAAGACAGGAACTGGAAAGGGTAAAACCATGCATTGAGCTGCACTGATTTGTAAATCTGTGTCCAATGTCAAATGTATGGTTATTATGTAAATTTGTAATGTATCTTTCCAGTCTTCATCCAGCCATATTATACTAAAACCATGTAAGAAGTGAATACTTGTGAGCTATTATGAATGAGGTATTCAGTGAGTTGTAAATAATTGTCTACTGATATAATGTGCTTGGTGTGCTGGCACTTACACAGACTCACTTACTATTTCCTATTTGTTCAATTAAATAAATAAATTTATAAATTTATAGTGCCGCGCTCCTATTTTAAAAAAAATAGGAGCGCGGCACTATAAATTTATTTATTTAATTGAACATACTAAAACCATCCTGCCAAAAATGATCTTTTTTTTTTTTTTGCAACCATAGAAACCATACCGCTGTTTATATACAGACGCCAGAGAATCTCATTCCCATCCACTTATGCGATTGACTTTCTGCTTTTCCCAAAAGTCTAATTTCAGGCATCCTCTATAGTAGGGTCTTTATCTGTGTCTGATGCTAACAAATGGCAATGTTAAAACTTGTCATAAACATGGGATTATAATAAAGACAAGACTTCCCATTTAGCAGTCAGTTTGACAGGGAAGGCCTACATCAATTTCTAGTACAATACTGACAAGGCCCAAATTCAATATCTTGGATAATGCGGATGCTTGTTAGGATCTGTAATAAAGTTTGCTAAAATCAGTGCCCTGCGTATGGAGGACCTGAAAAGTATTGCTGTTTTCTTTTTTTCTTTCCTTAAATAAAAACTAGAGTTTTACTTTAATACCTACATGTATCACCGAACTACCCTGATAAACTTAATTCAAAGATTGATCATTCATTTTTTTTTGTGTTGTGAGGTACAGTATTATTATTATACAGGATTTATATAGCGCCAACAGTTTGCACAGCGCTTTACAAAATGAAGGTAGACATAACAGTTACAATACAATTTGGTACAAGTAGACGTTTACCATTTTTTCGGTGAGCAGTTTCCATTTTCTTGTGCTCCCACCAATACTAGTACCTGCCACTCTGGCATTATGATGAATGTGACCTTCCTGCCGTGCTAAAGGTTTTTGGTTCTACAAACATTTGTTTTCTGAAATACTCATTCTCGGAACTGTTTCATCTTCAGTTTATCAGCTTCGACCTGGCTGCCAGCAGGTTTACAACCTCTTCCACCCTGCTGATCCTTCTGCCTCACGTGTAGAGCCACTTCTAGAAAAGAAGTTCCATCTGCTGCCTCCCTTTAATGTTCCTCGATACCAGAGATTCCCTTTGGGGGATGGAAATTCCGCCCTCTTGGGTAAGTAGTGACTTTTGATTGTTGCCATGTTCTCTTACTATGTTCGAAATGAGATAAGCTAGTGTTTGATCCTGCCTAAAAGATGTAGAACTAAACCTAGGGTTAACAGTGTAACCAAGCAGTTAGCCGATTATTGTACTGATTCAGATGTGCCCTCTTATACTGTAGATACTTTTTCACCTTTAGTGCCAACTAACTAGATATAGCTATAAAAGAAAATAACATTGCAAAAACGTAACCAGCAGCTTGACAATATATGCACTAATTTTCCTTAATCATTTCTAACCTACAACTTTCTTCTGATTGCCAGTAAGTATGGTACGGAACATAAAAGCTAATTATACCGCAGCCAATGCATACTGAAGATACTCATGTTGCTAAACCAAGCCAATTTTCGCAAGAGTAGTTTAATTATTCCCCTAGTACTGAGGACAATTCTAGGGGCCTGTGTTTGCTTTAGAAATTATCCTCACCCCATACAAATCTCTGGGAATACAAAAGAAGCTCAAGCAGGTCAACCACAGCTGCAATTAACTCTGATGGACAGCATGGATAGACAAATCTCCCGTTGTGCCTGTTGTATTCTGACAGTCACCTACAGAATATTCACCTGCATGTGATTAGACACAGCTACCATTCGGTCAAAAGTTTTCATTTGGCTCCTTCTATTTTTAAATTGAAGGATGTCAAACAAGAGGGGGCCCACAAGGCTGAAATTTGCTTAGTGTACTAAGCCAGATCTGATGAAGTACATCTTTGTTGCCTTTTGAGTCTCTTCACACCTATACATTTTATAGATATACATGTATAGCAAGTGACCATAAATGTTTTCCCAGTATCAAAAAAGTCAGTCATCTTAAATACTGTAAATACTTTTTCACACTGTTACAATATTTTCAGCCAACCTAGAACCAGTAAAGAGGTGATACTAGCAGAAGGGCATTGCCATGGATGCCCAAAGGTGCCTACAGACTCACAGATGGAAATCCAGCTCTGGAATTCCTATGGCTAAGCAAAAACTGAAATATATTGGCCAGAATTAATTGATTCTCCGCTCTCATATGCATTTTACTGAGAAACCCAAATACAACAAACAAATGAAGAAAACACCATACCATTGTTTTGCAAATGTGTAGCATGCAAAAATTCTTTAACGGGTTAATTAACATTTAAAGTGGTTGTAAAGGCGCAAGGTTTATTATCTCCATGCATTCTATGCCTGGAGGTGAAAGAAATCTTATGTATGCAGCAGCCCCCCCCCCCCCCCCCCCCAAATCACAGCCAGTAACCCAATGAGGAGAGGGAGAGGGCAGAGCCGAGCTGCGGCTTTGTGTGCAGCAGCGCAAGATCAAGCCTACTTTGGGTGCCCAGCAGCGAGCTTCTTGCTCTGGGGCATTCGGCAGGAGGGAGGGGCCAGGAGCGCTTGTGGGGGACCCAAAAAGAAGAGGATCAGGGCTGCTCTGTGCAAAACCACTTCACATAGTACGTAAGTATGACATGTTTGCTATTTAAGTACAATAGCAAAAAAAAAATTGATCCCTATGCATTACAGCTTCCCCAGTACATTAATAATATAATATCCTCTGTTTTGTAATATAATGCTTATTTCTCAAGCTCTGCGTTATCTTGTGGGCTTCCCTCTCCATCCTGCCTAGATGGCAGGATGAACCGAATGTTGGTTCATGACCTCAGCACCTCACAATCAAGCAATAAAGCAGACTGTACATGCTTGGGTAGGGAATGAAGCAGAGTCCTTGTTTGTGAGGTGCTGAGGGGACTAGGCTGATGAAGAGGAGAGCCCAATCGAAAATGCAGCTTAAAAAGTAAGCATTATTTTACAAAACAGATGACTGTATATTAATGCACTGTAACGCTTATGGAATTTTTTTTGCAAATGTCATTACAGGTGAATTAACCCTTTAAACTTGATTTGAAAAGCCCATTGGGCTTTGTTTATACAAATATGGAGATTAGAGAGGGAAGGAGCTTTCATTAGCTCAGTATAATTAATCTGTCTCTTTATTACCCACTCTTGAAAGAAGCTATGAGCCAAGCTAAAACTGGCCATAGATGGGTCAAAACCCTGAGTTCTGCAGTGACCGGACAAATTTCAATCAGTGTGTGGCCATGCCTGCTCGACAGAAGTCTTTCCTATGAACGACTTCTGTCAAACAGTAGTGGGAAACTTTTCTCAATCAGCGGCTACACCCATTCAGCTGCAAGTCTCACCATACAATGTTCTGTTGGGAGGAAGGGACTCCTCAATCCATCTTACTTGTGTAGATGGAGGAATCTGTGTTTTTTTTTTTTGTTTTTTTTTTCTTTCCGCCTGCTGGCTGAACAAAAAAAAAAACTTTCTGTCTATTGCTGGCTTATGAGTGCATTACTTTAATTTTCTATCGTTTATTAGGTTGTTCAGGATAGGAATACAATCATATTTTACATTTGCACAGAGTGCATTGAGTCATTTAACTCATAAACTTGCATCATGAGCAGTAATAAAGCACGGCCATTATGCAGCACTATAAATCAAAGAGCAGAACCTGCATATGTAATGAGCAACTATAACTGCTCACATGTACATATATACAATTACAAAAAAAATGTTTTTAACAAAACCCACACTTATAACGTTAAAAAAAAATACAGGGGTTGGACCAAAATATGGAAACACTACATGATTTTCAGGTGTGAAAGTGCAGTCTTCATGGGACAGAGATTGAGCTCTGCAGTCACTTTTGCAGCAGTTGTTTTTTTATTCTGGGTCGCAATCCTGCGCAATGTCCTTTTGTCTCTTTTGGTCAATTAACCATGTCAACCGCACTTATGTTTATCAGATGAAATTTTCATGGAAACTGTATATGCCATCATATCCTTTGATACTGTACCTTGCGACACGACAAATAAATTGGCAACTTCAGTCACAGAGGCACCAGTTGTGGTCATCAACAATTTGCCCTCTTTGCAGCTCAGTAAGCTCTGACATGACTCCGTACTACCTGCACCGCACGCAGTGAATGACAAAAGTGAGGCTTCCCACCAGTTATCACTTCCGCTTTCAACACAAAACATGTCATCATTTTCACACCTGCAGTTCATGCCGTGTTTCCATTTTTTGTCTTAACCCCTATAAATGAAAAACATACAGCCTTTTAACTATTACTTTCTGCTGGTAAAAGTATTGCAGGTGACTAGGCATCCGGGGAATTGTTTGAGTCGGGTTGTGACTTGCTTATCTTTCCTTTCACTTTAATAGTAATCAGTTTATAACTTTAGCTTACCATTCATGGATGAATGGTCTTAGCCTTGTATTGGAAAAAAAAAGAGCAGTTAAAGCAACATTAATAATGTACAAAAGAGGTGCACGTGCCCCTTTAAATGCTAAGTGTATACCAATACATTTCTGAATACAAATATACTTATGCAATTTAAACAAAAATCAATAATCAACTCTAATATACAGTACTTGTTCAATATTCGCAGGCAATAATTTTTCATACCAAATAAACACTTGTCACAATTAAACAATAAAGTTCATATACAGAGGATATAAAAAGTCTACACACCCCTGTTAAAATGTTATGTTTCTGTGATGTAAACAAAATGAGGCAAAGATAAATAATTTCAGAACTTTTTCCACCTTTAATGTATCCTATGAACTGTACAACACAGTTGAACACCAAACTGAAATCTTTTAGTTGGAGGGAAGTAAAAATAAAAAACTAAAATAATATGGTTGCATAAGTGTGCACACCCTTAAACTAATACTTTGTTGAAGCACCTTTTGATTTGATTGCAGCACTCAGTCTTTTTGGGTATGAGTCTATCAGCATGGCACATCTTGACTTGGCAATATTTGCCCACTCTTCCTTGCAAAAACACTCCAGATCTGTCAGATTGCGAGGGCATCTCCTGTGCACAGCCCTCTTCAGATCCCCAGTTCCAGCTGAAGAAAAACAGCCGCAAAGCATGATGCTGCCACCACCATGCTTCACTGTGGGTATGGTGTTCTTTTGGTGATTTGCTGTGTTATTTTTGTGCCAAACATCTTTTGGAATTATGTCCAGAAAGTTCAACCTTGGTTTCATCAGACCATAACACATTTTCCCACATGCTTTTGGGAGACTTCAGGTGTGTTTTTGCAAAATTTAGCCGGGCTTGGATGTTTTTCTTTGTAACAAAAGGCTTCTGTCTTGCCACTCTACCCCATAGCTCAGAGATATGAAGAATATGGGAGATTGTTGTCACATGTACCACACAGCCAGTACTTGCCAGATATTCCTGCAGCTCCTTTATTGTTACTGTAGGCTTCTTGGCAGCCTCCCAGACCAGTTTTCTTCTCGTCTTCTCATCAGTTCTTGGTAATATCACTGTTACACCATATTTTCTCCACTTGATGACTGTCTTTACTGTGTTCCATGGTATATCTAATGCCTTGGCAATTCTTTTGTACCCTTCTCCTGATCGATACCTTTTAACAATGAGATCCCTCTGATGCTTTGCAAGCTCTCTGCAAACCATGGCTTTTGCTGTAGGATGCGACTAAGAAAATGTCAGGAAAGACCTCCTAGAACAGCTGAACTTTATTTGGGGTTAATCAGAGGCACTTTAAATGATGGCAGGTGTGTACTGACTCCTATTTAACATGATTTTACCCTAGGTTCACATCTGTGCAGGTGGTGCCACTGCAGATCCGCACGAAAATCCGTGCAGCCGCACCACCCGCACAGAGAAATGCGGACCCGCGGGCGGGTGCTCTTAGTTCTAATGGCACGCAGTCCGCACTGGAAAACGCAACTGTACTGGGAACCGAGGTTCCCGTGCAGGCTGCGTTTTCCAAAGACGTGCAGGAACTTCTTCCCTGCGTGTCACGGGCACGCTCAAATGAACGGGCTCTCGTGCCAGTGCAAAACGCGGCCCGCACGGCCGCATATATGTGAACCAGGGGTTAAATTTAATTGCTTAATTCTGAACACAGCTTCATCCCCAGTTATAAGGAGGTATGCACACTTCTGCAACCACATTATTTTAGTTTTTTTATGTTTACTCCCCTCCTAAAAGATTTCAGTTTGTTTTTCAATTGAGTTGTACAGTTTATAGGTTACATTAGAGGTGAAAAAAGTTCTGAAATTATTTATCTTTGTCTCATTTTATTACATCACAGAAACCTGACATTTTAACAGGGGTGTGTAGACTTTTTATATCCACTGTATAATCCAGACACCGCCTAATCTCCAGGTGCCTTATTGTGCTCAGTAATGAATGAAAACATTAAAGTGTGCAAAGTGCTTCTCCACATTTAAGCCTTTTACCAGAAGGACATGATCTCACAATAAAGGAGATCAAGCACGCTTTTTTAATCCACAGAAACTGATGCTCCAATATGTAGACTCCAGGTGGATCTGTGATCCCTTGAGTGTATTGCAGCAAAGGTGCCCCACGCAGGAATACCTTCAGCAGCCCGCAGACTCCAACTGTCACACATTTCAGACCAAGGAACATTTAAAACTAGAAGAAAGGAAAAGCTTTATATTGTAGTATCATTAAAAACCATTTATTAGATAGTGTGATAGATCCAACTGGGACAGGGGCTTGGCTTAATTCTCAGAGTAAAGACAATACAGCTTCCCTTTTGGAGTGGGTAGAAGGCTAGCCCCTGGTCCCCTTCAAAGGTCCCTGTCCTGATTAGGTCTGTCACAGATGGCTATTGCATTTACAGTGAATGAGGAATAAAAAACAGTGTACAGATTTTCAAAGCACTTTTTTACATTTTTAATTTGGTCTGGTATTCAGGATTTATTTGGTATAGCAGCTTTTTGGTTTGGTTAAACTAAGCACAGGTATTATTTTTATTTAAAGCAACATTAATGGTTCTGTTCTACTAAGGCAACCTATACAGTCATCATTTTTCAACCAGCAGGATGAACAAAAAAATTACCCGATTCCCCCATCATACCTTTGATGTGGATGGGGGCTCTCTGCCATCAGAATACAATATAGTTATCAGTGCTGTAGGCTATAGACAGCGGCACTAATTGATTGGGAAAAGCCCGACAGGTTGGATGTACAGAAGTGTATCAGTAGATTGACTTCTGTACAACCAGGGTGCCCATACATGGATCAAAATTCATCTCGTTCCTGCTGAACCTGCCAATTTTATATCCTTGAATGGCCGGCTTAAGCAGAACACTGAACTCTATGGAGCATAGTTATAGAGCAGTGAATGTGACATTCACCAAATATCAATTAAATTAAAATGATAGCATCCATGCTAAAACCATATGAGTGTTGCTCACCAGTGAATACAGCAGCTGTTTCTTCCCAAGAAAAAAAAAACTGGTTTTATACTGTGAAATATGTTAAGGCAGCGCTACTATATGGCAAATAATACACATACAAATTATA
This sequence comes from Staurois parvus, assembly GCF_062004578.1. NCBI lineage: Eukaryota > Metazoa > Chordata > Amphibia > Anura > Ranidae > Staurois > Staurois parvus. The sequence continues at coordinate 972,092 of NW_028319214.1, read as the reverse complement.
CAATCAGTCCAAAATAAATTAAATAAATTGAAAGTGCTCTGGTGCTCTTCCCATCAACACAAAAAAGTTCATAGATCGATGCCACAATTTCTTATATGTCCCCTGTGTCCATGCAAATCAACCTGTGCACTTGTGTGACTCTCCACTACGCACTTACCAGATGGCATGTGACCCCTTGTTTGCACAAGAAATCGATGCAAGTTTTCTGATGCCCAATATACTCCAAAGGAATGCTAAGAAACCTCCACTTATTCAGATCCTTCGCTGAGATATTTCACCCCCTTCAGGAACACTCCACTCATCGGATTCAATTCACCAAACATCCACTGAAGGTTAATCTCTCAGGTTTATAGAGTCCCCCCTTACATCACGGTCCCCATCTGAATCAGATAAACCAACGGATCTGAATCCTCATCCTGTGTCTGAGGATATTCCAGTGACCCTAGCTGCGGGCCTTATATGGCCCATGGAGCAAAGATTGGAGACTCATGCTTAAGTAGATTGTTTTGATGTTTCCACAAGAGCTTTAAAGTAATATATTAACAGACATATTTTATTGCTGTTATATATTTTTAAAATATTGATTTATAAAGTGCAAACCCTGCCTACCTCAAGGTAACCTACCAACCAGTTACATTTTATATTCATTTCCAAGTACAAATGCATAACTGGTAAAACACTTTTGTATAGGAAGAAGAGATCTGAAGCAGCCCAAAAAGCCACTTATTAAGCATTGACCTCTTTTTACTATTGTGCTTTACTGTGCCTTTCTAAGTTAACTGGTATCAAGTAGGTTGGCTGGACCAATATGATAATTAGAGTAGCAGGAAATCCTCTTCTGTGTTGTGAGCATCTCACAACTATCTTGAATCATAAAAAAGCCAATAACTGTAGGGGGCTGATTAAAGAGTAACTCCACGTTTGTGGGAAAAACAATATACCGTATTTTTCGCTCCATAAGACGCACCTGACCATAAGACGCACCTAGGTTTTTGAGGCGAAAAACAAGAAAAAAAATATTCTGAACCAATGGACTGCAGATACAGTACAGGGGATGACCAGAGACTGCTGACACAATACAGGAGATGACCAGAGACTGCGGACACAGTACAGGAGATGACCAGAGACTGCGGACACAGTGCAGGAGATGACCAGAGACTGCGGACACAATACAGGAGATGACCAGAGACTGCAGACACAGTACAGGAGATGACCAGAGACTGCGGACACAGTGCAGGAGATGACCAAAGACTGCGGACACAGTGCAGGAGATGACCAGAGACTGCGGACACAGTGCAGGAGATGACCAGAGACTGCGGACACAGTGCAGGAGATGACCAGAGACTGCGGACACAGTGCAGGGGATGACCAGAGACTGCGGACACAGTGCAGGAGATGACCAGAGACTGCGGACACAGTGCAGGAGATGACCAGAGGCTGCGGACACAGTGCAGGGGATGACCAGAGGCTGCGGACACAGTGCAGGGGATGACCAGAGGCTGCGGACACAGTGCAGGGGATGACCAGAGACTGCGGACACAGTGCAGGGGATGACCAGAGACTGCGGACACAGTGCAGGGGATGACCAGAGACTGCGGACACAGTGCAGGGGATGACCAGAGACTGCGGACACAGTGCAGGGGATGACCAGAGACTGCGGACACAGTGCAGGGGATGACCAGAGACTGCGGACACAGTGCAGGGGATGACCAGAGACTGCGGACACAGTGCAGGGGATGACCAGAGACTGCGGACACAGTGCAGGGGATGACCAGAGACTGCGGACACAGTGCAGGGAATGACCAGAGACTGCGGACAGTGCAGGGAATGACCAGAGACTGCGGACAGTGCAGGGGATGACCAGAGACTGCAGACAGTGCAGGGAATGACCAGAGACTGCTGACCTTTGGGGAGGGAGGGGGAGCGGGTACCTGAATTTGACAGGTACCCGCTCCCACTTCCGCGGAGTTGTCCTTCGCTCTTCTTCCCAAGCCAGCTTCTGTGACAGCCGGGTGCCCACTGCGCATGCGCGAGAAGCGCTGCGCTTTGTGAATGGCCCGGCGCCTTCTGGGACCTGTCATGTGTCCCAGAAGACACCGGATCATTCACAAAGTGCAGCACATGCGCAGTGGGCACCCGGCTGTCACAGAAGCCAGCGCGGGAAGACTGTGCAGCGCTGGAGCGAGGAACAGGTAAGGCCCTGCAGGAGAGAACAGCTGAGCGGCCGGCCCGGTATTCTGACATGGGGGCGGCAGAAATACCGGACCGGCCGCTTTATATTCGCTCCATAAGACGCACTGACATTTTCCCCCCTTTTTTGGGGGGAAAAAAGTGCGTCTTATGGAGCGAAAAATACGGTATATATATCATATGCAATTGCTACACAAGCCACAAAGTAATTTAATGTTATAAAAAATTACCTGTTCAATGTAAAATTCAATGCAATATGGCAACCTGAATGCCTTCTGTACATAGATGGTGTACAAAACAGCCCCAGTAATGTCCTTTCCTGTCTGCACTAAGATACAAGTCAGATTTTAGACATCCTCTACAACAAAAATTCCAAAGGGTTAATTTTAAAGGGAATCAAATCCTTATTAGAACCCTGCAAATGCACCGAATGAAAATGAAAGTCACTCCCATTCCAAGTCACCTTCCACATTGATGTAATCAAACAAATCGCTATTTCTTCAGAATAAAAGGTTTTCTGCAACAAAGTTTGATAAAATCCTTGGAATGTACCAACCCAGAGGGGATTGTTTTTCTCAAAAAAGTGGAGTTACTCTTTAAAGTAAACTCAATATGAGAGAAGTATGGGAGCTACCTTTTCTGACCTTACTGCCAGATACTAGTAGAATCCCTCAAATGTGATGACAGTAATCCTGAACAATATGATAACTCCTAATTAGTGCCGAATGATAAACCAGCAGAAGAAGATAAGTAAGGTAAATGTCACACAATTGCACATATAATTAAGCAAACAGTAAAATGAATCACTACCTGGTGAACTTGTAACCAATGTTTTAACAGTTCAAAAGAAAATATAGTCTCATAATTTTCATACATCAAATCCTTTTGACTTCCGTGACTATGGAACCATCACCATCCTTAGTAGTGCCCCTTTATATTATTTATGGGCCTAGCTCATGCCACCTCTGTGCTCACAGAACTCTCCCCTCCATGGAAATGTACACTGGCCCATAGATATGAATATCTCCAGATTTTCTCCACTAAAAGACTCGTCAGACACTTTCTGTCCACTAAGGACTCTCCTCCTGTATTCCCAATGCTCCAGCCATAGATGGGTATCAGTCCCTTTAAGAGTTAACACATTGTTATTTAAGTAGTAGATGCAGGATTCCTGTCATCACATTTAAGGGATTCCACTAGTATCTGGTAACACCAGCAGTGCAGCATCTCACTATTTATAATATTTGTTACTGAGTTGTGGAAACACAATTTAATGCTAGCAACAGCTATTACACTGTGTACAATGATTATTTGTTATTGGTAGCGCAGGAATAACACTTCTTTTCTTTCACTGATTTCTTACCTTTTCTGACCTCTTTTTAAATATGGTATTTGTTTGGCTGTTTTGCCGACCCTTTAATATTTCAATATGAGTATGTAGACAAAAAAATTCCAATAAACGTCCTTTATTTGCATGCATGCTTTGGGTTAGAGATTCAAAGTACTGAAGAATGATGATCATCTAGGCAGCCAGGCAACTTGTATTTTTAGAAAGAATAGTCAGAAAAGGCAGCCTCTGTGTTTCTCTGATGTATTGAGCAGGATACACAGCTTATGTGTTGTACAAGGTTTGGCAGAGCAATATATCTAAGTGTTTGTTAAAATGTTCAAAGGTATTTATAGACATTGTCCTCATTTAATACAGCCAGCAGGATTAAGCCACAATAAAAACCATTTTCCATGTCATTTCTGATCTTTACAGATTACATCCAGTAGTTGCAGTTGAAAATCATTTATTGTTTTACAATGTAATGTCAGGTTGTAATAGTATATATATGTAAAACAATCTATGCAGGTAGCTTAAAACAAATGCAAATGATTTTGCTTTAACACGGAGATCAGTAGTATTTCACTCATTTTACCTTTTTTTTGCTATATGCTTGATTGTGGCATTATCATCTTGCTGTTTTTTTTTTAATTAAGCCAAATACAAATCTAAGTCTGACCTGGCATTAAATGTTTCTAAGGAAACCACAGTGCTGAAGTGCAAGTATCCTCTCCGTGTCTCTTTTGGACCTCCTAGGATCCTATGCTCAGGATCTAAATGGGGGTTATTGACTAAATGTGTGTGGAAGTGTACACTGTTATCTATTAGCTGGAATATGGGCTTTGATGGAGTGGTACTTTTCTTCTTTCACTTCTGTCCCAACATTCCCTCCCTTTTCCTTTCTTTTTCTTACATCCCCATTCTTACTCTAGATTCACACTATTGCAGTTTCCCTGCGGCCATGTTTGCACAGGCACAAATTAATTGACTGCACTATCTACTGAAAAAGCAGGGAAAGGGTCCCTTTACCTTTTCCAAAATTGCTGTTGCAGGGAAACTGTATAGTGTGTTTTTGGTGCGCGAAAGCATGCAATTATATGCAGAGAACCTAGCCTTGGTCCTGTAATTGAAGGTTGTTTTACAAACTCAAAATAAGTTGCCAATAAAAAAATATCACAAAAGTCTGTTCTTGTTTGCAGCCAATTATATGTTGCACTTGTTTACATCCAAAAATGAAAATGTCTTATTTTGCATACAGCTGTTTGTCTTTCAGATTCAGGTAGTTTATCTCATAGTAGAGTGGTTTTAGTTAACAATTTTCTCATTATTAAAAGTAAAAAGTTCCTTTGTGCTAAAGTGTCTGATAATAAAAAACATTGTGCAAATTAACACCATGTGCTAAACAAAGATATCAGAGTACTGACAGAGTGTCAGCACCTGTGGTATTAAGCCCTTGTAGATACTCAACTTGGGTTCCCCAGGGTGCGGAGTCTAAGCCCCACCCCTGCTACTTCACCAGAGTCCCTGATGGTGGGGATGGACTTGCAACAAGCTGGGACCAGGTCGTGGCCCCCAGGTACGCCCATCTGAGGATGAGGAGACCACTCGCGGGAGCAGAGTACAATGGGAGGAGGCAAACGGAAATCCGATAGACTAGCCGAGGTCAGGACAGGCGGAAAGCAAGCACAGTCAGAGAACTAAGCCGGGGTCGGTACACAAGTAGTCAATGCAGGATACAGGCAATATCAACACACAGGAGCTCCGACAACTAGGAAGTTGCTCAGGCAAAGTGGCCTAGACTGAGCATGTCTTATATAGGCAGGCAAACAAGGAGGCGGGCCAGGAAGTGATGGAAGGGAATAAAACCCAGAGAACAGCAGATGATGCCCATAGGTGAGCACAGACAAACACACATGTCAAGGGATCAGGAACAGCACTGCAGCAAGGAGGTAAGAACACAAACAAGAAACTGCAGGCTAACTTGTGCACAGAGTTCACACTATATCTACACACCAGTTATAAAATGTACCAAATATACTGTATATACAGTGTATATAAAAAATATACACACTCCTGTTAAAATGTCAGGTTTCTGTGATGTAAAAAGATGAGACAAAGATGAATCATTTCAGAACTTTTTCCACCTCTAATGTAACCTATAAACTGTACAACTCAGTTGAACAATATTTCAAATATTTGGCAATATTTGCCCACTCTTCCTTGCAAAAACACTCCAAATCTGTCAGATTGCGAGGGCATTTCCTGTGCACAGCCCTCTTTAGATCCTCCCACAGATTTTTGATCGGATTCAGGTCTGGGCCCTGGCTGGGCTATTCCAAAACTTTAATCTTCTTCTGGTGAAGCCATTCCTTTGTTGATTTGGATGTATGCTTTCGGTCGTTGTCATGCTGAAATATGACGTTCCTCTTCATGTCCGCTTTCTAGAAGAAGCCTGAAGGTTTTGTGCCAATATTGACTGGTATTTGGAACTGTTTATAATTCCCTCTACCTTGACTAAGGCCCCAGTTCCAGCTGAAGAAAAACAGCCCCAAAGCATGATGCTGCCACCACCAGGCTTCACTGTAGGTATGGTGTTCTTTTGGTGATGTGCAGTGTTGTTTTTGCACCAAACATATTTTGGAATTATGGCCAAAAAGTTCAAGCTTGGTTTCATCAGACCAGAACACATTTTCCCACATGCTTTTGGGAGACTTCAGATGTTTTTTTGCCAAATTTAGCCGGGCTTGGATGTTTTTCTTCATAAGAAAAGGCTTCCATCTTGCCACTCTACCCCATAGCCCAGACATATGAAGAATACGGGAGATTGTTGTCACATGTACCACACAGCCAGTACTTGCCAGATATTCCTGCAGTTCCTTTAATGTTGCTGTAGGCCTCCCAGACCAGTTTTCTTCTCATCTTTTCATCAATTTTGGAGGGATGTCCAGTTCTTGGTAATGTCACTGTTGCATAATATTTTCTCCACTTGATGGTGACTGTCTTCACTGTGTTCCATGGTATATCTAATGCCTTGGAAATTCTTTTGTACTCTTCTCCTGATTGATACCTTTTAACAGTGAGATCTCTCTGATGCTTTGGAAGCTCTCTGCGAACCATAGCTTTTGCTGTACGATGCAACTAAGAAAATGTCGGGAAGCACCTACTAGAACAGCTGAACTTTATTTGGTGTTAAACAGAGGTACTTCAAACGATGGCAGGTTTGTACTGACTCCTATTTAACATGATCTTGAATGTAATTGCTTAATTCTGAACACAGCTACATTCCCAGTTATAAGAGGGTGTGCATACTTATGGAACCACATTATTTTTTGTTTTTTGTTTACTCCCCTCCCCCCTAAAAGATTTCAGTTTGTTTTCCAGTTGAGTTGTACAGTTTATAGGTCACATTAAAGGTGGAAAAAGTTCTGAAATGATTTATCCTTGTCATCATAGAAATCTGACATTTTAACAGGGGTTTGTAGACTTTTTATATCCATTGAGTGTGTGTGTGTATATATATATATATATATATATATATATATATATATATATATGGTACATTTTATATGTGTTGCATTGTCAAAAGGAGATATACATAAATAGAAGCAGATATAACTCATTGACATATATATAAATAAAAAAAAACAAAAACATAAATAATAAATAAATGATTCATGAAAAAATCCAACCACATAAAGTGCCATAATTAACTAAAAAGTCTGGAAACATTTTTTTCGCGTTTAGAGTATATTTCTGTTGCTCTAAGGCCCTGCATTCATTTTTTTTATTATGCTCATAGACCAGCCTATCCTATCTCAGGACTACATAATGCATGACTACATAGTTAGTAAACATTACAGGACATATTGTATTGTACTGTCTATATATAGAGAATGATTAGATTAGTTATGGTTGAAGGGTGCCCTGTCAATGCAAATGATGAATTACTTTGCAACATCGTTGTGCATATCCATCATTGTGAATATTCAGAGGTTCCTCTGGTGCCCCCCTATTTGTTTCTGCACTGCCAATTTTCCCAAGCAAAGTTCACAAAGCTAACGTAAAATTATAACAGGCTGCAACAGTGCTCCATACTAAAGCCTGGCACACGTACCGAAAGTCAGCAGGAGCCGCTCAATTTTCGGTACATATTTACCGCTGTCTGTCTAAAGTCGTCCATAGATGGTTTCAATCTCAGACGGTTCAGCATGGATTGGCCAAGATTTGGACCATGTGTAGGCAGGCTGAACGTACCCAAGTTGATCGATTAACTTGGGTACAATCAGCCTGTCGGGTTCTACATGCAGTTATTGCTAGCGGCTGTTCACGTGACCACACAATTTTGCATTCTGGGTGGCTGGGCGGCCGACAACACAGAGGAATTCCCAGAAGAGTGAAGTCTCCCCACCATAGCAAATGCTTGGGCATTTTCAAGACCTTCCTGCAGCCGCAGCAGCTGCCCAAGATCCAGAGCTGTGTGGTCTTGTGCCCACTAGGAAACATATTTTAAAAAAAGGTATTTACATTGTTTATTATTACATACAGGGTGCAGCATTCATAAAGGCAGAGGGATGGCAACATTTAAGACTTAAAGGATCTTTCCTTCCTCTTTAAGATATATGTTCATAAGAGGCTGCAGATGTCAGGAAAATGGGTCTCCCCAGTCACACACCCCCCTCCCCTCATCCAATTCAACATACATTATAAAAATTACTCTGGTGAACGTTTTCTGTTAAGGCATTTAAAGTAAATTATATTTAAAGCTAATTCTTGAAGTGTAATTCCAGACTTTTTTTTAAAATGTATTTTATTTTTAGTTTTGGGTAAAGTGGGGAAGACTTAAACGTTCTCCTGGGTTTTATTGCTTTTCCAAGTTCCTATTCCCTTGTACGAGGCAAGAACAAAATTGGTTCTTGTCAAAAGGAAGGCACAGAAGACAGTAAAAACTTTGTAAGAAGTTGTCATTTAACTAAAATGTGTTTTGTATTGTTTATGTGCCCTTCGTGGAGAGAAATCTCATTACTTAGCAGGAAGTCTCTGGGATAGGGACACAGACACCAGTAAAATCCAGATAAATGTTCTTACTCTTTCCTAGTCTATCCAAAACACAGTAAGTTTTGGTTGGAGTTGAGCTTTAAGTCAGCATGTCAAATTTGAGAATATTTTTCAGAATATTTTTGTATAGTCTTGATGGAATTTATGTTCTTTGTGACATTGTCTGGTTATATGTTTGTAGCGTTTTTGTCTTGTTTTTGTTTCCCTCTCATCTCCATCCAGTCGAAGCTATACAGAACAACCCCATCCTTCTCATGGAAGGCAGCCCAGCGGTTGCTCTCCAGCGTCAAGATGGCATCATGGAAACCAGTATCCCTGTTCCTGTCCTAAGCTGCCAAGACACTTCCAGTAAAGCCACCACTTGTGCTGAATGTGTGTATCCTCCCCTTCTATTGTCTTTGCTCCTCTGTTGTGTAATCATGCACATCCTGAACTGAAAGCTTTTCTGCAAAGTGTTGTCAGTGAGGAAAAGAGCAGAAAGGCTTTATTGCCTATTTAACCCATTTTAGCTTCTTAATTACATCTGTATACATTGTGTTACCATTCTATGTAAGAGGTGCCCCTTAGGGGGGCTCGTGGCTTTTGATTATTTTAATGCACATAGCTTAAACTCAACATGATTTATATACAATGGTGCTAACACATGCCTCCTGTGTACTTATAATATTGCAAGTTATTTGTAGATAGGTGGATAGATAGTGAAAATGAACACTTGTTGGGAAAAGCTTTCCGTTTACCTGATCCAAGAAGGATTTGATAAACTGCTTTGTCTTGCTCTATAACTTGCATGGTCTAAATAAACATGTTGGGCAAGCAGGAGATTTGCTCGGGTAGCTTTGTCTTCCATTTACTGCTGTAAAACATGTGGCATTTTCTGTTTTTTTTGTTGTTTCCTCATATTTTCTGTGTATAGGTCAACCCATAGAAACCGCATTTCATTTGTTTTTTGCCATCTCATTTATTGGATATCACCGGTTCCTTCTAACATGCAAATATGTTTGTGAATTCTCATCGAATCTGTTTTTCTACATAGCTACCTACCTTGTATTGATTTATCTATGTGTAAAATTATGAATTAAGCATCAGATACTGTAAGCATTCTGACTACGATTTTTAAAACAATAATTATTGTTATCATTCCATGAATGGTTTACTTACAAAACCAGAGTACTTTTATAAGCTGTGACTCTGTCTAATGTTTTAATTTCAGTTCACAGGATCCTAACTCGTTAATATATTTTATGGTTTGTACCGCCTTGGTTCCTAATTTATTCCTTAATAACTCAATGGTTGAAATGTACTATAGCCATTAGTCTTACAATGAACATGTTGCCACTGAATACTGCTAACCTTTTTCTGGAACCATGCCTGTTTCCTTGATAAGCTGCAGGTCACCAGCCTGTCAGCCTGAGAGTGATCCCCACCACCTCCATATCCCTTAGCAATGCAAAGGATATCAGGGTTTCTACTTCATAGAGCATTGTAGACCCCCATGGGCTGTAGTTTGCAGGACCCCTGTTTTAGTAGATTGTTTTGAGGTTTCTACAAGAGTTTTAAGGTAATATATTACAATGTATCACAGCAGCGCTGTACACTTTTAAAAGTAGTATTCTACCAATTGGTGATGAAAAGTGCACCAAATCCCAAACACTCAGTGAGATGTTTTCCTCTGGGTCAAATAGCTCACAGCTTCACTCCTCCACCTTTAATCAGTGTAACAGATCAATCAATCTTTGTGTTCAGTGAACCACATCCCCTCAGAATACAATCCCTCAGATTCCCTCAGAAGAAGTTGTAAGGACAAAACTTTAGGGACATGGCTAAACAGTGTGAGGGAAGTAACTGTCAATCCGTGGATCAACAAGGTGGTGAGATACTGCATGCATTACTGTGATGGCAGAGGTCTGACATTTAACGAATTGAGATTGTGATAAGCGATCATTCTTTTTATGTTTGAGATTTTAATGGGAATGAACAAGCAATAAATTTGTTAAGTGGGATTACGCTATGTGTGTTGCTTTGTTCACTTATTTTGAGGTTTTAGAGTTTTAAAGTATCGCTGTGGGGAAAGAAGATTTTGGATGGATCCACCTAAATGGATGATCGAATAAAAGTGCTGTTTGCCTATCCCTAATATGACAGGTATTTGCTTGCGTTGAGTGTTGTATCCTTAGGGGATGTGGATGTATTTGACCCAGAGGAAAACCTCTCACTGACTGGGATTTGGTGCACTTTTCATCACCAATTGGTGGAAGACTATGAACTTTTAAAAGTGTGGAGCGCTGCTGTGATTAATGTTACATTGATTGCTATTCATGACAATTGTTTTTAAACATAAAGTAGCTAGCTCTCAAGCTTAGTTGTATTCACCATTCTTCCATAAGCGCTGGGTAATGTGCGTTGGTTGCATTTTTTAGCACATTTTTGTTTTATATTACAATGTATGTATTTATGCAGTGTAAACCCTGTCAACCTCAAGGCAACCTACCAACCGAAGCATTTTATGTAAACCATACCTTGTATACCATTGATGTATAGGAGATCTGAAAAAGTCCAAAAAGCCACTTATCAGGCATTGACCTCTTTTTATCATGTGCTTTACTGGGCTTCGTAAAGCCTGCCAAAGTGGTATGGAAATTTGTCTGGTCAGTAGAGACCAGATGTAATTTGATCAATTTATGGCTAGACTGGTTGTACTGAAGTCAATCTCTTGATCGTCTTTTGTACAGCTGACCTATTGGAAACATTTTGCTTTATCAGATCAGTGCCACAGGCTATAACCTGCGGTGCTGATTAGTGTATTTTTGACAGTGGGGAAGCTGCTCGTTGTCAGATTACAATAGCTCCAAGGGAGGGAATTTAATCATTCCCACTGGTTGAAAGAAAGAAAATGAATTATGTATGGCCAGCCTAAGTTAACTGGTATCAAGTTGGTTGGCTGGTCCAAGATAACTAGAGCAGCAGGAAATCCTCTTTGTTTTTTCAGCACCTCACAACAATTCGAATCATAAAAAAAGCCAATAACTGTACGGGGCTGCTTAAAGTAAACTCAATATTGGAGAAATATGGGAATTAGCGTTTCTGAGCTCTTTGTATATATGGTAGTTATCTGGCTGTTTTGTTAACTCTTTGGCTTCATTACTTTCTGACTCGCTGACCTGGAACAAGTATGTAAATAGAGAAAGTCTGATAAAAGTCCTTTTTTGTAAACTTGTTTTGGGTTAGTGATTCAAAGTAGTGAAGACAGATGATCATCATGGACAGACATCATTGTCTGAAAAGGCATCCTTTCTATGTTTCTCTAGTGATGGGTTTGCTTTATGGAGAGCAAAATATTTAAAGCATATCCAAACCTAAAACCACAAATATAATATCTATTGCAGCTTACCAGTCCTTAGATATGGTGGCTGCATTCATTTTCTGTTTTTCAGATTCATATTATTTTCAGCAAATATGTAAATAGATCTTTGATCCTGCCAAAAATGCAGTGCCCTTGTAACTTCTTGTGAGCTGAAAAAAGCACAAACATCCTTATTTTATTGTGTAAACTAGTAGTCCCATCAACTACCATGTAGATGAAAAAAGCAGACATGTTAGAAGTCCAGTCTGTGTGACAACCATGACTTCTTCCATAGATACAGTGGAGAAATGAGTGTAGGCACAGGAAGTGTTATTTGCAGGATCACCAACTAAAAATAAAGGATATAAAGCCCGAAAAAAGAAAACCAATGCAGCCACCACATCTAAGGACTGGTAAGCTACAATATGTTACATTTTCCTTTCGTTCTAAATATGCTTTAAGAGCTTGAAAGAATACTTCAGAAGAACACATGCTTGGGCCCTTGTAAACTGCCTGTTTTCTAATATTCAGGTGTTTTAACTATTCCAAAATGTAACTGTGTTATAATTTTTCAAGTTCATGTCAAAAAGCTGCACTAAGAAACTGCTTTCAGAGAAATCTTAAAGTGAACTTTGTTGTTGTTTGGTCATTATTCCAACTACATATACAGATTTTTTTATTTCTCATTTAAATCATGCCCACTGAAGAATAATTGTTGTATGGATTTCTAATTAAAGGGATAACACCTTCTGTTTCAAAAAGGCATTGACGTACTTAAAGTGTTACTAAACCCAGGATCCTGCATTCACTATATCTAGTCTCCCACAGTACACACAACATGGAAATGCCATTATTTTAGTAAATGTAAACTGCTAAATACTCTTTCTCATCAGAAGTATATAGCAGTTTTGTGACTTCTATCAGTGTCCAGCCAAGCACTGGTAAATCTTGTAGGAGTTTTCATTCTTCTCTGACTGTCCTATGAGGCTGCATGACCCCTGACCCCCTCTTCTAACAGTGCTTATTGGCCCTGTGCCGATCACATGCACCCTCCCAAAAACAACTTCTCTAGCAATACACACCAAACAGAGCATATGCAGACTTGCCACTGCTGCTCTGTACTATGGCAGATAGATTGGGCACAGTAAAAGAAGGGGAGGATCAGAGAAGACAGGATTAAACAGCCTTTTTACACAGTGCAGAAGATTAACCCCTTAGGTTCCACATTGAGTATAACATGGGTGCTTTACTGCATATACAGACTGATTTTACTTGTGTGGGTTTAATAACACTTTAATATGCTATAGTAATATAAGGTTTCTTACCAGTGGTCTCCAAACTATGGCCCTGGGGCCGGATGTGACCCTTTGCTTGCCTTTATCTGGCCCTTGGGGCACTATTCCTCCCGCTGATACGAGACACTATTCTGACAACTGACACCAACAATGGGGCACCATTTCTCCAAATTACACCAGTAACGATTCCTCCCAATAATAACATTGGGCCCACAGTCTGGCCCCCCCATAACTCTGAAGGACAATAAACTGGCCCTTTGTTTAAAACGTTTGGAGACCCCTGATCTAAACTGACTACTTATACTATTTTTTTTGAAGATGAATAGTTGTCTGGGAAAGTGTTGCAAGTCAAAACAAACTAGGATAATGGGAATGATTTCAGGATCATCACACTGTATGGCTATATGTGTATATTGAAAGTGATGCTGCGAATGGAGGTGATTTCCTGAATGATCAGCTAGCACAAGCTAACAAGTGCATATTGAGATAGCATTCATTTCAGTATGATAACAGTATTACTTCTCCTTGAAACACCTTGAGATGGGGAAAGTAAATGGACAAAAGACTACAGTACTCTATCCTCTTCAGCCTCCTAACTTAAACTAAACTAGAAAACCCCTATGCTGCTGCTCTCCTACCTCAGCATGACAGCTATGGCCTCCTCAGCTATTTACATCGTCCAGGCACAAACCTCCTTCAGAGTTCCCCATCCCCTCTAGACTTGAATTGGGCCATGCACCAATCTCAGCATAGAGTCCAAATTAAGCCTGGGGGGGCTTACTTTGCAAGCATGTTCTGCACTGATTATTTCAGTTCAGCGATGGTAAGCATTAACGCCTCGTTCACACCATATCCACAGAAAAGCTCATGGAAAAAATGCACAGATTTCAATTGCAGAAACATCAGTTTCAGTGAGTTTTATACATGTTGCAGATTCCTGAGCAGAGAAAACCTGCATGTGATACCAGTGTTGTGTGAACTGGGCACATAGAGAACAATTTTCTTTTGGCCCTTGCAGAATGCATGCAGAAAAACACACATCTCTGCACATGGTGTGACCGAGGCCTAAAGGAAGCCACAACTGGTTTATGGGTAAGTTTAGGTGAGGTTTTCTGGGTTAGTTTAGGTTAGGGGAGTAGTAGGTTAGGGAACTAGAAAAGACAGATTGGTATAGTTTACATCAAAAGTGAACCTCCCCCAATCCTTATTTTGCATTGGCATGAGCATGGCATCCGGTTGCTTTGATGAGGAAAATGAATGAATATAAATGTTATCCGCACAGGAATAGTTAGCTGTTGTTTGCCCAGAGGAATGTAAGGTATGACCTTCATAAAAGTCTTGTCCCTTCTGCTGCATCAAGTGATTTAACATTCATAAGAAGCAAAAATGCTAACTCGAGGTCCCCATATAAAATTCGGAGCTTGCTGGCATTTGAGTAATCTAAATTTAAACCAAGACCAATATTACCTGTCAGAAAAAAAAAAACTTAGACCAGAATCACAGGCTCTACAAACATCAAATTAACACCTCCAAAAAATCCAAAGCCTTTCTTTATAGTCTCAGTGGTTTCTATTATGCATTATACAGAACCGGGAATATATAAATGAAAAACCATGTTGACATTCATATGATCTCTCCATACAGATGAAACCTTCAGTGTAGGAGGCGGTACACACAACCAGGGGGGTCAAGGGAGGTATTTGATCTTTATAATGTATACAGTGTCAGTGCTGTGAAAGCCCCTGAAGGTGTCCACTTGGACAAAACTCACTGGCTAGAGCTACACATACTGAGGGTACATGCTGTCTGCTCAGCTGAGGAGACAACCTTTTTATGTGAGACCTTCATTTGCTGGCTTTTATTTTAGTCTTTAAAGACTTACTTTTGATAAGAAAAAAACTGGTTTTGGAGTAATTCTCCTTTTACATTGCTGAGAAATATTGGATATTACCAATATGGATAATTTTTGATTTTTGGTCAAATTTCATTTAATCATATATGGACCTCTACACAATGTGGAGGTGGTGTCCCTATCACATGTTTAGATTGATATTAATGTCACTTGCATGTCTGTTTGATCTTTCTTGTTATCTGGTGCATGGAAGCACTGTAGAAGAGGAAAAGGATTATCTGTACATTATTTGTAAAGAGTTCTAGAAGTCTTGGAAGTAGTATTCCACATATAACTGTTCTATATCTCCACCAGAGTGGTCTGCTGCCACTTGAATTTGAAAACAGTAGTTAAGCACAGGGTTTACAAATGAACACTCGGCATATTTTAAAATTGTACATATGTGCTTGTTTCTTTCAGTTTATAAGAAAATGAGCTTAAATTACTGTATTTGGTGTATTACTGTTTTTTTCAGCGCAGATAGCCATTGTCTAGGATGAAATTGAATTGATTATATTTGTCACAGCTGAGTGCTGAGGAGTGGGTCTTGTTTATGTCCTTTTTCCTCTATATTGGGAAGATATCCATTTAGCAGATTTCCAGTGCTTCTGTAGTTACACCTTTTCTTCATTGATTGAGCTAGCTCTTGACTTAGGGACATACACTTGGATGTATGTCTTGGAGCACACGTGCAGGGAGCACAACTGTCATATCCTGATGTGGATTTACGGTACGAGCCAGTATACGGTCAAGACTCTTTAAACACTTACTAGGCAGGCACTAAGCCAGTTTGCCTTCCAGTGTCCTATCCTTTACAGTGTTTGTGGTTTTTGTTATTTTGGGAGGACACTTTTTGGCAGATACTACCTGGGCTCTACTGCCACAATTTGCCTTTTTTTAAAGGTATAGATTGCTCATGAGCAAGCACCCCAGTCATTTTGGCACACACAGGTTCCATCATACTGATTATGTTTTTTTGGTTTTTTTTTTGGTCAGTGGAAACTTGTGCTGACAATATGTATGGGGACAGATTAATGTTGTCATGGTGTATATATATTATTATACAGCATTTACAGAGTGAGACATCTGAAATGTTCTTCCTTTAAGGGCTCATTTACACCATACCCTGCATAGATCAACACAGGCTCAACATAACGGGGCAGCACAGTGGCTAAATGTTTAGCACTTCCGCCTGGCAGTACTAGGGTCGTTGGTTTGAATATCAGCCACGGCACCTCCTGCCCTGGAGTTTGCAAGTTCTTCCTGTGCCTGCGTGGGTTTCTACCGGGTACTCTGGTTTCCTCCCATACTCTAAAGACATGCTGGTAGGTTAATTGGCTCCTGTCTAAATTGGCCCTAGTATGTGTATGTATGAATGTAAGTTAGGGACCTTAGATTGTACGCCCCTTGAGGGTTAGAGACTGATGTGAATGTACAATATATATGTAAAGTGCTGCGTAAATTGACGGCGCTATATAAGTACCTGTAATATATATATATTCCTGGTTCTGTATAATGCACAATAAATATCACAGAGGAAATAAAAGATAGCTTTGGATTTTTTTTGAGGTATAAATATTGTTAATTTGATGTTCTTTGTGTCTGCGATTCTGCTCTCAGGATTTTAATTTAGGTACTCAAGTGACCAATCTTTACAGTGTGTGTTGTTTCAGTCCACTGTTTTCAGTATCTGTCTTTGGGGATTTAATTGTTTTTTTTAAATCATGAAGCCTATGAAACCGATGTATTTTCCTCCCTGCTTTAAGTTTCAGTTTTCAGGGCTATACCCCCCCCCCCCAAATATTCCTATCCTTTCCCTGGCCGTTTTATTTTTTACTAATGACGTTCCCCCATATACATAGGTTTATATATGTATATATGTGTACAAAGACAAGTCTGTGTGTGTGTCTATATCTGTATCATGTACATATATATGTATATAAAAATATGTTCGTCACGGATAGGGTCTGCATTACATTGTACAGCAATGCTCTGTAGCCCCGTGTGAAACCTGATGTGAATTTTTTTCCCCTTTGCATTACCCTCTTTTTTTCCTATTATTGGAATGAAATACACCGGGTTATATTTCATTTGCTTGTCTTTGTATAGGTTTTGCAATTAAATGCATCTTATTTTGTGTTTCTTAATGCTTGAAAGTGTACACATCTGAGCTGTGGCATCTTCATCCCTCCTAATGCATTCTTGTTTTCTTGTCCTGTTTGGGTGTTAACTTTTAATTTACATTTTTTTGTTTTGTTTGTTTTTCTCCCTGTTTTCCTGTTTTCTTTTTCTTTTTCTTTTTTGTTTTCGGTTTCATAGCGGATGTTGTTCAGTTTCATGGTGCAGTCTTCGTGGAAAATGCCTCCCCTTCCTCCCCCATAACAGCTCCCCACTTCAGGGGGTACAGAAGAGCAAGTGAAATCAGCATTGCAAGTCAGGTCTCTGGAATGGCTGACAGTTACACGGCTTCAAACATAGCCAACAGTAAGTGCCTCGTTGCCTAACAGGTCTGATCAAGGACACAGTGCCACTCATAGCCCAATAGGTCACAGATATTGTAACAGCCTTCATGTAAAAATTGAATTTAGGTGGATGCATTAAGACAACCAACCTGGTTTAATATAATTAAGTTTTAAAACATTCAGTAGGTACTCTTACTATATGGAAGCTAAAATATTATAATATCAGTTCTTGGATAGTCACTTCTACACTGCTGCCCTGCTTGTTCAGAAATGTAGTGTTCTTTGGTGCAAAAATTGTCAGACTACCTTGCCGTGTCAAACAAGCAGAGAGGCATACAATGGTATCTTTGTAGAGGTGAATCAGGAGAAAGGGAAATTAAAATGAGTACAGTGGATATAACCCTGCTATATGACATGCAAAATTAAAGTGTTACTAAACCCAGGACCCTGCACTCACTATATCTGGTCTCCCACAGTATACAGAACATGGAAATGCAATTATTTTAGTAAATATAAACTGCTAAATACCTTTTCTCATCAGCAGTTAGAGCAGTCTTGTGGCTTCCATCAGTGTCCAGCCAAGCACTGGTTAAAGCTTGTAAGAGGAGTTTTCTTTCTGCTCTAGGAGGATGTAGAACCCCTGACATCTGTGTGGACAGTGCTGATTGGCCCTGTGCTGATCGCATGCACTCTTCCAAGAAAAACACACACCAAACTGAGCATGTGCAGAGTCCCTCCACACGATTTGTCTTATCAGGAGATAAGAGGGGGGGCTCTGGAAGAAAGGAAGGATCAGAGAAGTCAGGATCAAACATCCTTTTTACACAGTGCAGAGAATTAACCCCTTAGGTTCCACAGTGAGTATAACACGCATGCTTTACTGCATATACAGACTGATTTTACTGTCATGGGTTTAGTAACACTTTAAATTCTGACAGATCCCCTATTGTAGTCAGGGACTTGACCGACTATTCCAGAGGTAGAGCAGTCTGGGCTGGTGTCTATAAATGGTGACCTGTGCTGTTTTCTGCTTGGCAGCTCCTTAAATGCTTCATGCTTCCTCTTTAAGACAAATTCCAGTTTCTACTTATTAAGTTCTAGCATGTTCCATAGCACTGTACAGCAGGTGGCTTTGCTTTAAACATGTCTTGAAGACTAGCAAATCGTATGCTCTCCTTAGTCCCTTTCTGGTTGATGTTTGAAACCTATATGTATACATTTTTGTATTTCCATTAACAAGCAAATATATGTAAACGTTGTCTCTGTACCTTCTGGTTCCCTGTTTAATGTGGTCCTTGTGTAACGTGTTTTAGCTTGTTGTAGTCCTTGAAATTCACTTACAGTCACTAACATAACTGCACTGCCATTGCGCATACAATCCAGCATACAGTTCCAACTAGGAGCCGTGTTGAACTTCTACATTCCTTCTTTTTCCTGTTTTTGTGTGTGTCTCTGTCTGTCACTTCCAAATACACTGCATGCCTTTTATTGGTGGGTAGAATTTGGAATTAAAGGGAAGCTACCAGCAAAGAAAACCTCCATATTTATTCATTTCTGTTTAAAGGAGTTTTCCAATTTAGAAATGGATTTCCCAATACCTTCTTCTATATCAAAATTCCCCAAGTACAGGGGATATATGGTAGCACAGCTCAACTATATAAGTATATAGGGCTGTTTTTGTAGGACTGTT
Organism: Staurois parvus; assembly: GCF_062004578.1. NCBI lineage: Eukaryota > Metazoa > Chordata > Amphibia > Anura > Ranidae > Staurois > Staurois parvus. The sequence continues at coordinate 952,842 of NW_028319214.1, read as the reverse complement.
GACTAGAGCATCAGCAATATTAAGTTGTAGTAGTTTTGTTCCAGCCTACTTTCTCTAGCTTAGTTAACACACAGCCAAGTTCTTGTTTTAAAGGCTTATTATTAGTGGACTGTTCAGTCCAATTTTGACCTCGTTTATCACTGCCCCTTACATAAGAATTGTCTCTATGATTTTAGAAAAACTAGCTGGATTCACTCATTCATTCTCCATTTGTCTTTTTCCATTGCATGTTATATGTTTAGGTACTGTTGGAAAATGCAGACAGTTCTTATGTAGAGCACTTTGATAAATGGAGCCCTATGTAAACTAGCTAACATACTGCCTCCGGTTGCTCATCCTGGTTTTACTTTTTACCAAATTAACCGGGTAATAAATGTGATGACAAAAGCATTTTCTGTGTAGATTAATGATATATCTGTGCCTTGAATGATTATATTTAAATATGGTGCTTTTATGGGGCTATAATATTTAAACTTAAAATGCATTTGCTTGTAATAAAAAATGAATACAAGTGTGTAGATTATCTGTAGAGAAATATCTTTTTAGAACTTCTTTACCTATAATCTGCCTTTGTATTGGCTGCCTCTGACTTTTGTGGCATAAATATATCTATTGAACAAGCAAATGGTCAAGATGGAGAATTTCATGGTTCAAGGGTCATTCCTAATTATGTCTTGTATCTTCTAGATCACTCCTATTGCCAAGCAGAGATACTTAAACTGGATTCCTTTAAGTGTAATTTTTTTTTTTTTAGAAGGATTAGGACACCTTGCAGGTTTTTATTAATATAAGAAAGGAACAGCAGCACACTAGTTGCAGATCCTAATGAAAGCTTTTCTGAAGTCCCAAATCAGCAAGAAAGATACACCAATGTTTTGAGGGCATGGTGGCCCATCTTTTTTTCTAGGTGACAAGCACAGATGTCTCTGCTTCTCATCTTGATAAAGAGGGCCACCGTGTCCTTGAAATCCTGATGTAGCTTTCTTGCTGATATGGGACTTCAGTAATCCTTTCATCAGGATCTATAGCTGTCATGCAGGCATTTTCTTATTTTGGACTTTGATGGCACCGCCATTTAGTGGTACACCCACCCCCACCAAAGGGTTATCAACAAGTCTGTGTGGTGAGGTTTGATGTATTGTCAAGTTTTTACTGTGGTCTGGAGCTCTGTTAGAGAGATCCCCTCTCACTCACTATCTCAGTGACAGCAGTTTCACCAGACAGGGATTTTCTGTCAGCTTTTTATTACTGTCTGTGTCCCTGTTATATATTTACCTTCACTATCTATCCGGCAAAACCATTGTCACCAGGAGACACAACAAAGGAGTATCTCTCTAACTGATCTCACATAGCAGTAAAAACCTGACGGGTTATGAGCTTCCCTTACACTAACCTTTCCTCACTTGATCTAAATATGAAAACAAAATTCTGATTGGATGTATGCTTGAATTGTACTACATTGGGGTCTGCTGTTAAAGTCAGAGATCCCTTTGCAATTACATAGACTGACAAAGGAGGTAAATTCAGTGGCAGAGCTCTTTGATGACAGCTTCCCTTTATCATTATAGTGATGTGGTAAGTTACTTGTAACCCTGTAAAATAATTTGTTTTCTGGGACCAGTGTCGCTAAATTTTGGAGGCAAGGCCCACTGAACATTCTTTTGATCTTGTTATCAGAACAAGAGTGATGCTGTGTATCTGCACCACTGTTGTGTTGAAATGCTATGCAAGACAGAATAAAGTTCCATATGTTCAAGAGATTGCATCTAACATTCCAAGTATGGAAGTTTTCTGCTACAACTTCAGACATTTAATGTTCGTTCATGTTTTTATTAGTCTGTGAGGCCTGGGAACCTTTTCTTTGCCAAGACGCCACTATGATTGGGCACTGCTGGTCACACCAGAAGCAGCAAGGATCTATTAGGGACACAAGCACTTTTGGCACTTTTTCCTGGGAAATAAACTTTCTACAGCCTGTAGTCTTTTTCAGTTTTGTCTTCCAGTGAGTGATAACACAAACCCAGAAAAGAGTGCCTCAGGCATGCAGCAGTATAATAAAGACATAAAGTTTGATTATTAAATATGCACTTTGCTGGAAGACAAAATAACTGTGATGTGATTTTGCATGTTTTGTGGTGTTAATTGGTGTGTTTGCTTTGTTCCTTTAGAAACAAACAATCATCTTAACCATTCCAAAAAGCTAAGTCTTCTATCACAGCTTGCTCTCCCTTACAAATCTCACACAAAAACAAGTTCCCCCATTAAACACATTCAGTTCCCTGAGCAGAGTCACATAGGAGGAATGCTAGAGGTGGGAGATTGGAAGCACTTCATCAACCCGGGCATCCAAGGTGCGGACATCTCCAAAGGTATTTAGGAAGAGGCTTTCATCCTAATAACCCTAGCAGCGGCCACATTAGCATGATTTAACCCCTCTTGAGAATACATTCATCTTATATCATTCAGTACAAGGGTTCATTCAGAGAATGGTATTTTGGTGATAAAGGAGATTAAAACTGTGACACTTTTACTTCTTACACTTACATTTCATATGTGATATCTTTCTCTTCTGATTTTGTTTCTTTTATTTACCATTTAAGAAAACCGCTGCTTTGCTTTTTTTTTTTTCCCCCATATACTCTTCCCTATAAAATATATTCAGAACATACAGAGGTGGGTTTTCCCTGTCGCTTTTACTGTCGCAGCAAATACACCACAGCTACTTTGCAGGACACATCCCTGTTTTTAACATTAGGGCCACAAGGTTTATACATATTCACAGAATGCATCACTAGCAAATCCAGGTTTAGTGTTGGTGCCGTCCTGTATCTGAGACTAGGCAAAACATTGCAGTTCCAGGGATAATTGAGAAGTGCCCTGTAATGTGGTTATGGTGTGTTCAGGCATGCTCACACAATTGTGTGCATACCCTTAGTGTGATAGTTTATAAAGTTCTTTATTATCTACAACATGAGATTATTGTATTAGCTTAGCTGAGCTCATTTATAGCCAATCCAAGGTCTGTTGCATAGAAAAATCAATCGGATGATGGCTCCCATTTCTAGTGCAGGTTAGGAAATGAATGCCAGCATCTTGGCAATTTCCTTTGCCGATTCAACTTTTTTTGTGATGAGCTCAGTCGTGGTTTCAGAAGAAATACAAGTATGTTTGCAAGTTCCATTTAAAACTTGAATAACACATATGCTCTGTAGAGTTGAGATAAGGATGTCCAAAATTCTTATCACTGGATGTATAAAGCACCAACAGATCATATAGAATTCCATATGTTTTCTTATATTTTTATCTTTGATTTACCTTGCCTGAAAAACCTCTTTCTCATTAAAAATCAGTAACATAGCAGTATGTTTTTTTCTTTTCTTCTAGAAATAATCACCAAAGAGTACAAATTTTCAGTTAAATGTTCCTGATTATCTGGTGCTAAAATTGAGGCACCAGATTTCTTTGTATCTTTCAGATTTCAGTACAGCTATATTCTTCGTGTTGCTGAATTCATCCAACCCATGACTCTTGAATTGTATTATACTGGAGATTCACCAAGGAACTCTTTTTACACAGAATGCATAGAAGTTAAAGTTCACCAAAAGCACTACACTTAAGTTACGTTTAGACTTGCGCCTAAACTGCTGTGCCTCTGAAATGGATATGCATTCAGATCACTTTTTAGAGGTGCTTGCAGACGGTGAGGAGGTGATCTGACCCCTCCTCCACCTCATATTTTAACCCTTAAATGCCACATGCATAGCAGTGGTTGCAGGGCAGTTGTGGCACTTTCCTTGAATAGGTTGTGTTTGGCAGTGCTAATACCCTTTGAATGTGAGAGGAGCAATATTTTGTGTAAACACCCCATCCACTGCCTGTGCAGCTTAAAGTGGGATCAATAAAAATGCGGCTCAACCGCATGGTTTTAACGTCCCCAACCATACGTCTAAATGAGCCCCTAAAGTCGAATTCCAGCTATATTTTAATAGATTGGATAGAGTGCAGAATGCATATCACTTTTGTCAGGTTTTTTAGTGCTCAAATGTAAAAATAAGCCGGCATTCTGAAAATCATATTGACGTTTTTACCAATGTATTGTGTAGTGCCAAGTTACAGTTCACCAACCTTGCGACATTTGAAAATTCAAGAAAACTTCAGTATAATTTTGGGATTGCTGGACATTTTCTACATTTGCAGTGACAGCAGTTGAAAAGGCATATGGAGTACTGATGTGGGACAGATTGATATTCATAAGGTTTTTTTTGTGCTGCCTGTGTCCCTATTTAGGACAGTCCCCCATCTGCTTTGCCATCAGGATAGATGAGGGGAAATCCAAGATTTATAGTTATTACTGCTATTGGGGTACTTTGTAAATGGGGAAATCTCTATAAAGAGGCTGTGTGTTCCAGTGACATAATAAAGGTGATATTTTCCCTCACTTTGGAGAGATTATTAATTCCTTCCTTTTTTGTTGCTGGAAGTGAAAAGAATCATCTAAAGTGGGATAGATTGTAACCCCTCCACATGCTTGTACACCAATGGTTGCACAGTGTAAAAAAATAAAATAAAATTTGATCCTGGGCAGTTAAAATAGCATTTCCTTTTTGGTGATAATTTCTTTCTAACAATTCTCTGATGAAAGCATTTTCCCTGAGACATGGATGAGGTCATATATGAAAACGTCCACAGGCAACTGATTATTTTATTTGTTTTAAAGATAGATGAGAAAACAAAAGCAACACTGTAGCTGGTTGCTGTAACACCTCAGCACTCCTTGCCTGCTGTTTTCATAAATGCCCTACTGTGTTTTCTCTTTCCTCTGGAACTTTGAGTCTGTTATCTTTAGTGGTTCATCTGGAGATGCATGTTAATATGGGATAATAAAGGATCCTCTGTGCATGTGTTACAAGGGAAATCTCTGCATATATTATACAAGGTACTTGGATTGAGAAAATGCAGGTGCATGCGAAGCATGTTTGGTAAATGAGATTTGCATTTATTTGACCTAACTGGGATGCAGATAAAGGAATGCAGCCATTCTGAGGTTGGGTCGATGTTTCTTGGATGCAAGCATTTAGGTCCTTAGCCCATCTAAACCTGATCTCATTAGCCAAAGTGAACCAAGCCAGATGGAAGCACCTCTTTTGCCTAAGATCTCCAAATGGTGAAGTCTTGAATAGATTGTTCTAGAAACAGGGTTTTTCTCCGAAAGGGTTAATTCAATTTGGGAGGACTTTAATTTATTCAGGTTTAGCCCTTTAGTGTTAATATTTGAGTGTTGACACTCTCCACTAGTAGATTCACATGATTGAACTAGCAGAATGGCTTCATTCACTGAAATGAGTACATTTTACAGGCCCACAGCATCCTGCTCCTTTTTACATCATCAGCATTTTCGGTTATGAGAATGAAGAAATAACATGCTTCTCCATTTTCAGTTGCAGCAAAGTGGTGGGGTACCAAAAGAATTGACTATGCCCTTTATTGTCCGGATGCCCTTACTGCTTTCCCCACAGTTGCCCTTCCTCACCTTTTCCATGCCAGTTACTGGGAATCCACAGATGTTGTTTCATTCCTCTTGAGACAGGTGAGAGAAACATTTGCTGTTTACTTTTTTTCAAGAAATGGTTATTTACTTATTTAGCAAAAAAAATACATAAATATTCTTCCTATTGCTGTGTAGCCTGACAATCTCTAGAATGTGTGCATTTGGGACTGCGCACCCACACCTGTACGTCTGTCAAATTTGGAGCAGCGACTGTCTCTGTGCAGCTGGTGCTTCCAAATTGACATTTACAGGACTGCCTGCACAGGTATGCATGGAACACCTGTGCATTCCCATGCAAGCAAACAGGACCCTCGCACGGGTGAAAATTTTACTTTTCTGGGGGGAGGAAAAGATATATATATATATATATATATATATACACATTGCTCAAAAAATTACAGGAACATTTTGAAAACAAATCAAATCTCAATGGGAAAAAGTATCATGCTGGATATCTATACTGATATGGACTGGGTAATGTGTTAGGAACGTAAGGATGCCCCATTGATGGAAATTAAAATTGCCAACCTACAAAGGACTGAATTCAAAGACACCCCGAAAATCAAAGTGAAAAAATTATGCATCAGGCTAGTCCATTTTGCTGAAAATTCAATGCAGCAACTCAAAATGGTACTTAGTTTGTATGGCTCCCATGTACTTGTGTGCATGTCTGACAACGTCGGGGCATGCTCCTAATGAGACGACGGATGGTGTCCTGGTGTATTCCTTCCAGATCTGGAGCAGGGCATCACTGAGCTCCTGGACAGTCTGAGGTGCAACCTGGCGGCGTCAGATGGACCAAAACAAGATATCCCAGAGGTGTTCTATTGGATTTAGGTCAGGCGAGCGTGGGGGCCATTCAGTTGTATCAATTCCTTCATCCTCCAGCAAATGCCTGCGTACTCTCACCACATGAGGCCGGGCATTGTCTTGCACCAGGAGGAACCCAGGACCCACTGCACAAGCGTAGGGTCTGACAATGGGTCCAAGGATTTCATCCCAATACCTAATGGCACTCAGGGTGCCATTGTCTAGCTTGTAGAGGTCTGTGCGTCCCTACATGGATATGCCTCCCCAGACCATCACTGACCCATCACCAAAACAATCATGCTGAACGATGTTACTGGCAACATTACGTTCTCCAGGGCTTCTCCAGACCCTTTCACGTCTGTCACATGTACTCAGAGTGAACCTGCGCTCATCTGTGAAAAGCACAGGGCGCCAGTAGCAGACCTGACAATTCTGGTGTTCAATGGCAAATGCCAATTGAGCTCTGTGGTACTGGGTAGTGAGCACAGGGCCCAATAGAGGACGTCGGGCCCTCAGGCCACGCTTATGAAGTCTGCTTCTGATTTTTTGGTCAGAGACATTCACACCAATGGCCTGCTGGAGGTCATTTTGTAGGGCTCTGGCAGTGCTCATCTTGTTCCACCTTGCACAAAGGAGCAGATGCCGGTCCTGCTGATTGGTTAAGGACCTTCTATGGCCCTGTCCAGCTCTTCTAGAGTAACTGCCTGCCTCCTGGAATTTCTTCCATGCTCTTCAGACTGTGCTGGGAGACACAGCATACCTTCTGGCAATGGCACGTATTGATGTGCAAACCTGGAGGAGTTGGACTGTCTGTGCAACCTCTGTAGGGTCCAGGTATTGCCTCATGCTACCAGTAGTGACACTGACCCTAGCCAAATGCAAAACCGGTGAAAAACAGTCATTCCTGTTTTTGGGGTCGTCTCATTGTTGCCCATCTAGTGCACCTGTTGTTCATTTCATGAACACCAAACCAGCTGAAACTGATTAACAACCACCTCTGCTACTTAATTGACCAGATCAATATCCCAGGAGTTTAATTGACTTGATGCTATACTCTGATTGAAAAGTGTTCCTTTAATTTTTTGAGCCGTGTATAAACTACTATGTAAAAGTTTTAGGTGGGTGTGAAAAAATTATGTAAATTAAGAATGCTTTCAGAAATAGAAATGGTAATAAATTATTTTTATAATTTACAAAATTTAAAGTAAATGAACAGAAGAGAAATCTAAATCAACACAATGTTTGGTGTGACCACTGTTTACATTTAAAATGGCACCAATTCTTGTAGGTACACTTGCACATAGTTTTTGAAGGAGCTCAGCAGGTAAGTTGCTCCAAACATCTCGGAGAACTAACCATAGATCTTCTGGAGATGTAGGCTACCTCAGATTCCCAGACAGACTCGCTATTGAGATCAAGGCTCTGTGGAGGCCAAGCCATCACTTCCAGATCTCCTTTTTCTTTATGCTGAAGATAATTCTTAATGACATTGGATGTATGTTTTGGGTCATTGACTTGATGCAGATTACATTTGGGGCAATCACAAGCCTTCCTAATGGTATGGCATGAAGGATAAGTATCTGCCTGTATATCTCAGCATTGAGGACACCATTTATCCTGACCAAATTGCCAACTCCATATGCAGAAATAGAGCCCCAAACTTTCAAGGAGCCTCCACCATGTTTCACTGTTGCCTGCAGACGCACATTATTGTACCGCTCTGTAGCCCTTAGGCCAACAACCCTCCTCCTGCTACAGCTAAATATTTCAAATGTTGACTCATCAGTCCAGAGCACCTGCTGCCATTTTTCTGCACCTCGGTTCCTATGTTTACGTGCATAGTTGAGTCGCTTAGCCTTGTTTCCACGTCAGAGGTATGGCTTTTTTTTCGCCTCAATTCTTTCACGAAGACCACTTCTGGCCATACTTCTCTGGACAGTAGATGGGTGTACTTGGTGTAGCAATTGTGCGCACAGATATGGATGCGGACAACCATTTTGCTAAGATCCACCATCTTATGTCATTCTCACTCCAAATCAGTCCCCCTCCCTTTTTGTTGAATGGCATGTGGTCTGTGTGTGTGCTGAGATCAGGAGTGCACAGGGCACAGCTGGATACACTTCATGGTTGTAAACCCAATTAGCTGGTTCCATGAGGTCTGTCAGACTCTTGCTCTGGCCTGATTGTAAAGCTATAAATCCATCAGTCACTGGACATGAAAAGCATTCCGTAGTAGCAGTAAAATGTACATTCCACTGAAATCACTTTTTCATACAAATCCATAACTCCCGACAGGAACAAAGTACAATAAAACAAAGCATATATTCAGGTAGGACATTTTAATACAAGTCACCTGATACTTTACACCCCTAAATAACATCTACCCGAGAGCAGAAAGCGATATCTCTTTAACCGTCACAGGCAGATATGTCATATCTGGTGTCTGGACGTTCAGCAGATGATTCTGCATATTATCCTACCAGTGGATAGGATGCTACATGTACCTATGGAAGGTTATTAACCATGGTATAAACTTGAGAGGTATTTGGGTCACAGCCTGGGTCTCCGCCTAAACCCCCTCCCCAAATGAGGCGATTGGCCCTTGGCTTCAGTAGACACCCCCTGCTGGGGGACTAGAAAACAGGCTGTCAGGCCTGGAGATGAAGAGACTCTCCCTTTTAACATCAGGAACCAGCTTTGGGAGAAAAGGCACCCTTTTGTTTGGACACTTGAACGCTGCTTAAACCAGGACTTTTGCAAGTATTCTACCTTCTTAAACTTCTTCCTTTATCTCTCTGTTGTGTTATTGCTTTCTGTATATATATATATATATATATATATATATATATATACATATATATATGCTACATCTTTTTCTGTAAATACTTTTATTGCACCATTTTGACCTTTTTAGTAATAAATCCTATTTTCTGAAAAGTGTTGAACTGTTTCTAAAGCTCTTTAATGCAAACTAAGAATCCCTGTCTCTGAAGAGTGCTACTGTGTGTTTTAAAACCTCTGTATACATTTGCCTGCGGTGACAATGTGTATACAGACCCTTATTCAAACATCATAGTGTTACTGGTAAGATTTGTGAGTTTCCTCCTTCTCTGTAGAAAGGTGGTGGTGGCAGTGTGAAGGGTTAATTGCGTAATTAACCTGACCCAGTAACAATCGCTCTCAGGCTGCGGGCACATAGATTGTGGTCCAGTGAGCTGGAAAATCTTTGTGCAGGGTGCAGCTGAGCATGGCATTGTTACGCAAGTGGCAGCGCAGTTTTAGATTGGCTAGTTCTTTGGTCACAAGTTGGTGAAAAGGACTGGGGTCTGACGCCGTGCCCGTCACACTTGGTTCCCACTTCTTTCCACCACTTTTGTGCTTATGGAACTGTTGGACATCTTCCGATGTCGAAGGTAAGCAAGCATGATGTGTCTTTCATCATCTGCTGCACTAAGTTTCCTTGGCCGACCACTACATCTACGGTCCTCAACCCTGCTGTTTTTGTGCTTCTTCAAAAGAACTTGAACAGCAAATCTGGAAACCCCAGTCTGCTTTGAAATCTTTGCCTGGGAGAGATGTTGCTAATGCAGTATCTTGTGTCTTGTTGCTGCACTCTTGCCATGGTGTATGACCAGTGACATGAAACTGTCTTCCACAAGCTCACCTTAGTAGCAGAGTTATGTTGTTCACCCAGTTTTAAGCCTCTACAAAGCTGTTTCTGTATCAGTTAATTACTGTGTTTAAACCTAGATATGAAATTGATGATCATTAGCTCCTGCTTAGTATAATTGGTTAATTATACACCTGGCTAATCCTACAAATTCCCTGAATTTGTGTAAGTGTACAAAGTATGCTGGTTTGAAGCCAGGGTAGTCACACCAAATATTAATTTGATTTTGATTTCTCTTCTGTTTGCTTACTTTGCATTTTGTAAATTGATAAAAATAAACAATTAAATTTTTTGTCTACATCAAGACACAAATCTAATTTAGGCACCCCCCGCAATTAAAATTTTAGTTTTGATGAGATACTCTACAAGGGTAAAAGATACTTCAAAAGAGATACTGGCACTGTAGATTTTCCTATTAGAACATAGGTTGTTCCTATTGGAAGAAATCCATCTATAATCGACAACCCATTCTATCAATATGCCACACACGAGGAAGTTGATTTGGAATGATCATTAAGATACAATTGCGACTATTAATCACATCTCAGTTCGCTAGATAACCTTGTCTTGGCACTTATTGTAACAGTAGAACACATGTACTCTAAAGAATACCCTTAAATCATTTCAACAATTCAATTAAATGTTCTAGCTCAATAACAATATCTTGTTATCTGTATTTGCAAGTTTGACGATCCCCACAAATACAGGTCTTCACACTTGCCCAATGGTACTGTTAGATTGTGCGAACTACCTCTATCAAAGGGTTGATAGCCCACTTTTATACAAAATTTTACTTAAACACCTTTTTAAAATATCCTCTTCAGCATAAATTTGAAAAAGACTTGGGTACACTTTCTGATGACCAGTGGGATTTAGTATTTATCGAAAATGTCTTTATTCCTGACATATAGACCTACTCAACTGTTTTTGCTGCATAGACCAGCTACGTTTTGTATGCAGTGAGGCTTCTGAAGGACTAGTGTTGTATGAAAGATGGTAGAAACCAGGGAGGCCTGCTGCCTCTACTCTGGGAATTGTCTAAATTGGTGCAGTACTGGCAAGGTATAGTCCAGCACATTAACCAGACTTTCCTTATGCTGTTAGAAAGCAACCCTTTTATTTGTATATTGTGATAATTTGATACTGATTCTGTTAATCAATGCATGGTGGAGGCAGTAACAAGTACACTATTTTTATCTGGAAAACACATTTTAAGAAAATGGGTTGCACAAGCTCCATCTTTGGTTAGTGATTGGTTGGAAGAAATGCAAGTAATCCTACCTCCTAAGAAAATAATAACAGCACCAAAGTAATGCAATGAAATGTATTATTGTTGGATAGACAACCATGACTTGGTAATCTAATAAAATGAATGCTTGCTTCCCCTCTAGTGGTACTATATCATACCACGTAACTCCTGGATGTGGGAATGTCCTCTGCAGTCTTTTAATCCTATGACCCATTGATTGTATTATGCCCCTCCCAGTCTTGTTTGATGTACATGGGTGTTTCCAATATATGTTAAGCTCGCTATACATACAGTAAATTTTAGTTTGTTTTTTTCCTTCCTTTCAGTCGGCTGGACCGATTCCCCCATCCTCACATTCAAGGTGGATGGGGTAATTTTCCCCACTGCGCTATTATATTCTCTCTCCCCCCCTTTCCCCAGGGCAGTTGAATAGAAGTTGATCGATAAATCAACTTCAGTACAGCCACAGTAGCCGCACATGGATTAAAATTCGGCTGGTCTCTGCTGAACTGGCTGAATTTTGATCCTTGTATGGCCAACTTTATATGTACAATGCTCAGCCTGTTGATGATCGAGGTCAAAAGCAGTGATGTTCTGATGATCAATGTTTTTAGGATATTGTGTGCTGGTTTTTTTTTTTTTTTGGGGGGGGGGAGTTGCTTTTTGTGTTTACCCCCAATGTTATCACCATAAACCTTTTGAAAAACACAAAAATAAATAAAATCAGAATTTAAAAAAGTCAAGTGTACACAACCAGTAACCCAGAGGTTCCTCCCCTGGTGCAAAGGAATTGATTTAAAGATAAGAGTAAGTACCTTCCTTTTACCAGTAATATTGGCTTATACGCTTTAGTGGACATGAGAGGGTCACTTTTATGTGTTCTAAAGCATGTCATTTTGTCATAATTTATTAACACTTGTAAACAAAGTTTATATGATGTCCCACAGTTACCAGTTTTAAAAGTGCTTTACTAAATGAGCTTTGGAGATGAACATTTTGAATGTGTTTGCTGTACAGCAATACAGATGTTTTATTACTTTGAACATTTTAAAGCTGATTGCAGATCAGTTAGTCTGTGGGCTTAATTGAGAAACTAATAAATCAACCAAGAAGCAAATGCATGAAATCTGCCTTGTTTATTATATCCCTCTCTCTATAGGCTTTTAATCATTTATATATTTTCAGGTAATGAGGCATGAAACTGCTAGTGTTTTGGAGCTGGTTGGAAAAGAAGTCTCTGTTTTTAGTCCATCAAAGCCAAGAGAAAAATGGCTGAGAAAGCGAACACATGTAAAGCTGCGGGTAAATGCTTTTCTTCCACTAAAGGCTCAAAATCTTATTGTTTTTGCTCATTTATTTATTTATTCATTACAGGTATTTATGTAGTACAGACAATTTATTCATCACTTTACATATGGCACATTCACATCAGTCCTGGTCTTCAAGAAGCTTAAAATCAAAGGTCCCTTTCTCACATGCATATGTACATGCACGCTCAGGCCAATTTAGATAGCAGGATTCATATTTTATTACTGTGATATAAACAGTGTGGTTTAGGCTCCATGCACACTGGGTGTTTTGATAACACTGGTAATGTTAGCTGTGTAATGTCACAATAAAACATGAGCATTTTTGCATTAGCGTTTTGCCGCTTTTGTGGTTTTTAGCTGTTTTTTTTTTTTTTTTCTTCCCGCCCAAAAATTTTTTTGGGGTAAAAAAAAAGTCCAAAAACGCCAGTTTGCAGCTTTTTACCACGTTAGAGTGTTTTTACAGCTAAAAAAACTCCTCTAGAAACCCACTAGTTCTGGGGGTTTTTTCCAGCCAAAAAATGTCCCTGCCAAGAATACGTTGATTACAGTCTGTGTGCATGGACACATTTAATAACCTGCTGGGGGGGGGGGTTACTAGCTGTAGAAAAAAAGGTCAAAAGCCAAAAACAGCAGCTGTAAAAACGTCCAGTGTGCATGAGGACTTAAAGTTTTAAGGTGTTCTATATCACATTGAGTTTTAATGCGGAATCCTCTTCCTTCTTTGTGATATCCATGAAAACAGCAGATATACAAATCTGAAAGCTGCTGAGTTTGCACTGTTCTTGCAACTGAACTGAGACAGCTCCCCTAAAACAGCACATGCATGGGTTCACACCGATACACAATGTGAACACTTCCAATAAAATCTTTCAACACTTTGTGTATGTAGTTAATACCTCTCCATATTTTTTATCTTCATTCTAAACCTTGACTTATGCCGGCTATAGATGGTTTGAATCTCAGCCCGTTCAGCAGGAACTGGCCTAGATTTGAACCATCTATGGGCAGGCTGATTGATGTATGACTTTAGTACAACCAACCTGTTAGATTTTTCATGCCACAAAATAGCTGACGTTTTGTATGACATACACGTAGAAGAGGTGTTTACATTTTTCACTAGCCTTCCTTGACTTGCTTTTAAATAAAAGGAAGCCATTTACGTGGACCTCTAACACTCTTGTTTGACCTTCAGCTGATTCATTCTTCTACAGATGTACAAATGCACTATGAATTTGGATGGATCTCCCCATAGGAAAAAAATCGCTTATCTGGCTTATCTCTGATAAATAAGTAGCGAAGAATACAAAGTCAGCAGGAATATTCCAACATAGAAGCCACCCATAGCTGATGCGATTTTCAGCCATAGCTGATGCAAGCAATTTTCATTCTTGCCACCACCGGTAGCAAGAAAGAAAATCGCTCAATTCTTCCACCAACACAGTCAGTGTTGATGGAGAAACCCCTGCCCTGGTTAGCTATTTTGTTCTCTTGCCGGGGAAGCCACAGTGTTTTTTATGCAGTTCCTAAAGAGGAACTACACTGCATCTGAGCAGCACACCCCAAAAACACTATTTAATTCATTTTTAATATTCAAAGCAAACTCCCCCATCCATTTATGTCTCCATGCTTTATTTTGCTGAGAAATCATGTTGAAAAACACCCTTCTAGCATTTGTGGCTCTGGCCATCTTAAGTAAGGGCAGATGAATTTACTTCCTGTAATCTGCAATCCATCTGCCTTAGCTGAGAAAGCCCCCCTGAAGACTCCTGGGATGTATGATATCATTTGCCTAGGCATGGAAACCATGAAGTAACTGAAAAAATGTAAACCAAAAAAAAAAAAGTTTAAAACAAGTAAATATAATATTCTTCCTATCTCTTTACTAATGCTAGCAACATAAGGATTAAAAATAGTCAATGTTGACTGAGAGAGTGAAGTTCCGCTTTAAGTCATTAATGTTTAATAAAACTAAATAATATGTTTCCCTTTTTAGTCCTTTTAAGTATATGGATGTCTAGAAGATGGCAGAATTGAGGAATAGGATACAGAGCAAGGGGAAATGCTGCCATGTTTTGTATAGTATGCAATGTGACTACACAGCTGGTTAAAAGCGGTCCACCTGACCTCATGAGCCCAAAGGCAGCTGCATCCTCTGCACTTGCTGTAGTCATTACTCTGTATCAAAAGTTAAAAGGTTTAAAAATTGGAGAAGTTTACATTTCTGTCAGACTTTTATTTCTCAGCCAACCTATTAAGATTTTTTTTTGTCATGCTGTCCACAGCAATGTTGGTCAGTTCAATTCTTTGATTTAGGCTCTATCCAAAACAAAATGAAAAGGTTTGACTTTACCCTTGTCTGTGGGGTTTTCTTTCTCTTTTTATCCTGAAGGAACGTTCCCTCCACATGTTTAGGTCTGTTGTTTTTACATTACAGTGCCTCAGATTCCCTCTAGGTGTCCTATGTTGAAAGATACTACTGTGTTTGACACATTCTTATATTTTAGAGGTGACCCATGACATTTTTGCTTCTTGTTTTAGTAGTTTTTCCAACCGGTTCTATTCTAATCCTTTAGGCTCTGTTATACTAGCTTGCACTTACTTTTGTGTACAGTCTGTAACTAGGGCTTTTAATACATCTGACTTAACCGGCTTGTTAGCTCACCCATAGTCTAAATATTTCTCATGTATATGCTATATCAAAAAGACTTTGTCCTGCCCATTTCTTTGACTGAGTATGTGCAATGTAGTTGCCATGTCCTTGTAAGCTCTTTTCAAACACTCTAAGGGCTCGTCCACATGTGTGTTGATTATGAGGATTGAAGCAATGCTCATCAACCCACTTATAGCATTTATGATGTGTTTTTGTAGTGTTTTTGAAGCGTTTAACCACTTGCCCACTACCCTATAGTAGAACTACTGCTACAGAGTGGCCGGCAGGGCTGTGCAAAATTACGTATATATACATGATTTGCATTTGTGGGTAGGTGGCACGCACCAGCCTACCCACGCCGACATTGGCGGCTACGAACGTCAATCACCAGGTCCTGGCCGGAGATTCCCCACCGGCACCCAGTGATCGCCGAGAAAAACTGACAAGGGAGAGACCTGTGTGTAAACAACATAGATCTCTCACTTGCCAGCAAAGACATGCTGCTGTGTATTTCTGCACAGCAGACAAATACACAGCAGCATGGTTCCCTAGTAAAACACACACAGCACATGATGTAAAACAGCACACTGTTAACGCTTTGATCGCCCCAGATGTTAACTCCTTCTTGCCCAGTGTCATTTGTACAGTGTCAGTGCTTTTTATTATCATTGATCACCGTATTAGTGTCACTAGGGATATCAGTGGCAGTTAGTCTCCCCCCCAGTGTCAGAATGCCCGCCGCAGTCCCCCTATAAGTCACTGATCGCCACCATTATTAGTATAATAAATAAATAACAATTCCAGTATATATACCGCCATAGCCAGATGCTATAACATTCACATAAACTGATTAATTTACATATATTGGGATTTTTTTTTTAGGAAAGACGTAGCAGGATACATTTTGGTATAAATTTATTAAGAAATTAGATTTTTTTAATTTTTTTTACTGGATGTGTTTTATAGCAAAATGTCAAAAATATTGTTTTGGGGTTTTTGTTTTTTTTTAATTTTCGGTCTTTTTTTGTTTATAGTGCAAAAAATAGAATCACACAAGTGATCAAATACCACCGAAAAAATTCTCTATTTGTGGGGAAAAAAAGTCATAGATTTCATTTATGTATAGCATTGCATGACCACGCAATTGTCAGTTAAAGTAACATAGTGCTGTATTGCAAATAACGGCCTGGTCAGGAAGGGGGGTAAATCCTCTGGAGGGCAAGTGGTTAAAAAGCCTAAAAATGCTTGATAAATGCCCATGGAAGGGTTCTTTTCTACTGTGAAGTGCCTAACAGGGAAATGATGTAGAGGAAATTATCTACTTTGAGGTGTGGTTAAGTTGTAGTGTGATAGCAGGCATTTTTGTGAATTCTCTACAAGAGTGATTTGTACCATATACATTGATCTCTTTGACACCTGGCTTGGTCCAACTCAACTTTGCTGACACAAAAAGCTTTGCCACTGATAATAATGCTGAATGTCTCTGCCTGGCACTCTCAGTATTGCTGGACGGCTTGATGCTTTTCCCTGCACACAGAAGTAAATGGTGTTCGCACATAGTTGCTCTGTACCAGGGTTAATTTTGATGTCAGAATTCGATTTTGTTTTAGTCTTTTGACTAACATACCTTTTTAGTTTTAGTCGTATTTTGGTCATCTGAATTATTTTAGTTTTAGTCAACTAAAATCTCCAGTACATTTTAGTGAAATTAATGGAGACAGCTGAAAGTCTCGTGCCTCATGAAAGCGACATGCTGCCTAATTTTTAACACAACACAAAGGTACTGCTCCTGTATTTACAACACTGTGTTGTGCCCATTGTAATTTTCATGGCAGGCCTTGAACAACAGTCATGAGGCTTTACAAACGCATATGTGAACGAGCCCTAAGTGCTCTGCAATAGATTACACAGGCTGAAGGGAGAGAGGCAGACAAGAAAGTAAAGTTAACCCTTATCTCAAAAGCACTGCATGTTTCTTAGCTGTGATACCTTGGTTTTATGAAAGTTCTTATCATCAGAAGCCATTATATGAGGTCAGGTCACCTGCATTGTGGATGGTGACAACAGGAGAGTGTCTATCCAGTGCAAGCCTCTGCAGGCTCAGAACATGTACTAAAACTAGAGCGCCATGAGAGCTACTTTTTATTTATTTATTTATTTATTACTTTGCTGATATTAGCTTGTCTCACATGTACACCTAATTTACATTTTATTGGCCAGTTTTACACTGTGCTAACCTCCTGTACACCTGCTGCCTAAGTTCTTGTGGTTTTTAGCCTCCAGATGTTCATAAAGTTTGTCCTGGTAGTGTGAGTCCTGCACCCGACCATAAGTGCTCCAGAGAACAGGAATGTGATTTTTTTTTTTTTTTTTTTCAATACAATGTCATGGGACTCTCAGCAGAACAGTAGTTTAGACCTAGGATGTGTACTACTAGATGAACTGGCTATTTTAAACTTTAAAGCGAAGCTCCACCCAAAAGGGGAAGTTCCGCTTTAAGGTTTTGTCCCCTGCTCCCTGTTAAGGGTTGGCACCTTTGGGGAGTGGGGGGGGGGGTAGTGGGTACCCGAATTTGACAGGTACCCACTCCCACTTCTGGTGCGAACGCCTAAGGTGATCGAAAGTGGAAGTTGTCTTCCCCCTCCCTCCCCATAGTCTTCTGGAACACGTGACAGGTCCCAGAAAACCACTCACACATGCGCAGTGGGCACCCGGCTGTGAAGCCGCAAGCTGTCACAGCCGTGTGCCCACACCAAAGATGCTGACGCCGGGGAGAGAAGACAGCTGGTGAAACCAGCCGTGGTGAGGACACCGCTGGACCAAGGGACAGGTAAGTGTCTGTATATTTTTTGTAGCTGCTGACTTTTATTTTTTTTTATTCAACTGGAACTCCACTTTAATTAAAGGCTCCATTACAAAAACAGCCTATAGGCATGGGGCAGTAATAGAAAAGTTTTTACACATAAATGATTTAAAGTGCAGTGTAGTGGCTGGCGTTTAAATGCTGGGTTACGTGATGCATTGAGGGCCCTAAATTTTAAAAATTGATGGTCTGTGGTAGTGTATTAAAAGCAGACAAACAGCACTTTATTGGGCTAGCGCTTTGGTTTTCTGGGCTATTTGTCCCTGCAGTCCTTGCTCTAAATAATGATGTATGCATGCTTGGGTATTCTCTTGTGCATAGAATCATGAACAACAATACTGCCAAAGTAACAGGCCAGACTCTGCGCCAATCTATGGCCAGTATCTTTAGCGCCTGTGCAAACCAGTGCGTTACCTTAACACATGCACGTTAAACATGCCCTGCATTAGTGTGTTGGGGTGGCATTCAAAATGAAGAGCACTGCAAAATTAATTACTGCGTTACATGTGTTGCCATGCATTTCTGGTAACACACTTTAAAACACATGATTTTACAATGCACTGGTTTTAGTAGGGCCTTAGTTTGCAGAACAAACAGAAAACACAGTGATTTGCTCCATACACCTGTGATATCTGATCAACTGGCCTGTAAAAATAAAAATGGCTTGTGAATTGCTCACCTCCTTATGGGGCTTTAGCCCGCCTAGAATATCCTTGGAAACTTTAAAATTGCCCATTCTGGCCCGGGTTACCGTTACCCAATTTGCAGTATTGATATTGAGCTGCCCAACTGACTCACCTTCATTGCTTTACATGGGAAAAAAACAGACCCCCCTAGTTTGCACATGTGGATTAATTTAGTAAATATGGCCTTACCTATGTACCAGTTGTAAACACTCCACAGCGCAAATACATTTAAAATTAGTAGAAGTGGTCTTGGATAACGCCCTGGAGAAGGGCGAAACGCGTAAACGTATTTCCGGTGAGTGGAACGCACGCTGGTTTGCGGCGTTCAGCAGTGACTTCCTGCTTGTTTAGAAGGGATCTTTACCTATCTTTGCCAGTCCACTTCTACAAATGGAAATATGTCATATAATATGAGCCTTTGTGCCTATTATGAAAGCCTGAGTATATTTTTTATCATGTAAGTACATATAAGGCAGCCTTTTTTTAAAATTAAAGAGTTTTTTACAGTATTGCACTAGTTGTGTTTTTTTTTCTCTTATTTTTGTTTTTCATTGTCATCCAATCGTGGGAGTCGTTTCTGGAGGATATTGAGTACAGAGTTATCTGGGAGGACATGCCCAGTCACTTTAAGCTTGTTTGACTCTGATTGTATAACTGTATTGAATATTTCTGATGTCACCCCTTTGGATTAATATGTGCTACATTCGACCTCTCTACTTTGCCATGAATATGATACCTATTGTTTGTGGATACACCAGCTGTAACGTTTGACAGCATAAACAGTTTCTGGGAAAACATTGTTTGAAAAGCATAAGCGGGGTTGACATGGCCAACTGAACGTTCCGTCATAACCATTCATACTGTACCTAACAACTCGGCAAATAAATTGGCAACTTCATTCACAGAGGCACCAGCTAAGCGGCACCAACAATGTGCCCTCTTTGAAGCTCAGTAAGCTTTGATACAACTCCGTATTATTAGAAATGCACGCATTGAATGATGAAAGTGAGGATTCCCACCAGTTAACTAGATGTCTCATCACACAGCGGAAGCAAAAGAATGTTACATCACTTCTGCTTTCAATGTGAGACATGCTATCACTTTAACACTTGCAAATTGCATTTTTTTTCTAACTCCTGTAGGTGTCACTGGCTTAGGTTCACACTCCTCTCAGCTGCGTGGCTACTTTCCTCTAGGGTTCACAGGTATTTTTCCCATTAAGAAAGCTATGGCCCCATGTAGGCAGAGAGGTGGGGGAAGGTTGATGAATTGGGCTCCTAAATCCCTCTATCAGGTGTGGAGGACCTCCTGCAAAGTTCACCCTGTAATGGCCTCCCGAAAGGTCAGATTACCTCTGTATCACTGCCCTTATTTACTATTTCCACTGTCTAAGGGGCGCATCCCTCTACTTCCTTTTTGGGTAGAATTTTCTGCAGTCATATCTGTGCTTTGGGATCAGCTCTCAGGGCTTCTCACTGGCTTGGAAGAGCTGGAACAAAATGTGGGCGCTTTTCTTCCCCTCCTCCCCTTTTAAGCGAAGATGAGAGACACGTTTCTTAGGAAGAGGGGGAAGCTGTTGAGGATCAGGAATCCTCTGTGGACGAGTCTTCCCAGGAGGGGTCTCGGGATCCAGGGCTCTCCCAGCACAAAAGACTATGAGTTTCCTGGCTGATGTGGTGCACGCTAATATTATGTTACAGCTACTGTAAACCTTTTCCCCTAAAGTTGCTGGTTTCATGGCAGCAAAAAAATTCCAAGTCTTTTCCAATGCTGATTGGGCTCACCCTGAGATGGTGTTTTTAACCATATGTATCAGAACCAGCGCTTCGCTTAAGCACTGGTTCTGATACATGTCTTACTCTGTTGGGGTGGTGGTGTTTTTTTCTGCTGCTGAGGGAGTTTTGTTTCGAACACTCTGATGCGCCGATATATATATATATATATATATATATATATATATACCTTTATTTATTTTTAACTACTGAAGCATTTTGCTCATCAGGTCCCCCCCGTGGAGGAGGAATTCTACAAAAAAATTGAGTTCCCCAGGTTTTCCTGTTGACCTGGTTATTTCCTGCTTATGCATGACCCAGACAGTCCTGATGGATGATGTCTTGGTCTTTAAAGGCTCTACAGGTAAGAGGTTCACTTTAAAACATTTTTCTTCTGGTAGGAGTAGCTCCGCAGACTACGATGGCTGCAGTGAGAGTTCACCAGGTCTTTGTGTGAAGCATATGGTCACCTCTCAGCAGGAAGCAAATTAGGTAGCTGCCCTTTGAGGGCAAATGCTTGTTTGGACCATCTTTGGATGCCTTCATCCCTTATGAAGAAGGCAAAGGTGATAGGTCAGAAACCAGTGACCTCTTCAGAATCCAAGTTTCTTGCATAAGCAACCAGCCTCAGACTCTAAGCAAGAGCCTATAGCTCGGTTCAGTAGGAAAGACTGGATCCTTAAGTCTGGGGGTGTGGGGGGCCTTTGTTGGCCTTCGCGGCTGGACTCAAAGTCACTGACACTGGGTCTGCTGTATGGTGTTTAGAAGCTACAAGCTGAAGTTTCCATTTTTTCCTCTCTTCATGCAGTATGTGCTCATGAGTGTCTTTGGATCCACAAAAAGAGCAGTGCTCTTTTGTCCTGAAAAGTCATTGCACCTGTGGTGGCAGAGGAAAGGTCTCACAGCTTTTGTTACAACTCAGTTATGGTTCCCAAGCCAAAGGAAAAGTTATGGCCCATTCTGGACCTCTAAGGACTTAACAAGTGTCTGAAAGTACAAAAATTCAGGATGAAGGCCACCCAATCGGTGATTGTTTTGCTTCATCAAGAGGACTTGGCATCAGTGGATATCAAGGATGCCTCTCTGCACATCACAATTCTCTGACCCCACCAGTGGTTTATGTCTTTCTTAGTAAAACATTGCCGCTATCTGTTTGTGACATTGCCTTTTGTTCTGTCCACAGATCCTAGAGTGCTGTTAAAACCTTGGGGTATATCCATTGTGGGGTGCCTTGACCAACTGCTTCTCAGGGAGCAATTGGTTCAGAAACTGACATCAAATGGTCATCAGACAGTACAAGTCATGGAGCGGTTTGTCTGGGTAATGAACCTTCAGAAGAAAGTCAGAAGAAAGAAGTTAGTTCTGTTTCTTACATAATGTCTGGAGCACTTATGCATAGTATTTGACATGGCAAGGGCAAAAAGTACTGCTTCTGCAGGAGAAAAACTGGTCTCCGAATCCACGTGGATTATCTGAGGTCATTGGAAAGTTCCTCGCGTCAGCCCTGCATGAAGGTACGGGGGAATATAGTAGCCACCTTTGATGCAGTTGTCTGTGTCCAGTTTCAGACCAGAGATCTGCAGCGCAATATCCTGTCGGTTTGAAACAATTTTCAGTAGTCCTTGGATCTGTCAATGCAAATGCTTTTCTTGGAATACATCACATTACACAGATTCCACCCCTCTTGTCTGTGCCCTCATTGCATGCTATAAACCTGAGCTAGGAGGGGTTATGACTGGGTGAGAATTCTTGCCTTTTTTTGGCCAGTGTTCATTCACCTGTAGGTGGTAGCATAACCCAAGTAGTCATAAATATCTAAGTCTTTTGTGTACTGTGATGCACTCTTAAGAAAAGGATTTTACAGGTAAACCATAAACCCTCATTTCTTAATTTTGGTAAGAATGTGGAATGGTTCTAACCCATTAGACTCTTTGTCCCTCACTGGAGAGATTCCTTCTCTCTTAGTCCCGGTGAACATAAGTGATGCGAAATCCAACATTTTTGAGTTGTTACTGGAAAAGGAGGTGAAGGGAAATCATCCTGGGGAGATGCCTGTTTTGGTGACAAACGTCTAAGTGGAGATATACTCTCACTTTGAAAAAAGAAAAAAAAAGTTTTACCTGCTTCTGTGTCTCTGGGACAGGAAGTGAAGGAAAAGCTCCCTAATGGTACAGGGACACAGTCAGTAAAATAATAAACTTTGCCAAAACTAAAGAAAACAAAGTTTGGGCTTGCATTCAATTTATGGTACCTATGTATTAGATGGCATTCTTTGCTCTGATTGTTTTTCTGCCAGATTTTAGGACAATCTAAATTCTAGGAACTGCTTGCACCACTGGCTGAGGCCCACTGAATGGAAGAATCATCACTATTGTGTACCCTGATAAGTTTTCACCAGAGGTGTGTGCGGTACCCAGGTGTGGACCGTTAAAGTGTACCGTGTGTGTATTAGTTAACAAGAATACTATATCTAAATGTGAAAAAAAACTTTCTTAAGCTATATTAATGTACAGAATTTTGAATTTGCCTATTCTTTACAGAATTTACCACACATTGATTTTCAGCAAGGTACATAGTCTGCATATCTGACACAAATTTTACTGTTAACTCTACTGTATTTCTTACATTTCAGAACGTTGCTGCCAACCACAGAATTAATGATGCGGTAGCCAATGAAGACGGACTACAGACACTTAATGGACGATTCATGTATGGCCCTCTTGACATGGTCACACTGACTGGTGAAAAGGTAGGTTGTAGGTGCACTCATGCCAATGTTTGTATGTTCGTGTTTAAGCCATTCGGTTTACATGTCTTGAAAGTTCTGTTTTTCATGTAAAAAAAAAAAATACACACACACACAAAAAACTGCCAAACTCGATGGACCACTTTTTCTGCCATCACTCTTCTATGTTTCTGTGTTAAAATTATATAGCTGCAATAGTGGATACTTTGACTTTCCTGCATGTACCAAACTAGATGGATGGAAAATTCTCTTGCATGATAGTCACATCCACTTATTGTATTCATTTATTGAACAACTTTTGTTGCCATAGCTTATAGAGTACACATATTTTCAATATTAAATTCCAGTTTTTTTTTTTGCTTTGTATCACACACACACACACACACACCTATAGACTATACATGTACTGTAGGTGTTATAGCTGCTATTTATTCTCTGGGTAACACTTCCACCCTTTGCAGCAATTTGTATAAATCATTGCCTATGTTTCTATAACATAACCTGTCTGAATGACACTCACTAAAAATGTGCTACTGCAAACTTTGCTTGAGGCAATTGTAGCTATATTAGTGCACTTGCAACAAAAACAGTTGAGTACTGTCCATGATACTTTTTAATTTAAACTAACATCCAAATTTTCAGGACAAGCTTTTGGGGTTTAGCCCCTTCTTCAAGGTCCAAGCAATACTAATACCGGAAGTTTTAGCAAAATGTTAAGTAAGGCCATCTCTAAAGAAAACAAAACATACTCAGTAATGTTAATTAAACCTGTATGGTTTGTGAGATAATGCAGTGAGAGGGCTAAGGACTGGGAGCAAGAATAAGTTACAGAGGTTAGAATGGCCATAAAACTGCTGGAAAGTGATATAGAAAACTGAGGTTCACATTTATCCCATTATACTTTGTGCCAAATAGAAATATAATTCTTACTTCGGTTTTCCTTTCCTGAGTGTGTTTGAAGTTTCCTTTCAGAATATTTACTAAAAGAAAAAATCTCAGGCCTTGTAGAAAGTGTTAAACGCATTAGTCACAAATACTGCTAGTTTCCTGCACGATGCAACTGATTTTCTGAATAAAATCAACAATATACAGCAATTGCCACCAAATACACTTCTAGTCACTATGGATTTAGAATCTCTGTACAGCAACATCCCTCACAAGGATGGGATTGCTGCATCTCACAGATTTTTATCATCCACCATCATTACGAAACCACAAATGCAGTGCTCATGATGTTACACAGCACATTGAATTCATTCTAACACACAATCATGTCACTTTCAGTAATGCCATCTGTCTTCAGTGTATGGGTGCTGCTATGGAAAGTAAAATGGCACCTCAATATGCTAACTTATTCATGGCTGACCTGGAAGACAAATTCCTTAACCGCATACAACAAAAGCCATAAAGATTCTATTGCTATATTGATGAGATTTTCATCATAAGAACAAATGGTGAAGAAAATCTAATAAAAAAATATCCATTGATCAAAACATTTCCCACATCAATGAAACTAAAAATGGACTATTGAAGCACACATCAATTTCCTAGATACCACTGTATCCTTAAGGGATGGCAAGCTGCACACCTCAATATACAGGAAGCCCACTGACAGATGCAACTATCTCTACAGTTCTGCTTCCACCCCAAGCATAACAGACAGGCCATCATACACAGCCAAGCCATCAGATACCATCCAATATGCTCGGACCCAGAGGACAGAAATAAAAATCTAAGAATTCAAATACTAGGAGACTCTTTCCATAAGAAAGGTTACAAGGACAAAACCATCAATACAAGCATAAACAAGGCCTTGAAAACCCAAAGTGAAAATCTCCACAATCTCTACAATACAAAGAAAAAAAAAAGAAACCAACTGTGTGCCTGTAGTAACCTCATACAATCCAGCACTAGAGAAGATAAGGAAGAGAAGAGTTGCAACTCATCATAACAGAAGATGAAACACTGAAATAAATATTCCAACAATCCCCCAGTGCTCTCTTTTAGGCAACCACCCAACCCCAGACATTAACAAATCAGCAGGAAACTAAACTCTGATTACCAAGCTGTTATGTGCAGCCAAATCAAGTGTCCCACACGCATGAAAAGGATCTTCAGTATTACAGGATCATTCAGCTATACTTTCAGTAATGCATTGTACCTTATCTGATGCAAAAAATGCAACCAAGGATCTTAAGTTGAAGAAACAGGACAGAAATTACAAAAATAATGCATTTACACAGACACACCATTAGAGAACGTAAGGAAGATGATTTCTGCACACCCGTGGGACATCAACCAAACTAAACTATATAACAGTGTTTCTTAACCTTTTTCCAATCAAGGCACCCTTTAAAATTAAGCACAATCTCGAGACACCCCATTTTAAAATGTGAAAAACTAAGCATAGTGTAGCAATTGTACATATGTACATTTTGGTAAAGACCCTCCATCTTGTATCATTTCTCACTCCAAATCAACTCCCCCCTCCCTCTCTGTTGAGTGACACGTGGTCCCTGTGTGCTGGGTTCAGGAGTGCACAGGACACAGTTGGATATCCTTCATGGTTGTAAACCCAATTAGCTGATGCCATGGTGTATGGCAAACTCTTGCTCTGAAGCTGATTGTAAAGCCATAAACCCGGCAGTCACTGGACTTCAAAAGCATTCCAGGATAGCAGTAAAACATATATCCCATGTAAAAACCACTTTTGATAACTTAAAATAGGGAATACATACAATCAAACAAAGCATATATTCGGATAGCTCAGTTTAATGCGAGTCGCCTGATATCTTACACCCCTAGATTAAGTCTACCCGAGAGCAGAAAGCGATAGGTAGATATGTCATATCTGATATCTAGAAATTCAGCAGATGATTCTGCATATTATCCTACCAGTGGATAGGATGCTCCATGTACCTGTGGAAGATTATTGACCATGGTATAAACGTGTGAGGGATTTGGTCATAGCGGAGTTCCCCACCTAAACACCCTCCCCAAATGAGGCGATTGGTTCTCTGCTTTAAGGAGACACCCTGCTGGTGGACTAGAAAATAGACTGTCAGGCCTGAGAGAGTTAAGTTGAAGAACCTTTTTTAATATCAGGAACCAACTTTGGGAGAAAAGGCACCCTTTTGCTCTGACACTTGAACGCTGCTTAAACCAAGGCTGACGGCAAGTATTCTACCTCTCTAAACTTCTTTCTGTTATCTCTCTGTTGTGGTATTGCTCTCTGTGTGTGTGTGTGTATATATATATATATATATATATATATATATATATTGGCTACATCTTTTTCTGTAAATACTTTTATTGCACCATTTTGACCTTTTTAGTAATCTTATTTTCTGAAAAGTGTTGAACTGTTTCTAAAGCTCTTTAATGCAAACTAAGAATCCCTGTCTCTGAAGAGTACTACTGTGTGTTTTAAACCTCTATATACTTCTGCTTGCGGTGACAGTGTGTATCCAGACGATTATTCAAACATCATAGTGTTACTGCTAAGATTGGCGAGTTTCCTCCTTCTCCGTACAAAAAGGCGGTGGTGGCAGTATGAACGGTTAATTGCGTAATTAACCTGACCCAGTAACAATCGCTTTCAGGCTGCGGCACATAGATTGTGGTCCATTAGCTGGAAAATCTTTGTGCAGGGTGCAGCTGAGAGTGGTATTGTTACACACGTGACAGCGCGGTTTTAGATTGGCTAGTCCTTCGGTCACGAGTTGGTGAGAAGGGCTGGGAGTCTGATGCCGCGTCCGTCACACATAGTTTTACATAGGGCTGCCTCCACACACGTAAGACACCCAACATTAGAGGTGATTTATGTTGGGTGTCTGACTAGTATTCCATCATTCCTTCCTCATCTTCTCTCCCCCTCCCATCTAATATGACCCCAGTGCTGAAAGAAAGAGGCAGGGGATCAAAAAAGATGCTGTGCCGGTGCCTGTTTTCCTCCTTATCAGCCAATGATGTCATTGGCCGCTAGGACTCTGGCAGCTGGCCTGAAACAGCACCCAAGGTTGTCATGTTGTACAATTAAACCTGTGGCTTTGTGTAACAAAAAAGCAAGCTTGGTCCACCCTCTGGTTTGGGCAATTTGGGTAAATATTTAGGCATTTTGCCAAGGCACCCTGGTTGAAGAAGGCTGCTATAGAAGACATGAATGTTTTAGTTGTTAAAGTGAACTTCACAAATACTCAGGAACAGAAAACCTTTGAACTAAGAATGATAATTCTATATGACACAAAAGATATTGGACTAAATGTGGACCTCAGTTTTGTAAATCACTGTCCAACAGTTTTATGACCACTGTCACCTCTGTGACTAAGTGACTATAGTTGCCTGGCAGTTTCTGGCTTCAAAACCTGGCTTCATTTCCTGGAACAAGCATGCAGACAGTGAAGTCATACTTATTGATATGCATATTTATTCTGCGTTAGTGACTCACTTACTGTTCACCTTTTACCAATCGTGTTGTAACACTTTTATTGTACACATTAACAATGTAATGGAATCCTTCTTTGAGTGCATCACACTCCGCAGTGACAATTATAATGCTAGTTTTAATAGATTTCATAGAATTAAACATTTGTGTGGTATGTGCGTCATTCATTCCTCACTCTATTAAAATAATTGTCTTCCTGCAGGTGGATATTCATATAATGACGCAGCCTCCATCTGGAGAATGGGTTTACTTTGATACTGAAATAACCAACAGCAGTGGCAGAATTTCCTATGTGATCCCTGAGCATAAGAGACTTGGAGTTGGGGTATATCCACTGAAAATGGTTGTCAGGTATTGTTATGCAATGCTAAAAGAAAGCTCTTAAACTGTACTTAATTTGATACTACCATTTGGTGATATAACAGTACCCTAAAATGTAATCGCTTGGTCCATCTAACGAGGAAATACATTGCCCACCAATTAGCATTTTTCAGTACATGACTCTTGTCAACAGCTATTGAGCCACAGACCATATACACTGATCAGCCATAACATTATGACCACCCACCATAAGCTGTCAGTAGCAAAGCCTTTAGGTCCTGTAAGTTGAGAGGTGATGCCTCCTTGGATTGGACTTGTTTTGCCAGCACATCCCACCAATGCTTAATTGGATGGAGATTTGGAGTCCAAGGCAAACTCTTGCAGCTGACACTTTCATGATGTCAAACTTTTTGTTGTGTTCCTCAAACCATTCTTGAATTACTCAGACCAGGCCACCTTCTTCCATTGCTCTGTGGTCCAGTTCTGATGCTAATGTGCCCATTGTAAGTGCTTTTAACTGTGGACACGGATCAGTATGGGCACCCTGACTGGTCTGCAGCTACACAGCCCTATACACAACAAACTGCAAGTACAGTAGCTCTTCTATTGGGTAAGACTACACAGGCTAGCCTTGCCCGCCCATGACCCTGTCACTGTTTCTTGCCAGTAGGTCCTAACCACTACAGTTTTTGTGGTGTGCTCCCGGTCTTCAGTTTTGGAGATGCTCTGACCCAGTCATCTAACCATTACAATCTGGCACTTGTCAAAGTTGCTTGCTTTTTTTTTTGCAACACTTTAGAGTAGTGGTCTCCAAACTGCGGCCCAGGGTCCAGATGTGGCCCTTTTCTTGCTTTTATCTGGCCCCTGGCGCATTTTTCCTCCCACTGATACAAGACACTACAGGTGAAACTCAAAAAATTAGAATATCGTGCAAAAGTTCATTTATTTCAGTAATGCAACTTAAAAGGTGAAACTAATATATGAGATAGGCTCATTAACTAATATATGAGATATACTCATTAAGAAGTTGGATGTTCCCAAAGTGCTGTATCAAAGCACATTAATAGAAAGTTATGTGGAAGGGAAAAGTGTGGAAGAAAAATGTGCACAAGCAGCAGGGATGACTGCAGCCTGGAGAGGATTGTCAGGAAAAGGCCATTGAAAAGTGTTGGGGACTTTAACAAGGAGTGGACTGAGGCTGGAGTCAGTGCATCAAGAGCTTCCACACACAGACAGATCCTGGACATGGGCTTCAAATGTCATATTCCTCTTGTCAAGCCGCTTCTGAACAACAAACAACGTCAGAAGCGTCTTACCTGGGCTAAAGAAAAACAGACCTGGTCTGTTGCTGAGTGGTCCAAAGTCCTCTTTTCTGATGAGAGCAACTTTTGCATCTCATTTGGAAACCAAGGACCAGAGTATGGAGGAAGAATGGAGAGGCACACACTGCAAGATGCTTGAAGTCCAGTGTGAAGTTTACACATTCTGTGTTAATTTGGGGAGCCATGTCATCTGCTGGTGTTGGTCCACTGTGCTTCATTAAGTCCAGGGTCAACATAGCCGTCTACCAGGAGATTTTGGATCATTTCATGCTTCCTTCCACAGATGAGCTTTATGGGGATGCTGACTTCATTTTCCAGTTGGACTTGGCACCTGCCCACACTGCCAAAAGAACCAAAACCTGGTTCAATGACCGTGGGATTACTGTGCTTGATTGGCCAGCAAACCCACCTGACCTGAGCCCCATAGAGAATCTATGGGGCATTGCCAAGAGAAAGATGAGAGACATGAGACCGAACAATGCAGAAGAGCTGAAGGCCGCTATTGAAGCATCCTGGTCTTCCATAACACCTCAGCAGTGCCACAGGCTGATAGCTTCCATGCCACACCGCATTGAGGCAGTAATTGCTGCAAAAGGGGCCCAAACCAAGTACTGAGTACATATGCATGCTTATACTTTTCAGAGGTCTGATATTGTTCTATGTACAATCCTTATTTTATTGATTGCATGTAATATTCTAATTTTCTGAGATTGTGGATTTGGGGTTTTCATGAGCTGTAAGCCATAATCATCACAATGATGACAAATCACGGCTTGAACTATCTTGCTTTGCATGTAATGAGTCTCTCATATATTAGTTTCACCTTTTAAGTTGCATTACTGAATTAAATGAACTTTTGCACGATATTCTAATTTTTCGAGTTTCACCTGTATTCCTCCCACTGATACGAACAATGGGGCATAATTTCTTCATCAACAGCTGGGCACTATTCCTCTCATTGACACCAAAGATAAGGCACTTTTCCTCCCACTGACACCAACAATGGGACACTATTCCTCCCACTGACACCAACAATGGGACACTATTCCTCCCACTGACACCAACAATGGGACACTATTCCTCCCACTGACACCAACAATGGGACACTATTCCTCCCACTGACACCAACAATGGGACACTATTCCTCCCACTGACACCAACAATGGGACACTATTCCTCCCACTGACAACAATGGGACACTATTCCTCCCACTGACAACAATGGGACACTATTCTTCCCACTGACAACAATGGGACACTATTCCTCCCACTGACAACAATGGGACACTATTCTTCCCACTGACAACAATGGGACACTATTCTTCCCACTGACAACAATGGGACACTATTCTTCCCACTGACAACAATGGGATACTATTCTTCCCACTGGCAACAATGGGACACTATTCCTCCTACTGACAACAATGATGGGGCTCTATTCTTCCTATTGACACCAATCATGGAGCACTATTCCTTCCACTGAAACCAATGATAGAGCACTATTCCTCCCACTGACACCAACAATAGGGCACTATTCCTCCCACCGATATTAACGATGGGGCACTATTCCTTCCACCGACACCAATGATAGAGCACTATTCCTCCCACTGACACCGATGATAGGGCACTATTCCTTGCACTGACACCGATGATAGGGCACAATCCTTGCACTGACACCGATGATAGGGCACTATTCCTCCTACTGACACCGATGATGGGGCTCTATTCTTCCTATTGACACCAATCATGGAGCAATATTCCTTCTGCTGAAACCAATGATAGAGCACTATTCCTCCCACTGACACCAACAATGGGGCACTATTCCTCCTACCGATACCAACAATGGAGCACTATTCCTTCCACTGACACCAACGATAGAGCACTATTCCTCCCACTGACACCAACGATAGGGCACCATTCCTCGCACTGACACCGATGATAGGGCACCATTCCTCACACTGACACCGATGATAGGGCACTATTTCTCCTACTGACACTGATGATGGGGCTCTATTCTTCCTATTGACACCAATCATGGAGCAATATTCCTTCCGCTGAAACCAATGAGAGAGCACTATTCCTAACACTGACACCAACAATGGGGCAATATTCCTCCTACCGATACCAACGATGGAGCACTATTCCTCCCACTGACACCAACGATAGGGCACTATTCCTCGCACTGACACCGATGATAGGGCACTATTCCTCGCACTGACACCGATGATAGGGCACTATTCCTCACACTGACACCGATGATAGGGCACTATTCCTCCTACTGACACCGATGATGAGGCTTTATTCTTCCTATTGACACCAATCATGGAGCAATATTCCTTCCGCTGAACCAATGAGAGAGCACTATTCCTCCCACTGACACCAACAATGGGGCACTATTCCTCCTACCGATACCAACGATGGAGCACTATTCCTCCCACTGACACCAACTATAGGGCACTATTCCTCGCACTGACACAGATGATGGGGCACTATTCCTCGGACTGACACAGATGATAGGGCACTCTTCCTCGCACTGACACCGATGATAGGGCACTCTTCCTCGCACTGACACCGATGATAGGGCACTCTTCCTCGCACTGACACCGATGATAGGGCACTCTTTCTCGCACTGACACCGATGATAGGGCACTCTTCCTCCCACTGACACCAACAATAGAGCAATATTCCTCCCACTGACACCGATG
Organism: Staurois parvus; assembly: GCF_062004578.1. Taxonomy (NCBI): domain Eukaryota; kingdom Metazoa; phylum Chordata; class Amphibia; order Anura; family Ranidae; genus Staurois; species Staurois parvus. The sequence continues at coordinate 920,747 of NW_028319214.1, read as the reverse complement.
ATAGGGCACTATTCCTCGCACTGACACCGATGATAGGGCACTCTTCCTCCCACTGACACCAATGAAAGGGTACTATTCTTTCTGCTGACACCAACAACAATGGGGCACTATTCCTCCCAGTGACACCAACAATGGGGTGCTATTCCTCCCCTAATACCAAAGATGCATTGTTTACTCCCTCTGATGCCAGGACAATTTCTATTTTGGACGATCACAGTACGGCATCCCTCAAACCTGATGGACAGTAAATTTGCCCTTTGTTTAAAATGTTTGGAGACCCCTGCTTTAGAGGGAAGTTAGATTTAAACAAAACTTTGCTTCTGCTGAATTAGACAGTGTTTCAATAAAGTAGCCAATATGTGGCTCAGATGATACTTGTATTATTACTTGGAACTCTTGCTTTCACAGTCATAAATGATTAAAAAGCAAATTGACCAGCATTACGTCTGCTTACCATTAGTTTTGAAAGCAGTGTTTAAAATGAAATCTCAAAACACTTCAGTGGAACAGTGCCCCCTAGAGAGCAAACGGTGTCTATGTAGTTAAGCAGACCGTAGCTTCTTCTTTCTGTATTCCCCATACTGGTCATCTCACATTTGGTAGTGCACATATGTAAGACATTGGGGGAAAAAAAAAAGATTGATAAACTGACCCACAGTAGCCAGATTTCACATGACTGTATCAGTTAAATACTTTGGTTGCTGTGGATTATTTTGTACATTGCACTTATTAAGTATGTTTGTTGTTCGCTGATTGGAGGGTTTCTCTGATATATGTGTATACAAAATACAAATGCCTTTGTAACTATGCCTTTGTCTTTTTTTTTCGTTCTAGGGGAGATCATACATATGCCGATAGTTACCTCCATGTTTTACCTAAAGCAACAGAATTTGTAGTATTCAGCATTGATGGATCTTTTGCCGCTAGCGTTTCCATCATGGGTAGTGACCCGAAAGTCAGAGCAGGGGCAGTGGATGTAGTGAGGTCAGTGTACTCTGTATTGGAGGGTCTAATAGCTGTAATGCACTGTCCATAGCACTTCTAACACCTACTCTGTCTTCTTCTAGGCACTGGCAGGATCTTGGCTACCTCATTATCTATGTCACAGGCAGACCTGACATGCAGAAACAAAGAGTGGTGGCATGGCTTGCACAGCACAACTTCCCGCATGGCATAGTGTCATTTTGTGATGGATTGGTTCACGATCCCCTGCGGCACAAAGCAAATTTTCTGAAACTTCTGATTCAAGATGTAAGATGCCTTCCATACAGTGAATTGTGGTTGCTATCCACTAATGACCAGATCATGTCTTTTCATTAACAAACACCGTTGCCCCTTACTATTTGTAATTAGTGATTGTAATATAGTACATTATATTACCATCCACAGTATTGTATAAAGTAGGGTATGGTACAACCTTCTCAGGTTTGTTTTTTGTGTTTTCTATATTCACAACGGGGTGATTTTCCCATTCTTTCTGTTCTGGATACACTACAGAAAGTGAGCGTAAATATCTGCAAAGTGAGCGGAAATACCCTCAACAAATCTTTTGTTAAAAAAAATCTAATTTTTATTACAGTCCTCATTTAAAACATCTAAAATTACTGCAAGAGTGGAGTTTTAAATATTCTTATAGCTAAATACTTGTTATTTAAATCTAATTTTCAAAGACCTTACCCTCAGATACCCCAAAGTTCAGCATGATATTACAATGTCTAAAGTCATATTCAATCTTCCTTTCTGAAATAGTTGCTAATTCAACCAAAGGGGCAAGGGGTATGATCCTTCAGTGTGTTTTTCAGGATTTCTCAGCTTTCTTCATCAGGAAGCTGTGGAACCACCTCTATGATGTTGGATATTAAAAGAATGATATTTTTCTTGGTTACAATAATTAATATCTATTGATTTTTCGTGCAAAGGGTGATATTATGTGTTACTTTCAATAAGTACAGGGCCATATGCTTTTTATTTAAGTATGTTTGGTTCATTTTTAAAACTTTATCTATTTTGTTTTTTTCAGGTACACATGAAAATCCATGCAGCTTACGGCTCCACAAAGGATATCTCCGTCTACAGCTCTATAGGTCTGTCACCAATGCAGATCTTCATTGTGGGTCGCCCAACCAAGAAGTTGCAGCACCAATGTCAGGTAAAGCCTCTTTGTGTCTCCTGTTCAGTAACACTGGTATTATATAATTAGAGCTGGCCAACATTACCCAGTACCCGGTAATATTTTACAAGTGATGCAGTTTTGTAGCATGTATGACATGAAAGTGATTTGCCATGTCCAAAGGTCAAAGCTACTAGTAATTGTGATGTGTGTCATATAAGCCACTTCTTGAAATCATTTTATGACTTTAGTTGAAACAAGTAATGACAGTGTCTGTCAGTGGTTGCAGGAAGTTGTATTACTTTGTGTCGTTACCTTGAACAGTGGCTACCAGAATCCAAGACCAAAGGAAGGAATTGTTAAGGCCATAGATGAAAACCTCAAGACTAAAAACCAAAAGGATTGACTGTTTTGCCTGCAGTAGCCAGTTCATGTTTTCTATTTCTAAGCTGCAATTTGGAACATACTTTACTTTTCTATGGACTATACAGAGTCGACCTTTCACACACTTTTGTCATGCGACTGACTGCTTCACTGTGCTACAGGGACATGTACTGTTAGTTTAGGAACTGACATGGTTCTCTTTCTGATTTGTTTCTATAATTGCTTTATAACATCTGTGAATGTTTCTTCCTGCAGTTCATCACCGAAGGCTATGCTTCTCACCTTGCACAACTGGAATACAGCCACCGATCTCGACCTGCCAAGAACACCAACAGAATAGCATTACGGAAAGGAAGCTTTTGTCTTCCCGGTCAGTCAGATTTCCTGAGAAAGAGGAATCATTTACTACGTACCATCTCATCGCAGCCCACAACTAGCGGCAACCACAAACCAGAGCGAACGCAAAGTCAGTCGGAGAGTGACCGCGATCGGGAAAGGGAACGTAGCCAAAGAAGTATGAGCATTGCAGCAGGATGCTGGGGGAGGAGTGCGGCCACCACCAAGCTGGATTCTGGCGTTTTAAGTCAGAAATGAGCTCCCATACCTCCTGAACTAATTCTTGTGCTTGGCTCTTGCCACTTTAAAGGGAGGGGGGCAAAAAAGGGACAGAGGTGCAACTTTGTTGAGACAGAGTTGACATAATGGTGCTACTATATAACAACGTTAGCAACGCTGATGACAAGAAGGGTTGAACTGCAAGCCTTAAAAAGGGTAGCAATGCCCAGAAGATCATTGTGACAGAACCACACAAGGGGACAAGTAAAATTCATAAGTAGTCAATGTTTTTATTTATTTTTATTATTATTTTTTAAGCAGGTTCATAGACTTACCAATGTAAATATATGTGCCTCCTTTATCTTCTTAGCCATCTCTGAAGGGTTACTGAGAAGAATGCACAGCACATGCCCATTTAAATAGATATTTTAGCTCTTATTTTGTACATAACACTCATTTCCCATTAAGTATCGCCACAAAAAGAGGCAGCCTCCGCGGAACCAGTTGTAAACCACTAGTAGTTTCATTCACACCTTTCTCCGCTCTCCGTTCCTTAAACCAAGGCACAACAAATGGAAACATCAACACAAACAATTTTCCCACTTTTTTTTTTTTTTTTGGAAAAAACGGAAGATGTTTTTCATAAAATGTTCCAAGACTACGGACCGTCTGCCTTGCTCATTTCAACCGTTATTCTTGTGAGCTGGTCATGTAAAGGACACATTTAGAAATGGACATGAAAGCACTGCACAGGTACTGTTACCTGGGGTTTTGGTGATCAGAGGACAAGTGAAACCCATAACCCTGAAATCTTTTTGTATCCGAATTTCTTAATTTTAATTCTATACATGTCCAGTCTGCTGCTTTTCGCGTGTAGTTGCTCAACTGTATGACCTCATTGTTTTCTTTGCACTGATAATTTTTAGATTGGAGATCTGTTACCATCTCATGTAGCTACATATCCTTGTCCCGTAGTGCATGGTAATTTAATTATTGCTAAGCCAGAGGATAGGTAGAACTATTTTTGTGCTGTGTTTTTTCCCCAGTACCAAGTTTAAGCAGGCGTGCCAAAAAAATAAAAAGTCATACACCCCGTGGCATGGCATAAGCAGAAAGATTTAATTTGCCTAGCCCTTACATTTGCCATGCTAACAATACCTATGAATAGTTGCCTGGATATATTTGTATTCCTCTCCCACAAAGGCTGGTACACATTAAACAAGACTAATTTATTTAAAGAGATCACATGCAGCACACAATGTTAGCAGATCAGTATAATACTGTATTTATCTAGCACTGTGAAATCTCCCTGATTGTCACCATTACAGGTGAACAGAAAGCCAAAAAACCAGATGATTGAACGCTTGTGATATGTTAGATTTAGAATATGTAGAAATACTCTTCCTATATTGATGTTTACTCTGCCCAGCAAGTCTCTGCTGCCCTAGCTCTTCGGGGAATGCGTTCTAATGGCAGTTTCATATAACTGTACTCTATATACAGAGTGATCTGCACCTTTAAGCCTGCTTGAGTGACAGCAGAATTGCACTGCTCACCCTGTATAAGTTAGAGTCCCTTCTCCACTGAAAGCCTGTGTCATGTGCATCTTATATCTGAATGATCAGATACTAGACACACACAGATTACATTGCACATTGTAATAGACCTATAGCTTTGATCCCACTGATAATTGTCCAAAATATTTTTGGTGTCTTTTTCCCCTTTGTACAGAGTATCTTTATGCTTATGTATTAAATGTAAGAATTGGCTGGCCATTGGATTATAACTTTTGAAAGTCTGCAAGTGTGAAAATCGCCAGTCCAAGGTAAAATGTGTGATTGACTTTTGACAGTTACAGTATAAAGCACATATACACATTACATTTTGTAAATTCTCTGTCTGAGGTGTGAATAGGTCAGTATAGCAGGGATTAGAAATACCCCAATGCATGAACTGCTAAACAGAGGGTCTTCTGTATTGGGCTAGCTTGAAACCTTTGGGGAACAACTGATCGAACAGTTATAGATATGGCCTTTAAAATAGTGAATGCTGAGCAATGAGAAAATGCACAAAGGGAGGAAATGTATGTAAATTTATTGTAATGTGCGGGGGATAAGCTATTGTGTGTAGATACTGTATAACAAACAAATGTAAATGTTCAGAAAAGTGGTTATATAAAAGTGAAAGTTATTTATTTATGTAGAAAATGTCTCGGGTGGGGGCGATCCTCTGGGTTTTTAATGAATAATTAAAAAAAAACACACAAAAAAAAAAAATAAGTAGCTTTTTGTTTCAGGCGTTCTGTACAAAGCAATTAAATTAAAGGACCAACTATAATGTAATTGTCATTTGCATAAGTGCAATATATTCTTGAGTCACCCTCATTGTCCCATACTTTCCATGTAGACTTGACAATCATATCCTATATATTTCCTCATGTTTTTTTGCTCTTTGTTAGACTTTTTGAAAACCTCTTGCCTTCCCTGACGATGGATATTTGGATCTTTGCCACGTGGAAATAACACCGCAGAATAATTCATTATGACTGTAATAATATGTTATCCAGAACTGTGGGATTGCTCCAAGATTCCGCCAGGAAGGAGTTAATAAAAAGAAATTCAGCTCATTGTTACCTGTTAGATACAGCGTGTTAACATGTTAGTTTGTGTTTATTTTTCAAAAGCAATAGTTCAATTCAGCTTCTAAATGGGGTTGGGGGCCAGCTAACTCTGAGATAGCTGTGTATGTATAAATACTTATTCCAAACCAGTTTGCATCTGCTATTGTTTATTGTCTCCATTGCTTCTGGAGGCCTAATAACCTCCACCTATGTCAGTTTCACCTTTGAGAAGTTGTATCCTTTGATTCAACATCTTAGTCTCAAATAACCAAAAATAAATAATACGTTTACAATGTTAGTAAAATACAATAAATGAAAACCAGAGGTTACCATAACGTACAGATTTCATTCCTGTAACTGGTAAATGTGTGCGTGTGCAGATGTTGCTGGCACTGACAAGGTTAACCACAGCTTGTCTCCTCGTCATGGATCCTGCACTTTCTTCTCAAGCCCAGACAGAAAGGTATTTCACCTTTGCTGCATTTCCTAGAAGCTCCAGTAGCCTTACATTTCTCATATTCCTGCCAGGAGTATAATCTTGACTGTCAGCTTTCTACAGTATATAATATTTTATTTATAGAGACAATAGTAAATGAAGACATGGAGACTTGCACAAGACTGAACTCTTCCAAATGTCTGTCTGCTGCTCCCTGGTTTTCATTTTTTGTATTATTTTGGTGTGTGTATAAATACTATTTTGCTTGTATGTGTGTTAGTGTGTTGTTTTAGGCCTCTGTGCTTTCTGTGCAGTACCCATTGTACGTTACACAGATTAAAGATTTGGGAAGGCTATTGGATTGTATCTAATTACTTCATCGTCGGTGGTGCAGCTATACTTGCAAAGCATGAAGGGGCTGGCATTGCAGGTAAGGAAAGCTCCCAGTTCTGTTTGAACCCTTTGGCAACTCGAGATGGTTTTAGGGGTTGAGAGGACTGCTTAGGAGACCCTGCTGGTTAAAATAACAATATCTTAATGGGAATCATACACAGGTCAGATGACCAATTTGCTCTTCCTCTCTTCACAGCCATACATCATTCTAATCTTTCTTTTCACATTCAAGTATCTGTATGCTTTAGGGTTAAAAGACTACAGTTTGTATGGGGATAACAGAGGATGTCCTCTTGGAAATTTGTAGCTGTACCCCACATCACTATGTAGAATGAGTGGTCCTGACTTCAGTTTACCAACCCCTGTTATGGACCAGTACGTGGTTAATGGGTAACGCCACTTTTGCTAAACATAGTTCAAATATAATTGCTAAACAAGCCTTCTGTAATTCAGTGTTTTAAAAAAAATACATAATTTGGTCTGCAATTAGTCATGATTTTCAGAAGCATTGTTCCCTGTATAAGGGTATTCTGTACACTGTTCATTCCCTGTTGATATGATTGGCATAGTGCTGCTCCCAGCAGTGTTTCTCCTTTTATAATACATGGACTGATTGTGTGACTACAGCAGGAAGAGTGTCACACTCAGGATGTATGAACTGAGTAAAATATGAGGTTTGGTTCACTGAAACAAGTAGGACTGCAATGATGTTGGCAGAAAAGATACACAAAGGGAAATCACAGAGGGTGCCATTGTTGACCTTATCTTGAAAGCATTAGTTTTTTCTGATTATTTCTGTGTTCTGTATACTTCTGCTTGGTCAATGTATACAGTGCATTCATAAAGTATTCAGAACCCCTTCACTCTTTTCATTTTTGTAATGTTACAGCCTGATACTGCAGTTGTTGAAATTCATTTTTTTCTCTTTAATCTACATTCAGTACTCCATAATGACAAAATGAAAACAATTTTAGAAATGTTTGAAAAAGGAAAAATTGAAATACCACATTGGCATAAACATTCGGACCCTTTGCAACAACACTTGAAATTTAGGTCAGGTGCCTCCCATTTCTCTTAACCTCCCTGGCGGTATTCCCGAGTGTAGCTCGGGGTAAAGTTTCAGTACCACAAGCGGTAACCCCGAGCTACACTCGGGCTTACCATGCGGCGCTGCTTCGGGATCTGTTCTTCTCTTACCTTGTCCTGCGCTCCCGCGATGTCCCTCCTGCAGTGTCCCCTGTAATTCCGGCATCTGTCTTCTGGGTTCCGTCCCCTGTGACGTCAGGGCGTACGGGGAGGGAACAGCGGGAAATTTGAAAATGACAAAAAGTGACATTCACTAAATACACTAAAATCACTTAGTAAAACATTACTGTATCAAACCATTTCACATACATTTTGTCCCTAGTGCTTTGTCCGGCGCCCTGCCTGCATTTTTACTGTTCTTTCTGCCTGGAAACTGAGAAACGCCCATGGCGTCCAAAAAGCGTCCCTTTAGGTCAAAAGCGGTTTTAGACCAGCTAGAGAACAGTGATAGTAAATTAGAACTACTTGCAGAATTGAGTAGTAATGATTCGTGGGGAAATTCGTCATCAGACACTGAAAAAGATTTTGCGACTTTGCTCAGTGATGTGTGAACTCGGCGCTATATTTCAAATTTCAGTGTTTTTGGTTTGATTATATTATTAAATTAAATGTATTATTTTATTATTATTTTTTATGATTATTAAATTATAATTTATGATTTCTTGTTTCAAATTTTAACATACCCGGGATGTTTACTAGACTCTTGTTCAGACAGATTTCAGTGAGTTATTCCTAACAATTACAGGCCTACAATAAATATACAATAAAAATAATACATATTTCCATGCAAAAAAATGTACCGCTTTGAGCACAGAAATATGGACATAATCAGACCGCTTGGGAGGTTAATTGTTGCTGAGATGTTTCTACACCTTGATCGGAGTCCATGGTAAATTAAATTGATTGGACAGGATTATTGCAAGGCACACACCTCTCTATAAAAGACCTCACAGCTGACAATGCATACTGTATCAGAGCAAAAGCCATGAGGTCAAACTAACTGCCTGCAAAGCCCAGAGACAGGATTATTGCAATATGCAGATCTGGGAAAGGCTAAAAAAATTTATGCTGCACTGAAGGTTCCCAAGAGCTCAGTGGCCTCCATAATTCTTAAGTGGAAGGTGTTTGGCTTAACCAGGACTTTTTCAAGAGCTGGACAGCTGGCCAAACTCGGCAATCAGGGGAGAAGGGCCTTCGTAAGAGAGGTGACCAAGAACCCAATGGTCACTCTGACTGTGTCCCATCCCACAGGAGTTCTTGAACTGAGTTCCAGATGGATAACAATCACTGCAGCCCTCCACCAATCTGGTTTTTATGGCAGAGTTGCTAGACAGAAGCCTCTTCTCAGTGCAAAATACATAAAATCCCACTTGGAGTTTGAAAAAACACTTTTTTTTTAATTTGTGCAGCATTATCACTGTATTAGTGTCACTGGTGATGTCAGATTGTCCACACTATGACAGTCCTGCTATACGTTGCTGATTGCCGCCAGTACTAGTATAAATAAAAATTCCAGTATATATACCATAGTTTATAACTTTTTCACACAAACTAATCAATATACACTTATTGTTGTTGTTTGTTTTTTTACCAAAGACATGTAGCAGATTACATTTTGGCCTAAATTTATGAAAATACTTGATTTTTTTTATTGGAAATGTTTTATAACACAGTAAAAAAAAATTTTTTTTCAAAATTTGCAGTCTTTTTTGGTTTATATAACAAAAATAATAAAAAAAAAAAACAGTGGTGATCAAATACCACCAATAGAAAGCTCTATTTCAGTGGTCTCCACTGATGCCAACAATGGAACATAATCCCCACACTGACACGAATGAAGGGACACAATTCCTCTCAATGATACCAAGGATGGCACACAATTCCTCCCAATGACACCAACAATGGGGCCCAATGACACCAATGATATTTTACAATTTTTTTTATTTTTTTACCATACTGTCAGCAGTCAGTATCCCTGATCACCAGCACACCAGTTATGATGACGGTATACTGCAGTGGTGACAGTATGTTCAAATTGAGAATTGTGAAAACATTTTATTTACTCACTTGCCCTCTGGAAGATTTACCCCCCTTCCTGACCAGGCCATTTTTTGCTATTTGCTATTTATTTTCAACTGATAACTGCAGTCATTCAAACAAAATGTATGTCCTTTTTTCACACAAATAGAGCTTTCTTTTGGTGGTATTTGATGTGGGATTTTTATTTTTTACACTATAAACAAAAAAAGACCGAAAATCTAAACAAAAAAAACGAAATTTTGGTCTAAATGTATGACAAAATGGAAAATATTTTTTGCTACATGTCTTTGGTAAAACAAATTGTGTGTAAGTTATAATGACTACAAACTATGGTATAGATACTGGAATTTACACAGCTTTTACTTTCTGACTGCCTATCGCATTTCTTGAGGTGCTAAAATGCCAGGGCAGTACAGACGCCCCCAGATGACCCCTTTTCAGAATGTAAACACCCTACGCTCTCTAAGAGGCATGATGAGTCCATGGAAGATTTATTTTTTCCACAAGTTTTTGGAAAATGACAAACTTTTTTCATAAGTTTTCATTTAAATGGTATATTGCTCACACATGCCATGGGTATATGTGGAATTACACCCCAAAATACATTCTGCTACTGCTACTAGCCACATACAGAAGCCCGAAATCCAATGACCACTTTGAAAGCCTGAAGGTGCATAAATTCCTCATTTCACTTCCTCAGTACCTATCACAGTTTTGGAGGCCCTGAAATGCCAGGATAGCACCCAACCCCCCAAGTGACACCTTTTTGGAAAGTAGACACCCCAAGGAATTTGATAAGAGCCATGGTGAGTATTTTACAGATCTAATTTTTTCTGATAAGGTTTCGAAATATAAAGAAAAAATATTTTTGTTTTCTTTCTTCATTTGCCAAAAACTTGTGGCAACGAGATCTGCAAAATACTCACCATGCCTCTTATCAAATTGCTTGGGGTGTATACTTTCCAAAAAGAAGTCACTGGGGATTTGTACTACTCTGGCATTCAGAGCTTCCAAAACTGTGATAGTCAGGAAGTGTAATGAAGAAATAAAGCCCTTTAAAAGATTTTGTATACATATACCCATGGCATGTGCAATATATCATTTACTTGACAACTTTGTGTAAAAAAAAAAAAACAATTCTCAACAACAGCTGCCATGGAAATTCGAATGATTATGTCTGCGTGAATGGAAGACAGAATGAAAAAATACTGTTTGTCCTTCCACTTTACTGCGAGCAATTCATCATTTTTCAAGCAGACTTTTTCCCCCTTTCTAAGATGGGTATTTACAAGCCATTGGGGAAAGCCCCAGCAATTAGGTTACATGGTGCCACTTGTGTCAATTCCAAGATTGTATAAATGTCTAAATTTCAGCGTATAAGTAGTACCCCATATGGAAAAAGGGTGACAACAAGTCCCAATATATCTGTCCACTGCTCCCCATGTAGTCTGGGCATCGGGGGGCTCCACATGACTATGTTTTCCCTCGTAAATCCAAAAAGGTATAGCTTGTTGCCCTCTCACAGGTCTTATACATTTTGACCCCATATCTGCCATGCTTGCTGGGGAGAAATTGTTTGAGTGCAAGGCGGCCAGAAAAATTACTGAGGGACTCATCAACACAGATGTTTTGCTGGGGAGTATAAACATCTGAGTGTATTGTCAATGAAATGCATAAATCGCAATATATTCTCATATCTATGCCTGGCATGGCAGAGAACAAGAGCAGATGATGAATTGGGTCTATGGACCAATACAACCGCAATTCTTTTTTTTTTTTTTCAGTAATGCCCATGTTGAGGGTTAGGCCCAAAAAAAAATTTTAAATTTGAAAACCGTAATAGGCTGCACATCTGAATGGTCTGGCAAGGTTTGAATTTGAATTGGCGTTGATAAATTGATGTGCATATAAAGTGCTTTGATCCACCATCAATCCATACAGCTCCAAAAATCAGGGGGAGTAGTTAAATTTGCTGTTTCCACTTGAATTCCCGATTGGGCAGTGAATAGGGGAAGTATGGTGCTGCAGAATATGTGGGCTGCCAATCAGGATTTACAAGCACATCCAGAAGGACACTATGGGCTCTACAGGCCTGTGTTCGAATTTTTGGTGGCTGCGGAACACTACTTGTACTTGCCACTGCACTTATGGGACTCGCCACGTCACCAAGTGTTACTGCAGTGCTGGCATCTATAAGACCAGAATGTACTAGGCCACTGGTGCTTGCCAGTTCACCAAAAGGTAGAGCGGTACTGGCACTGTGCTGCATATGAGAATCATCATGCAATTGTAACACCTCAGCAACCTGGGAAAGGGGTCAGGTACACCTGACCTTAGCAGGCACCTCTACTCACTCATCTAAGCTATCTGGCAGGGTGCCGCTGCTGTCTACAGGTTGGTTATCTGACCCTGATTCTGTCAGTGAGGCTTCCCCTTCACTCTCATCTGACATACTCAGAATCCTGTAGGCCTCTTCACTAGTGTACCTTTCCTTGGACATTTTGGCCACTAAATTTATAGGTACCTAGTGCAACTCACAGGAAAAAAAGCACCTGGCTGGCAGGAATTGTTTGAACCGATACAAAGAAATTTACCTGCTAGTGCAAGCAAAGATCAGGCCTGATCTTGCTAACCCTGCAGTTTTGTGTGCAATGTATCAAGTGACCGTGATCTACTGCACTTGCTGGGGGAGCCAGGGGTTAAGCGTAGGGGCTAAACACAGGTGCCGGGGCTGATTCTGCTAACGCTGCGTTTTTGGGGATACTATACTATTGTGAAAGCTGGTATAGTTCTGATCTGATCAAAGATATTGGTAGAAATACAGTACAAAATGCAATTAGGGCGGGACCACAGCTTGAAGCACCTTCCTCTCGAAGGCCTGTTTCGGGCTGGAGAGCAGATCCAAGCGGTAGTGTATAACAAAGGTTTGGAAGCTAGACCAGGTGGCGGCTTTGCAGATCTGGAGGACAGAAGCTCTGACCCTTTCTGCCCAAGACATAGCCAGCTCTCTAATGGAATGATCTTTAACTTTCAAATGTGGCACCATAGAAGATGCTTGATAAGCTTCTGAAATTGCTAACTTCATCCATTGTGTTTTTTGAGCACGCTTGCCTTTGTTTGGTCCCGAAAACAATACAAACAAACTAGGGGTGGAACACCAATCTTTGGTGTGCGCAATGTAGAAAAATAGATATCTCCTTACATCCACATTGTTGAACTCCTTGTCTTTCATATGTCTAGGGGCCCCACAAAAGGAGGGAATCACGATCTCCTCAGAGCAATGGAAGTCTGATGCCACCTTATGTAAAAATGCGGGTTCCAGCATTAAAATTATTTTGTCTGGAAGGATCACGCAATAAGGCTCCACAATCGAGAGTGCCTGGATTTCACTCACTCTCCTAGCAGAGACCAGAGCCACCAAGAGAACAGTGTTCAGCATTATAGAGCAGTCTATCAGTGGCTGAAAGGATTCTTTGCAAAAGGCTTACAGTACAACAGAAACATTCCATGGTGGGAACCTAGATTGCAAGGGTTTCCATCCTCTATTTATAGCCGTTAAAAATCTCTTGATTAGAGGGTCTTCCACTGGGTGTAGTGCTAGAAAGAGCTGCCACCTGAACTTTTAGAGTGTTTGGGGCTAGATGCAAATTGTTTTGTAGGAAATCTAAAACTGCCGGAGTTGATAGAACTGCAGAATTGCTTCCACACTTTGTTATAGTAGAAGATTTCCTGCTCCCAAGGATGGCCTCAATTACTTTTTGAGATAGTCCTTTTCGCTTAACTAGTTCCCCTTCAGAGGCCAGGCCGTCGGAGAAAGATGTCCACCGAAGGTTGAGTCACCACCACTTGGTTTATGAGGTCCGGTGTGTTGGGAAGCCTCCAAGGATCTCACACACTTAACTTGAGCAACCCCATGAACCATGCCCTCTTGGGCCAGAAGGGGTTGATAAGAATTACAGTTGCTGCAGAGAATTCGATCTTCCCGATTACTTTCTGAATCTGTGCAAATGAGGGAATGCATACCAGGTCTTCTACACATACAGTTGTGTTCAAAATTATAGCAGTGTGTTGAAAAAAGTGAATAAAGCTCAAAATCCTTCTAATAGCTTTTATTTCCATACACACAAATGCATTGGGAACACTACACATTCTATTCCAAATCAAAACATGAAGAAAACTATATCAAATTTGTGTTGTTTCTCTAAAAAAAATTGAAGAAAAGTGAATATTAGACTGTTCAAAAAAATAGCAGTGTTTGTATTCTTCTTTACAAACTCAAACATTCACTATAAAAACTAAAAAATGTTTGAAGATTTTGCTTTCCTTTGAATCACTTAATGAATATTTAGTTGTATAAGCACTGTTTCTGAGAACTGCTGTACATCTGTGTTGCATGGAGTCAACCAACTTCTGGCACCTGTGAACAGGTATTCCAGCCCAGGATGATTGGACTACATTCCACAGTTCTTCTCTATTTCTTGGTTTTGCCTCCAGAAACTGCATTTTTGATGTCACCCCACAAATTTTCTATTGGATTAAGATCCGGGGATTGGGCTGGCCACTTCATAACGTCAATTTTGTTGGTCTGGAACCAAGATGTTGCACGTTTATTGGTGTGTTTGGGGTCGTTGTCTTGTTGGAACACCCATTTCAAGGGCATTTCCTCTTCAGCATAAGGCAGCATGACCTCTTTTAGTATTCTGATGTATTCAAACTGATCCATGATCCCTGGTATGCGATAAATAGGCCCAACACCGTAGTATGAGAAACATCCCCATATCATGATGCTTGCACAACCATACTTCACTGTCTTCACAGTGTACTGTGGCTTGAATTCAGTGTTTGGGGGTCATCTGACAAACTGTCTCCGGCCACTAGACCCAAAAAGAACAATCTTACTTTCATCAGTCCACAAAATATTGCGCCATTTCTCTTTAGGCCAGTCAATGTGCTCTTTGGCAAATTGTAACCTCTTCAGCACATCTTATTTTCAACAGTGGGACTTTGCGGGGGCTTCTTGCAGATAGCTTGGCTTCACATAGGCGTCTTCTAATTGTAACAGTACTCACAGGGAACTTTACACCTTCTTTGAGATTCCTGGAGCTGATTGTTGGCTGAGTCCTTGCCATTTTGGCTATTCTTCTATCCATTCGAATGGTAGTTTTTCGCTTTCTTCCACATCTTTCAGGTTTTGGTTGCCATTTTATCTGAGCAGCCTATCATTTTCTGCACTTCTTTATATGTTTTCCCTTCTCCAATAAACTTTTGAATCAAGGTACGCTGTTCTTCTGAACAATGTCAGGAACGACCCATTTTCCTCAGAATTTCAGAGAGAAATGCTCTGTAACCAGCATGTACAACATTTGCTGCCTTCCTTCCTTAAATAAGGGCAATAATTGCCACCTGTTTTTCAAAGAATGAATGACCTCACTAATAGAACTCCACACTGCTGTTATTTTGAACATGTCCCTTTCAATTAGTGATTCAATTACACAGAATCAGCAGCATGCATGTCATGACTGTTGGGTCTGTTGGATTTCTATTACTCTACTACGCCTGCTAGTAAATTATTTGCCATGTAGAAATATCATTTCTACCAAAAACAGTGATTGATCAGGTTAGTGATGTCTGACTGCTATTATTTTGAACACAACTGTAGTTGAAACACAGGATCCAACCCCATGCTTAGTAGGTCCTTCTGTAGGGAAAAAAAGTGTTCCATGTTCCTGTTCTCTCTTGTGGCAAATAGGTCGATCTAAGGACTCCCCCACTTCTCCACAACTGGGTTGAAGATAGACTGATACAGACTTAATCTGCTCAGACAATCTGCTAAACTGTTCAGATTGCCTTATAGATGTACCGATGACAGGGACGCTTTATTTTCTTCTGCCTATTTCAGGAGGTCGTTTGCAATCTCCATCAGACCCACAGCACTTGTACCTTCTTGTTCGTTCATATAGTAAACTATAGCTATGTTGTCTGAAACTTCCATGTGTTTTCCTCTTAACGTTTGAGCGAAAGAGGTCAGCTCTTCCAGGACCACTGTCAGTTCTCTCGCATTGGATGAGCTGTTGGCCCATCGGGTGAACCAGGGCCCCTGGGCAATTTCCTTGTTCACTTGCGCTCCCCAATACCATGCACTTGTGTCCATGGTGACAATAACAGTTTTTTGCTGAGACCACAGCCGGCCTACTGACAGATTTCCCAGACTGAGCCACCACTTGAGTGACTGACTTACTTCTAGAGGAATGTTTACTTCCTCCGATAGAGACTCTAGAGCAGTGGTGTCAAACTCAATTTCATTGTGGGGCAGCATCAGCCTTATGGTTTCCCTCAAAGGGCCGATTGTATCTTTAAGACTAGATGTCCAGAGCACCCCCCCCCCTTATATTAGATGTCAAGAGCCCCCCCCCACCATCAGACATCAAGTGTCCCCCACCCTCCCTTACATCACAGTGCACCCTCTTACTTTGTGCTTCTTCTGCAAAGAAACTGGGGGTAGAGGATCAGAGAAGGGCTGGAGTCAGCTGCTGGAGTCTGCTGAATGCTGAGGCCCAGCGGAGGTGGAAATAAGAGGGTGCTGCAGCGGCACAGAGAGTCAAGGGATCTGTAGGAGGTGTTCTGTACTCCTCTTTGCTGCCGACAGCTGAGACTAGATGGGGCAGCAGAGATGAGGGGGGATGCTGCAGCTACAGGAGAGGTGTGTGGGGCCACATGAAATGGCATGGAGGGCAGAATTTGTCCCACGAGCCTTGTGTTTGACATGTGCTCTAGAAGAATGTCCACTTCCTCTTGATACTTTTTTCGGTCATCCCATACTGACAGATTGGGATGTGAAGGTATGCATCCCTTAAGTCCAAAGAGACCATATAAGCTCCTGGAGTCGATAGTTCTTCAAAGGTATTAACTTGTTTCAGATTCAATTAGTCAAAATGTCCCAGGGGGTTTTAGCCTTTAGAATATGTGAGAATAGAACCCACCACTTGCTTGTCCCACCACTAACCTTCTGCTTTAGAATGTCTTGAAGAATTGATGGAATTTCCAATACTTTTGTGTTGTCCCTTGGCAGGGTTGTCACAAGGCACCTTTCTGGGGGTCTGCCATTGAACTCTTTTCTATACCCTGAGGAAATGAGATCAAGAATAAAGCTGTTGTTTGTGTACCTTACTTTCGCAGTGGTACTTATTCACAGTCTTCACCCTACCTGGCAGTCGGGTCACTGAGATTTTTCCTTAGACTGGGCGGGGTTGAAAAGAAACCCTTTCTTCCCACTTTCTCTGTTGTACTTCCATGATTTCTTTTGGTCTTGTTTCCCACCATCTTTGTTTTGTGAACGCCTGAATGGATGAAATTTTTTTATAGTCTGTTGTTTCTTTGGGACGGGGAACTCTTTTTCTGTTCGCCGACCTTTCCAAGACCAACGCCAACTCTTTTCCGAACAGCAGCTCCCCTGCAAAATGGAAGGACACATTGCTTGGACTTAGAAGCTGTGTCTCCATTCCATTACGTCAACCAAATCAGCCTTCTGGCTTAATCAATCAGAGCCATGGATCTTGTCATAACTTCACCAACTCTGTGGAGGCATCAGCAATATATTTGATATATATATATGTGATTAAGTCGATGACGAAACGCGTCAAGGGCTGTGACGTCAGGACGCATACCGGAACCGGAAGTCGACTGGCGGCCATTTTACTAAAGGGAAAAGAGGATAAAGACTGTGTGTCGGTCCCTGGATGTTCCCTGGATGGTAGCTTGGCGGTTTCTACGGTATTTAAAGCGGTTTTAAATCTTTTGAAATGTGAGCAGTTTTAATAAAGCTTTTCTGTACTTTACTTTGGCGGTATTACACTATTTGTCCCTCATATGCTTTCTATCTATATGGTGCCATTGATATGGAGATATGGAAAATCCTGCTGGAATAGTGCCCTGAATACAGTGGAATCTGGGGGAGCACTTTAGGAGGATCTCATCCATAGGATAATTATTGAAAGCAGGTTTTTGGAGGAGTGTTGGTAAGGGTATATATTCCTTACTATAATAGAAGTGGCACAGTGTGGATTTGTTTTTGGAGCACTGGAAGAGTGATTCACAGTACACAGTGTGTTGCACTAATTAATTTATATATTTTTTAATTAATTAAATTGATGCACTTGGTTCACTTTTTACACTAATTATTTAAAAAAAAAATAAAATAAAATAAAATATATTTTATATTGGATAATCACCAGTGTCGTCACGAATATTTTATTATATTATAAAGATAATGCACTATGTGATATTTTCTTTTGTTTGAGGTTTATCGTGAGAAAGGAAGGATTGAAAAGGATTTCCCAGTTTCATTTTTATACTTATATTTTTTGGAATTTGTTTGAACTTATATTAATTTTGTTTGGACTTTTTTTTCTGGGACTTTTTCTTACTTTTTTGAATTATTATATATTTTTTGAATTGAATTTCTTTTTGAATATTGATATATAGTTACTTTATGAGGTGAATTGTACAAGTATTTATTTATTTATGTAATTTTGGCACATTTTCATATTGTTATCTTATATCTTCAAGGGTGAAGGTTTTATTTGTGCTATGGGGAATTAAGTTTTGCTGCATATTGGTTTTTCTAATTTGTCACTTATTACACTTAAGGAAGTGGTAGTTATAGATAAATATAAGCCACTGCTTTGCTAAGGGTGGGTAGAGCATCCAGAATTTCTTCCTTAGGCGTATCACTCCCCAAAAGTGAATGTAGTTGCTTTAACCACAGAGCTAAAGTTCTAGCTATGCATGTAGAGGCCAAATCCGGCTTATAATTTACTGGGCAAGCTTCCCAAGCACGTCTCAGATAGCCTTTAGCTTTTCTGTCCATTGGATCATTGAGTGAACCAGCTTCCTCAAAATATAAATCCAACCTCTTAGAGACTTTGGACAATGAGGTGTCTAATTTTGGCATTTATCCCATAGACTGGTGTCATCTTCCTTAAAGAGGAATCTCATCTTTGAGATTTTTGGGGAAGAATACCCTCCAGATTCCTTCCACTCATGAAGAATTTAGTGCCATATTAACTGGAAAGGTTCTGGCTTGTTTAGAATTGGATGAGGGAGAGAGTAGGGAGCTCTCAGTTCATGATCAATTATACGTGGGGCTTCAATCTAAAGCGTCATATATTGCTTTATGCAATTCCTCCGTTTCGTCAGAAGGAAATAAAAACCTTTGCACTTTAGCAGATTTTTCTTCCCTCGGGTTCCCTTCCTCTGATTCTGCCACAGAATCTGAACTTTCCTCTTCCAAGGTAGAGACTACCATTTTAACAATTCTTTGTTGCAATAGTTGATCTCTCGAGCAGTTCCTATGTAAAATCGGAGTTAAAAAGCTTACATCTTACAGTTGGGCTATAATAATTATAGCAAACCTACGTGCTTTACAGTACCTTCATCCATGAGATCTTATATACATATGGTTTTAATTTTGCAACATTTCCACAGTCATAAACCTAGGGATTTATTTTGTATCCTTGATTGTTTGATTTTTCTTTTTTACTCACTTTATAAACAGCACTCCCTCCTGCTGCATCACCCACAATGAGGTGCTGACAGACTCCACTACATCTTGCCAAGACATGAGTTTGTAGATTTTTACAGTAGAGAGGCGAAAGCCTGGAGTGAGAGGCTGATTGTTTATGACAGAGTACACATCCTCCAAACATCCGTGTCACTGGACGTGACTTGATGTCTTGCTTAAATACTGAGTTACCCTGAATGTTCCCAGCTGACAAACCAAAAGCACTTCTTGGCAGCAAGAACCCGTCTGTAAACACTTTAAGCAGCTCATCCTCTTAGTGTCTAAGAAATAGAGAAAACTTACATGCCTCTGTGCCAGCTAACTGGAAATTTATTAGAAATGAGTGCAGACTTTGCTATCCTATTTACTCTGGGATGCCTTTATAAACATCTATACTTTCACAATCCATTTAGCCAAAACTGAGAATGAACATGTACATACAGTACATATGCAGACTTAATTACAGAGATTAGTTATGTAAAAACCATGGCTGGGCTAGTACAATAGGACTGAGATTAAAAGAGACCCATCCTGTCAAAAATATGCTTTTGCCTCCTTGAATATCTAGTTTACAACCGGCTAAGCTGCCACCTTATTGAGAATAACCTTGATCCCCTTCAGTCTGGATTTCACCCACAACACTCTACAGAAACTGCTCTCCTAAAACTCACAAATGACTTGCTAACTGCTAAAACTAATGGTCACAATTCTGTACTCTTAGTCTTGGACCTCTCTGCTCCCTTTGACACAGTTGACCACCCCCTTCCTCCTTAAAAAAAACTCTGACTTGGTCTCTGTGACTACTCTCTGTTGGTTAGAATCTTACCTATCTCACCGCACCTTCAGTGTCACAACTGTAAATCCTCCTCTTACTCTCGGGGTCCCCCAAGGTTCTGTCCTTGGACCTCTCCTATTCTTGATCTACACCTCTTCCTTGGGTCAGCTGATAGCTTGCAATACTACTTCTATGCTGATGACACACAAATCTCTCTCTCTACTCCTCAACCCACCCCATCAGTTTCCTCACATATCACTGATTTACTAACAGACAGACTGGATGTCACACCACTACCTAAAACTCAATCTATCCAAAACAGAGCTCATAATATTTCCTCCCCCACGTGCCTCTTCCACTGATTTCTCGGTCAGGATTAATAGCACAACTCTCAACCCATCCCCGCATGCTAGAGGTAACCCTGGATTCTGAACTATCCTTTCCAGCTCACATCCAATTCCTGTCAAAATCATGCCGCCTCAACCTCCGCAACATCTCCAGAGTACGCCCCTTTTTAACCAATGATATCACAAAGCTCTTAGTTCACTCCCTGGTTATCTCTTGCCTTGACTACTGCAACTCCCTCCTCATTGGCTTACCTTTACATAGGCTATCCCCCCTCCAGTCCATCATGAATACTGCTGCCAGGCTTATCCCTCTTACCAACTGTTTAGTGTCTGATACACCTCTCAGCCAATCCATCCACTGGCTTCCACTCGCCCAACGAATAAAATTTAACATACTAACATACAACTTACAAAGCCATCCACAACTTTGCCCCCAGCGACATCACCAACCTGGTCTCAAAATATCAACCAAACCGCTCTCTTCAATCCTCCCAAGACCTTCTGCTCTAGTTCTTGTGTCGCCTTCTCCCATCCTATGAAACTCCCTATCCCAATCTGTCCGACTGTCTCCTAATCTATCCACCTTTAGACGATCCCTGAAAACCGTTCTCTAAATTTAAAAAAGCCTACTCTGCTTCTAACTAGTAAACTGCCTTTTATTTCCTCCATCAGCTCATCTCCCACATCTATTACCTTTTGTATCACTCAACCCTTCCTCCTAGATCAGTGGTTCTTAACCTTTTTGGAGGTACTGAACCCCACCAGTTTCATATGCGCATTCACCGAACCCTTCTTAATTGGAAAAATAAAATATGATTTTTAAAATTCAAAACATAGGTATATATTTATACATAGGTGCACAAAATGAACAAAACCATTAAACCATGATTTTCACACAAAAACAAAATAATGAATATTTACCGCAAATCAGTGTGACTTCTGCTGTTGTCTTTCAGAGGCCAGTTCAGAAATGCGCGGCATTACCTTGGCAAGTGCCACTCTCATGTCATTTTCGCAACAAAGTCTGTTCCTTTTCTTCGTCTTTATGTCCAGCATCCTCGAAAAGGATTGCTCGCAAAGATATGTTGTAACAAACGGTATGAAAATTCATCCCCCATAGTAATTCATCCCCCATATAGTAATTCATCCCCCATATAGAAATTCATCCCCCATAGTAATTCATCCCCCCCATAGTAATTCCTTCCCCATATAGTAATTCATCCCCCCATATAGTAATTCATCCCCCCATATAGTAATTCATCCCCCCTATAGTAATTCATCCCCCCTATAGTAATTCCTTCCCCATATAGTAATTCATCCCCCATATAGTAATACATCCCCCATATAGTAATTCATCCCCCATATAGTAATTCCTTCCCCATATAGTAATTCATCCCCCATAGTAATACATCCCCCATATAGTAATTCATCCCCCATATAGTAATTCATCCCCCATATAGTAATTCATCCCCCATATAGTAATACATCCCCCATATAGTAATTCATCCCCCCTATAGTAATTCATTCCCCATATTAATTCATCCCCCATATTAAGTCCCCAAGTCCCCCCTGTGTCAATTCACTTACCTTTGCTCCGCGCGTTCCTCTCGCTGTATTCCCGCGCCGTTCCGGTCTTCAGGGTGGACTGTGAGAGGAGCCTAGCTCCTCTCACGTTCGTCACGCTGCCCCGCCTACACACATCCTGACAGCCAATCACTGGCTATCAGGATGTGAGTGGCAGCGAGACTGGCCAATCATTGCATTTGAGTCCCTGCCGCCCGAGAGGAGGGAGGGGAGCGGGCGCCCGGCACACAAGAGCCGCGGCTTGCCGACCACTGGGCTAAGCGATGTTGCGTGACCACCTGCAGCCAATGATGGACAAGCGGGGCAAGTCATCACAAATCATATGAGTCGGGTGTGGGTCACCTCCGCCGAACCCCCGAGACTGACTCACCGAACCCCTGGGGTTCGATCAAACCCAGGTTAAGAACCACTGTCCTAGATTGTAAGCTCTAACGAGCAGGGCCCTGTTTCCTCTTGTACCAAATTGTCTACCTTCATTTTGTAAAGCGCTGCGCAAACTGTTGGTGCCATATAAAACCTGTATAATAATGCTTTCTGTTATTGGGGAATCTTTTCTGAAAGTTTTAGCCAATTGGCTGTCTCTGACTTGAAATATTATCCAGGCGCTGGCCTGGAACAAGCATACAGCATGCAAAGTCACACCTGATCTGCATACTTATTCCAGGTCAATGACAGAACTGTAACTATTGGATCTGCATGAAAGCCAAATAAAAACATTTCATATGAAAATTCTAGCTGGCTTGATAATCTTCTGACTTTAAAGCCCAATTTTAAATCACCACAGAAATATATATGCAGTCAGATACAAATGCTAATAGGCTGTTTTCAAATTACTGTTACATGAACTGTGTAGGATGTCTAAATATGACTCTGCAGAGCAAAAGGCACCTGAATAGGCTAGTTCTTTCAGTAATTCGTTGAAACCTGGAATAAAGACCTGGCCATAGATGGGCAGAATTTCAAACAGAAATTCATGGGGAAAGAAGGTTCTAAGCAAGTTTGTTCATGTTTCTAATCATTAACCCCTTGGCATCGGTGCCTCCTTGCCCTTTAAGGGTTTCAGAAACCGGGAGGTGGGTAGGGTTTTAGGGTCATGTGACCGCCGTGATTCGCTGCCATGGTGGTCATATGATTGGAAAAGGTCCCAATCACAACAGGGGATCGGAACCTTTCCTTGAGTACCGGACACGCGTGCACGCAGGGCGCGCGCTCTCAGCACATATGTTTTTTTTAATTGCATGCAAATGTGCGGCCACTCGGCGTGAAGAGGTTAAAGGCTCAAACAGAGAAGAAAATTTGAAGGGGCGGGATTGAAATTTTTTTCTCAGTCAACCAAATTTCTACCAGTGTATGTAGAACATTTATTTGGCTTTCAAAAGATTTTGTGAGCGGTTTTGTATAATTTTTGCTAAAACTTTTTGTTTGAAATTCTATCCATGGCCAGCTTTGCTCATCCCTGCCAGCAAAGAGCACTAGATGAGAGATTAAGGGGACTACAGGAAGTTGCATTTTCAGAGAAAATGTGTTTTGTTTTGTTTTTTTTTAAACTCAGCCCAAGGTTGGACAGTTCATCCAAAAAAAAAAAAACAGTCTAATTAAAAAAAATAAAGTAAAATTGACACAAATCATTATATTTTCCCTTTGAAGGAACTAAATTCCTAAAGTGTAAAGGGCCATTTATGCTAGATGCATGCATTTTAAATACAGTCAATAGGCATAGAGGGAAATAATAGCTTCTAATGGAGCCTGCTCACACCATCATAGTTCATTGGTAAATAATCTCACATGATGTGTTTTGGTGATCTGAATGCAGCGCAAACAGGGTCTTTCAAAAATGCAACCCACCGTAAAAGAAAGTGAACACTCAAAACTACCAAATATACTTTAATCATTAATCAATACACCTATATAAAATAATAATCCACTGGGGTTTTTTTGATGTCTGTTTATTTTTATATACAAAGTATAACATAACCCTGACAACTTCCATTAGAAAAAAAAAAAACATTTCCTTTTCCACGAGAACACCATGGATTTGTGAGATCAAGCCCTGTAGTCCATCAAGTGGAATTCAAAGATCTGCCTGCCATTGCCACACAGACTGAGAATGGATACTCTCTCAGCCATTAGATTATCCCAGACCTCATTTGGAAAGTCAGCCCGTCATTCGTTGTAGCTTGCTGCAGGAGAAGATACAATAAATATAATTATTCACAGGCAATGTCTAATCTATTACTGGATTCCCATTTTTTTTACATATAAAGTCCCCTTTAATCTCAAACACAGTGTTTCTCAAATCTGTCTTCAGATCACAACAAAAATGCCATATGTGTAACCTCACACTAGTCCTACCGTTTGGATAAATGTTCTATAAGTGGATCCTGAGGACAGGTTTGGAAATGGCTCACTAAACATCCAGGCATTTGCTATGCCTCATTTGTACGGGTACTGGATGCCTCCTGCAGTATTTTATGGCTGTCAGCCAGCACATCACTGCTTGTGCTCATTCCAGCTTTCCCCATTTTAACCACTTGCCTGCAGGGCACTTATACCCCCTTCCTGCCAAGGCCAATTTTCAGCGCTGTCACACTTTGAATGACAATTGCGTGGTCATGCAACACTGTACCCATATGACATTTTTATCATTTTTTTGAGACAGAGCTTTCTTTTGGTGGTATTTAATCACCTCTGGGATTTTATTTTTTGCTAAACAAACCAAAAATCACTGAAAATTTAGAAAAAAAGTTTTTTTCATAGTTTCTGTTATAAAATTTTGTAAATAAGTGATTTTTCTCCTTCACTGATGTCTGCTAATGAGGCTGCAGTGATGGGCACTGATAGGCGGCACTGATGGGCATTGACAGGCATCACTGATGGGCACTGAAAGGCAATACTCATATATGGCACTGATTGGCATTGATAGGTGGGACAGACTGGCACTGAAAGACAGCTCAGATGGGCACTGATATGTGGCGTTGATGTGCACTGGTAGTCACGGATATGTGGCATTGATGTGACACTGATGGGCACTGGCAGGTGGCATTGATGGACACTGACAGGTGGCACTGATGGGGCTCAACTGATCATCAAGGCACACTGATCATCGGTCCCCTGATGATCAGTGTACATGTCTCCTCTATGGAATGCTGATTACTGGCTCTCCTCTCACGCTGTCAGCGTGACCGCTCATGAGGAGAAAAATGCCAATAACCGGCATTTCCTTATTTACATGCGATAAGCTGTGATTGGACACAACTGATCACATGACTGAGCCAACATCTTTGCCTCTTTCCGTTGATCGGTGATCCACTGTGTCTGAGGGACACAGCGCACCACCAATCACCGCACTGCGCACCACCCGGAGCTGCACACGTGCGGTTAGAGTGGGAGGATGTCCTCCCAGAACAAGGGAACCACCTTGTGCCCGTCATTTTCTTATATGGCGGGCAGGAGGCGGTTAAATAACAAACAGTTATAAAGCAATAGGTTTTCTACCATTTCCTGAGCACTTTTCCAACATTTGGAATGGCTATCAGACATATCCTAATGCTTACCAAATGCAAGAAAAGTAATTTTGGCATTTGTTAAGCAGTTGATCTGACAGTTCTAAGAAAGATGTTCATGCATTTCACTACCAATCATGTGTCTGAATTTCAATATGTAATCCTGGATGTGGCCAGATATATTTCATACAGTGAGTATAGATAAAAATCACCCTCTTTTAAATAATCACTTGCTTTGCAACCTATAACACCTAAGTGAAAGATATAACACCAACATGTCAGGAAAAAATTCAAAAACAGAATCACTGTGATGGAAAAAGACTTGTAACAATCAGGTGTAGCTAATCACCTTCGCAATGGGACACAAAGCCATTTGACTTTCAATTGTGATCAGCTGTGGTCATTTTGATTAGCTAAGCATGAAAAGCACTTTCCTGGAGCATTTCAGTCCCCGATAGTGCAACTGAAACAAACAATCAGCCATGAGGGGCAAGGCAGTATCAAAAGATCTCTGGGATAAAGTTGTTGACAGGCACGAGTCAGAAGATGGGTACACATTTTTTTTTAAAAAGGCATTATCAATGCCTAGAAGCACAGTGAAGACTATTAGTCTAAGAAGTGGAAGGCATCTGGTAGAAGACACACCTCCCTGGATCAGGATGTTGGTCCAACCTGGATGAAAGAGCCACGAGGCCTACATCAACTCTGAAGCAGCTGCAGGATTTTATGACAAGGAGTGGTCATTGTGTGCATGTGAGAACAATAGCACAAATGTGGCTTGTATGGGGGGGTTGCAAGAAAAAAGCCACTCCTTAAGAAAGGCCACATGCAGTCATGCCTGAAGTTTGCCAAAATGCACCTTGAAGATTGTAAATCCACATGGGAAAAAAAGGTGTTATGGTCAGATGAGACTAAAATGGAATGATTTGGCCTCAACATGAAGCAGCTCACCATCCAAATAACACCGTTCCTGCAGTAAAGCATGTTATGAGGGGGTTTAACTGTAGCAGGGACCGAAGCACTTGTCAGGATAGAAAGAAAAATGGGGCAAAATATCTTCAAATTCTGCTGCTCTCTGCCAGAAAGTTGTTAATAGGAAGAAGGTTTACCTTCCAACATGCCAATGACCCAAAGCACAGGCCAAAAATGACCACACAGTGGTTGAAGGAGAAAAAGGTGAATGTCCTTGCATGGCCTAGTCAGAGCCCAGACTTAAAGGACAAGTTCACCTTTCGTAATATGTTACACCTATATTCTGGGTGTAACATGTTACGATCAGACTTGCCCATGCACTCCCCGATCCCCGTTGTGACAGCTAGTGGGGGTCCTTCTCCTCCCCGCTAGCTGTCACAATTGTAAAAAGACACTGCCGGACAGGGCTCCAGCCGCGTCACTCATTCACATTCTGTGAATGAGAACACTACAAGTTCCAACAGCCTTTGTGGCTGTCAGATCATAGTTGTCAATGAACTACCAAGGTGCTGTGGAGTGCCATGGTAGTTCATTGAGCCTTCTTTTCAGTAAGTATCTGCCTGCCTGTAGGGGATGTACGAGCAATCAGATACAGGGACAGGTCAGAGAGAGGCCTGTTTAGAGCCTCCAGCAACAAAAAATAATAAAAGCATATTTTTTTACATGCAAAAAAATGTACATTTATTATTTTTGTTAAAAGGTGAATTTATCCTTTAAACCTCATTGAAAATCTGTAAAATGATTTG
The DNA here is from genome assembly GCF_062004578.1 of Staurois parvus. Classification (NCBI taxonomy): domain Eukaryota; kingdom Metazoa; phylum Chordata; class Amphibia; order Anura; family Ranidae; genus Staurois; species Staurois parvus. The sequence continues at coordinate 893,637 of NW_028319214.1, read as the reverse complement.
AAGACTGCAGTCCACAACCAACAGTCAACACATACACTAAACAGTTAATAAAATGTTGAAAATCCTAACCACTTAGGAGAAAAGTCTAACTGAATTGTCATGACCTCATCTCTGTAATTCTCTGTAATTCAAAATATAACAGCATCTGCTCTGCCAAGGAGGAGGTGTAAAAGCAGGGATTACATCATATCCTCTCCTCTCACTTCAGTTCCCATCAAGCACAGGGAATTGTAGTGAATGTGGGCGGGTACACTAGGCCTGTACATGTTGAATGTGTCTAAGAGTCCCGGTCCACCCACCACTGCAAGCGGGACTGAATTACATCACTGCTTCCCAGAGAAAGAACTACAGAAGGGATGTACCATGACCAGTGGCTGGGGGAATTAGGAGACATAGCAGCCACCAGTCTTACGAACCGGAAACCAAAGAAAATGAATGGTTTGTTTTGAAAATGAATAGGCTATTTCAGAGCAACTACGGAGTGAACCAGAAGATGGATGACATATTCAGTGAAGGTAGGAAATCAGCAACAAGGACATGTAAAGACATTTTTGTAAACAGTTCTGCTTGAACTTGACCAGTTCTACAAGTGGGCATATATTGCAAAATCTAGATGTACAAAGTTAGTAGAGACAGATCCCAACAGACAAAAGGCTGTAATTAAGGCAAATGGTGGTTCAACAAAATACTGACACAACGGGGTGATCCTTTTTCCAACTTAGTGATTTTTCCTTTCCATTCATTTTTATTAAGGGTTTAAAAAACAGTACAAATGCAAAACTGTGTTCAAACAGTAAGTAAAGGCATTAGCATATACATTGGCCTACAAGATTGCTACAAAACCACTAGTAGAAGACGTTATGAACCAAGAGCTAGGGTCTCCCTTGCGTCTGATGCATCCTCTTCTGAGGACTGCTAGTCAAGGGTTACCCTTGGCCAAATTGGGAGGCCACCTCTGCCCTAGGTTGCGCATGTAAGCATGTGTTCTTGTGCACGAACATAGTTCTCAGGCCAGGAGCAGGTCGTATGGTGGCCGACCAGTGGTCCCATGAGCCTCCCCAGGCTGTCAAAAGAAAAACTACATTAGGTAGAAGGGGGAGAAGAGGATGAAGCGAGAGGGTGGTGAAAGATGAGAAGAGAACAGCGAGCTTCCCCTGTAACATTAGGATGTTGGTCTCAGGTCTGATGAGGTGGTCCCCATTAGGTAGGAGATCCAGGGGATTCAGGGATCCCAAGTCTTATCGAATCTGGCCATCCTATCCTGCAGAATGGCAGAGTGGCACTCATTGATCATTATCCAAGATTATTTATTCTTCAAAAGATTGAAAGGTATCACTAGAGATTTCCAGGACCTGGTGATTGTTATCATGGCTGCAATAAAGAGGAAGGTTAGTAGGCATTGCATGTGTTTTGGGGACGTGTGTTGGGGCTTCCTCAGCAGCCTGTCTTGGGGACTTTGGTAGGATAATCACTGTAAGGGAGTTGATACAGGAGTAGGTACGAATCCAGAACCTACGAACCTTATGGCATGTCCACCAGACATGATAGGTTGTCCCTTTCTGGCAGCACCCTTAGAAACATTTAGGCAAAGCCACAGGTACCTATTGGGCAATTCTGGCAGGGACCATATAGTGATTCTGTTTTTGAATTTGTTTTATTTTTTTTTTCTGACATGTTGGTGTTATATCTTTACTTGGATGTTATTGGTAAATACAGTTGGATAAAACAAAAAATGTGTCTGTCTTCATTTCAGGCTAAAAAGCAAGAACATGATTATTTTAAAGGGGGTGATTCTTTTCTATACCCACTGTATGATATACCATTGCCAGTTGGAAAGGAAACAAGCCAGTCTGCTTTTTTTTTTTTTTTTTTTTTTTTTAAGCAACACGTACAGTACATTACGAAAAAGGATCCCTATATTGTATACTCTGACATGAATCATCAGATGACGAGACGTCTGCTGATATGTTGTCCAGGTCTCAAATAGACACTAAACATAAGTAGATCTAGTGCAATTTTTCTAAGAATTTCCAATATACATACCTTGTTGATCTCTCTGTGTCTGTCCCTGCTTACAATTTCTTCTAATACTTCACCATCTCCTTTAATAAGCCTGAAATAGGACACAAAACAGTGAAAAATAATTGTATGTGTTGTACATGACAGATTCTTGATATACAGTGGATATAAAAAGTCTACACACCCGTTAAAATGTCAGGTTTCTGTGATGAACAAATGAGACAAAGATAAAACTTTTTCCACTTTTAATGTGACCTATAAACTGTACAACAAGCTGAAATCTTTTAGGTGGAGGGAAGTAAAAATTAAAAAAAATAATAATATGGTTGCATAAGTGTGCACACCCTTAAACTAATACTTTGTTGAATCACCTTTTGATTTTATTCCAGCACTCAGTCTCTTTGGGTATGAGTCTATCAGCATGGCACATCTTAACTTGGCAATATTTGCCCACTCTTCCTTGCAAAAACACTCCAAATCTGTCAGATTGCGAGGGCATCTCCTGTGCACAGCCCTCTTCAGATCACCATACAGATTTTTGAATGGATTCAGGTCTGGGCTCTGGCTGGGCCATTCCAAAACTTTCATCTTCTTTTGATGAAGGCATTCCTTGCTTGATTTGGATGTATGCTTTGGGTCGTTGTCATGCTGAAAGATGAAGTTCCTCTTCATGTTCAGCTTTCTAGCAGAAGCCTGAAGGTTTTGTGCCAATATTGACTGGTATTTGGAACTGTTCATAATCTACCTTGACTAAGGCCCTAGTTCCAGCGGGAGATTGTTGTCACATGTACCACACAGCCAGTACTTGCCAGATATTCCTGCAGCTCATTTAATGTTGCTGTAGGTCTCTTGGCAGCCTCCCAGACCAGTTTTTTTCTTGTCTTTTCATCAATTTTGGAGGGATGTCCAGTTCTTGGTAATGCCACTGTTGCTCCATATTTTCTCCACTTGATGATGACTGTCTTCACTGTGTTCCATGGTATATCTAATGCCTTGGAAATTCTTTTGTACCCTTCTCCTGACTGATACCTTTTGACAGTGAGATCCCTCTGATGCTTTGGAAGCTCTCTGCAGACCATGGCATTTGCTGTAGGATGTGACTAAGAAAATTTCAGGAAAGACCTACTAGAACAGCTGAACTTTATTTGGGGTTAATCAGATACACTTTACATGATGGCAGGTGTGTACTGACTCCTATTTAACATGATTTTTAATGTGATTGCTTAATTCTGAACACAGCTACATCCCCAGTTATATATACACTTATGCAACCATATTATTTTCGTTTTTTATGTTTACTTCAACTGAGTTGTACAGTTTATAGGTCACATTAAAAGGTGGAAAAAGTTCTGAAATTATTTATCTTTGTCTCATTTTTTTTACATCACAGAAACCTGCCATTTTAACAGGAGTGTGTAGACTTTTTATATCCACTGTAGACTTTTATTAAGTAAATTCACGTCAGTACAGATTATGTAATTGCCTACACTGAATGACAGCTGCCTCTTATATTTGGGGTACAGGCCTTTGAAGTGCAGTGTATGACAGATTTTTAGTGTATATGTTGTGTTCATGATGCTATATCTGGGAAGAAGGCTGTTTTTAATGAGAAAACAGCAACCCTGGGATGAAGAAAGCGAGGAGTAGAGGACACATTTAATGAATGTGGATGGCTGATTGGTCTTTGCCCTTTAGATCAGAATGTGCCACAAGCCTGCCAAGTTTTGCTCTATTTTAGGATCCTGCCTGTGCTACCTCACTTTCATTAGTCTGATATTTCCTGCTGAAAGTGGGTCATTTCTGATGAGTAGAATCTACACCTGTCACACACACATATTCATCAAGTGTGGTCTTCACATTACTCAGTGACACTGTACCTTCCATGTCTACTTGTCAGTCAGTACTGTGTGACTAACTGCAGCTTCTCCCAATTAGTACGAGTAAACTCTGGAAAAATATTTTGGAGCGGGAAAGGATATGTTATGTTAGCTTTGCCTTCTTTTGCTGCTTGATGTAGAATTCTCTTGAAATCCATAAGAGCCCCAATCCAGTATAAGTAATGGGTCTATGTAGTGTAAAGCAGGGAGCAGAGTGCAAATCATAGTAACTTCAAACAACCAATCAGAATTCACCAATCTGACTTCAGTAAACGGAACACAGACAGCATACATCATCAAAAGGAATTTACCAAGACTTACAATATTATATTAGCAAGAACGTGAGCATACTTACAGAGGCTGAATCAAAACCAAATAACACAATCAAAACCAAACATGTCTGCACTGTGCAGAGACAACATAGTACTGTGCCAATACCATCTCCACAGATACACAATCAGCAGTGTTCTGACACAACCAGAAACAACATCAGTACTGTACTAACACAACTAGAATCATTCACAGAGACACAATCAGTACTGTACTGACAACCAGAAAGAAATCTGCAGAAACATCAGTACTGTACTAATACAACCAGAAACCTCTGCAGAAACAACATCAGTACTGTACTAATACAACTAGAAACATTCACAGACACAATCAGTACTCTACTGACACAACCAGAAACATCAGTACTGTACTAACACAACTAGAAAGGTTCATAGAGACACAATCAGTACTGTACTAACACAACCAGAAACATCTGCAGAAACATCAGTACTGTACTAACTAGAAAGATTCTCAGAGACACAATCAGTACTGTACTAACACAACTAGAAAGGTTCACAGAGACACAGTCAGTACTGTACTGACACAAACGTAAACATCAGTACTGTACTAATACAACTAGAAAGATTCACAGAGACACAAATCAGTAAAGTACTAACACAACTAAAAAGATTCACAGACTCAGTCAGTACTGTACTGACACAACCAGAAACAGATGTGCAGAAACAACATCAGTACAGTACTAACAGAACTAGAAAGGTTCAGAGAGACACAATCAGTACTGTACTGACACAAGCAGAAACAGGTCTACAAGTATTAGAATTAGTTCTAAAACAAGTACTATTTGTGATACTTTTTTTTTTTTTTTGCACGAACATCCACATTTTCAGTGTATACCCCCTTCCTGAAGGTCCAAGCAGTACTAAATAAAAAAAGTATCATGGACAGTACTCAATTGCAATTTTGTTAATACAGCTTCAATCAACTCAGGCAATTAGCACTGCAGGGACACAATCAATCACACAGGGACACAAGCAACACCCTGATGCTACAATTGCACCCTACACAGAAGAGTTGCCTGTTTTACTTGGATTAGAATACTGTGCAGTGGCAAATGTACAGAGAGCAGTGGTCGACATACTGTGTTCAGCTATTTACAGTATGTATGAAAACATTTTTTAAATGCTGCGTTGATATAAAACAAATTAACTTGAATCTACTACAAAAATGGCAACTACCACAATAAAGTAAATTATGCTAAATATAAATACATACTATATGGTTGAAATGAGCAATTTTTTCACAGTGCTGTGTATCCAAACGTGATCAGCCACCTCATATAAAAAACTTTAATCATGTGTTCATTAATCAGTGCTAACAACACAGTGGGGTTGATTTATTAAAAGGTAAATATACTGTGCACTACAAGCGTAGTTGTTTTAGATCCAAGGGGAACCTCTAAAACGAGGCGAAGCTCTGATGATTTTTTTCATCCAATCATGTGTAAGCAAAAATGCTGTTTTTTTATTTTCCTTGCATGTTCCCCTCAGATCTAGAGCAACTTCATTTTCAGTGCACAGCCTATTTACCTTTAGTAAAACCCCAAAATTCTTCAAATATACAATCTTCCCCCAGTGAAAAATTGCTATAAATTGTATCCCAGGGAGAACCTTCAACGACCCCTGTGGGCACTGTCTCACCTTCTTAGATCTTGTTAGTGTAAGATGGTGAGAGTGCCCATCAGTGCAGTGCTCCAGATTATGTGATATGCAGCTTGATGTACAGAACCCAGCAATCACAGTTCACATGTCTGTGACCCAAGTAATAAGTCATATAAGCAGTGGCAAGTAGGAGAAAAAAAAATGCTCCGAAGCCAGTGGAAAGTAAAAATATTCCACAGTCAGTAGGCAGAAAAATCTAGATGAAGCCCCCATACTCTAATTTCCATAGCACAGTGAAGTGCTCTTCCGATCTCTCCCCCCTCTTCTAATACCTTTGAGTTTTCTTCAAACCCCCTTTCCACCTACATCCCTCACACCTTCCCAAACCACACCCTCTTTTTGGGTTGTTTTTTCCACTTGGAGTCAGCCAGACACTGCACACCAGCTAATAGCAACCGATGCAAGACCTTATGATTGCCTACTCGGCTTCTTCTGCCACGCACCTCAACACCCTGGAGGTTAGAAGAATATTATTTACTACAAAGTTTCTAGACACTCTGTAACCTCTGGATGACTACGTAAAACCACGGATACCACTCCTTACACACATCCAACCTTCCTTTCTGCGTGACCTCATGAAAACCCAACTCAGGAACTTGAAAGATTACCTGTAGTAATAAGGAATGGAATATGCATGTCAAATGTGTGCATATCGGACTATACATTGCTGAAAATGCTTAATAGGCATTCTTGTGTCATTTTGGGAACAGTTCTGTATCTTCTTGACTCATGTTTCAATCCACGCCCTTCCACATTGTCAATCTTCTTCCTGTTCTATTTTAATTTTTGTAATTTAAAAATCTCAATTAAAAATTTTTATGGAAAAAAACACTGGTGTCAATGTGTGAACAAAACATTGGAGGTACTAAGGTGTGCTAGAAGCTCTGCTGGGGCTTGGTAAGGGGGTGGTCTTGGAGGCATTATAGCTGGCTGGGAAGCACTGTGGGGAGCTAAGGCTCTGAAGGGGCTGAGAGCTCTGAGTCAAGCCTGGAGGCGCTGTGGGAGACTGGGGGTGCTCTGCATGAGGTTTGTCAGGGAACTTGCAGAGGGCTGTGTCCAGCAGAGCTGCTCCCTTTCCTTCTACTTACTTTTCAGTCCTACCAGAACAGGGTTCCACTGAAAACTGTAACTTCCAATTCTTCTTGTCTGTAGTCATGTGATAGGTCAGATGACAAGGGAAGAAGACAAACAGGACTTCACTCCATGGCAGGTACCCTTGCTGGTTGGAGCTCTGCTAGGTGTCAGGGAAGGCATTCATCTGCAATGCCTCCCCATGATGCCAGCTGGAGTAGTGCTCACATGGAGCATCCAATGACACTCTGCAGAATGTACTGGATCTTGCAAAACACAGAGTGTTTACCTCTATACCACCCTCAGCAGCAATGATGCCCTAAGCCATGGTCCAACCCCAACACAGGCTTTCGTAAAGCTCAGCTAATAATCAAATCGGACAAGTTATTCTGAACAAGAAAAGCTTTAGCTGAAAACCAACCTCTGTAATACCATCCCAAGATTGATGTGTGAGGCACATTCTCAGTGATGCATCTTGACCAGTACAGCTACACACCATTTGAACTTTCCTGCCATGTCGGAGGAATGCTCAGTGTTTTTAATAAGCACAAACACCTCGCTAAAAAACTAACATCTTTGTCGACAATCCACTGGCTAAATTGTGACAAATTTCTTACATTGTAAATGTCAAACTTGTACATTAAAGTGTAAAGAATAAAAATAACAGAATGAAAAATGTTCTTTTTCTTTAGACGTCCACACTATATGGCATTGAATTCAGCTTCTTGTCCATGGACTAAGACTTAGAATTCCAGTCACAACCATTTTACAAATGTAAAAAGAAGTCAGAAAAGCACATTATTACACTTGTTGGAAAATCTTACTGCAAGGAGGTCCACATCCTTTAGGAGGAAAAAGAAGAACAGAATGTTTTTTGCTGTTGGGTGAGCATTGTGGCATGTTTTAGCATCCCGCCATGTAACGGGAGAATGAATAATCCATCTGCCCATCTATATCCAGCCTTCCAGCCTAATAATAGGAGCTGGGTGAATCATTTCAGCCTAATCTTTCATGTACAATTTTCTCTCTTTTTTTAATAAGAATTAAAAAAAGAAAAAAGGATTTTTTTGTCTGCATGCAACAGCGTGCCAGCATGAGGCTGCCCTGCTATGTGAATACCACCTAGGTGCTACAAGAAGGAGGGGGGAGGGAGAAGAAGCTCCATCTGAAATCACCAGCTCCTTTGCTTCAAGAAAAATGTCAGCAATCAAAGGAGGGGTTATGCAAGCACTACCAGTGGTGGCACTAAGCATGTGGAAGACCTAAGTGACCATAAGCCCCAGGCTGCAGTTATAAGAGAAGAATCAAGTTTTTAAACTACAATTGATGAATCTCCACTGGAAGCTGGTAGGAGATATATACACACACGCTTATATTAAAGTGGATGTAAACCCTGCATTTATCCAGTGAAGCGACTATGCCACCCTATGATACACAGAAATTAAACAAATCCTCCTACATAAGTTGTACCTGTTTATCTGAAGCCCTCCGAATTTATACAGCCTCTCTGAGCTTTCAGAAAGCTGAAATTATAGTCTGAGTGAGATTAGATTGGAGGGAAGGGAAACAAACCCCTTTACACAACACAAAGGAACAGAGTTGAGGCTGTCAATCACACGCTGTGTGCTGGGGCTCCCTCCCCTGTCACCTTTTTACCTCTTGGTGTCAGGAAAACTTGTCAGAAGCAACTCAGGCAGATAGCAGAGGAACAAGGCAGGAGACAGAAATGAGACTTGGTGTGCTAGGTTAGCGTCATTGGAAAAAGAAAACTCCCCGTTTTTCACTTTTTTAATAATTGAAATGGTGAATCTGAACCCAGTGAAAAACACCATGTAAACTGCTACATTAATTCATACAACTCTGAGGTGGTCACCTCTACTTCAGTACACATATGAAAATTACATAAGCTCTGTACCTCACTCTCCCGGTTTCAGGATCCATGACTCTTCGGATAACACTCTGCCGTGCATCCCACTCCTCCTTCGTCATTGGCTTCATTGCCTGAATACGGCTCTTCTGCTCATCAGTCAACACTGTTAATGAAAACGGGACAATTGTACAACCAATCATAAAGGTATCAAATCAGGTAAACAGCCTGACTGAAAGGCAGAGCACAAACCACTATATTCATTGCAGCTCTTAGGAGCCATTGAACACGTAACACTCACAGAAACAGAGAGGATTCAACCTTGATATTAAAGCATAAATATTAATATTGTAAAGCATTTACAGTGTGTTAGCCATAAAATAATCAATGCTGAGATATCATATTAAAGTGCATGTACATTTTTTTTTTTTAGATTCCGATAAACCCGCCCGTCCGCAGACCCCCACAGCCCAGGATTGTGGGGAAGAGGCCCTTGTCACCATTAACATGGGGCACCCCCCCATCTTGAGGACATGTGGCCTGGCATGGTTCAGGAGGAGGGGGGGCGCGCTCGCTCATCCCCCCACTTTCCTGACCTGCCAGGCTGCATGGATTTTGGGGGGGACCCCACGCCATTTTTTTTTTCAATTTTGGTGTGGGGACTTCCCCTCAAAAATTCAAACCAGATCCAAGGGCTTGGTATGGATGGAGGGGGGGACCCAAAGCCATTTTTTAACCACCTCCTGTATGGCCGTTGTATATAAACGGGTGGACGATGGCAGTGCAGGGTTGGGTGGCCGTTTATAAATGGCCTCCCCGCACCCTGCTTGTGCGCGCTCCCTGGGAGCGCGCAGCACCGCAATCTGGTGCCCGCTGTGTCCTCCGGACACAGTGGAACACCGATCGGCGTACGGGACCATTGTGCGAGGTCCCGATCACATGAATAGTAGTAAGCAAGATGTCACTTCTGACATCATTGCTTACTACGTGTGAGATCTGTGAATGATCACAGAGGTCACATGGTACAAAGCTATTCACAACAGCCTTGTACCATGTGACCAATCACTGCTCACACAGTAGTTCTCAATGGCTGCAAGAATGCAGCCAGAGAGAAGGATAAATGATTGCTTTTACAGCCTTTATAGGTGTAAAACAAAAAATCTTCATCACCCCCCAAAAGTAGTACAGTGTCACCATCAGGGTGGATAAAAATCAATCATTTTTAAAAAAAAAATTAAAAAAAAAAATCGGATTTTTTTATTTAAATCATCAGATTTTTTTAAATAAAATGCTTTTTGAGGAAAATATATTACCATCCAAAGGTTATTCCATCATGAAATAAAGATTAGTCTTTTAATTATGTAGAATAAGGCTGTATATGTTTAATTTTTTTGGTAAATAAATTCCATGAATCCATTCACAATGTCATGCTCTTCCAGAGGTTTTTGTAAGATTATTGGGCAGTTTCTCTACCTACAAGATATTATCACAGATGCTTGGTTTACTTTGCAGTTCTCAAAACTGAATTTGACTCAGCGGAGATCACATGCCTCTTCTTCACAGCAAAAATGTTATAACATGAACAGAGTTAAGAAAAAGACCTTAATCCTAACTTCTACAAACCTATGAATACAGAATCAACCCCTTCAGTGCTAAGTTTCAAGAAGTTCAGTGAATAGAATAGAAACAATATTTCTCTGATTGGAGTGGAATAGATCTGCACAAGAAGAAAGTGAAACTAAGGGTGAGGAGGAAGGGGCTGACAGTCTAAGTTTCTTAAAATATATATATTTTGTTTAGCCAAATTAGTTAACAAACATGGATGTTTGTTTAAGCAAATAACATATGCTGGAATGTTATTGTTTCAGTTGAATAAATCTATTTAAATTGTTATTATTAAGGTAATGATTATTTTTCTCCTTCCTAAGTACAACAGAAAAGTTGTCCAAATATGAATGATTAACCTATTAAACTGGGGATAAAAAAACTAATGAAAAGTTGTTATTCTAAAAATCTTCATCTACTTGTATATTAAAGTTATACCAGCAAGAATTAGTCTTTATGTAGAAAACTAGGATTTAAATCAAGCCTTACTGACTAGTGATTTAAATCAGTTTGATTTAAATCAAATCCACCCTGGTCACCATGGTGACACTGTACTGCTAGGGTGACAGTATGTAAAAAACAAAAAAAAAAAACACAAATAATAATATAAAAAAATAAAAAAATGCAAACAAAAATGTTTAAAAATAATAATTTTTGGTTATAAACTAATTTGGGTTATTTTTTTTTACTAAAAAGATAATGGAATATATTTTGGCCAAGATTTATGATGAAATATTATTTATTTGCAAAATTTTATAAGAAAAACACTTTTTTCAAAATTTTTGGACTTTCATTTACATAGCAAAAAAAAAATCCCAGCAGTGAATAAATACCACCAAAATAATGCAAAAAAATTAATATGGGTACAGTGTTGCATGACCGCGCAATTGTCATTCAAAGTGTGATAGCACTGAAAGCTGAAAATTGGCCTGGACAAGAAGGGGGTAAATGTGTCCAGACTTGAAGTGGTTAATTGCCAGCAATTTTTTTTTTTTTTACATTCAGCTGTCAGTGGGGAACCCCACTGACAACTGATGACTAAAAACAGATGAAAAAACGGACATAAACTCATCCGTGACTGAACTGATGAAAAAAAAAATGGAACGCCCGTGTGAAAGGACCCTAATATTGGGATTTTCACTGACCAATTTGCCAATGATAGGATCTTCTGCCAAAACTGACCAGTGATTATGTAGTATTTTCCTTATTTTGATATATTCATTGGAATATTTTAAGATGATCCTAGTTTCATCTTCATCAGCCTGCTTGTGTGTTAGAATTGAATAGGTGGTTGTTACTATCCAATTTTTTTACACGATTAAAGGCCTTCTTGAGGCAGGTTTTTGGTATAGCCTCGTGTTAACAATCGCTCAGTGAGCTTGTCAGCCTCATTCTGAAATGTAGAATCATAGGTAGTTTCGTTTAATCCGCAAAAATTGACTATATAGGTTTCTTTAATGGCTCTGGGTGAAAGCTATCAGCATGCAAGATAGTATTCCCTGCTGTCTATTTTCTGAAAATACTACATAATCACTGGTCACTTTTGGCAGAAGATCCTATCATTGGTCAGTGAAAATCCCTCTATAAGGGTCCTTTCACACGGGCATTCGTTTTTTGTTTGGAAGGGCAGGATCATTAAAAGATTTTCTTGTACAAAGCGAGTACAAAGGTACTCAGAGACGTGATCCATGCAAATATGTTGGCACTTTCCCTTGTGGAAAGTGCTAATATTGCTACTTACTTGATAATAGGAAAAATTTACTCTTCCAAATGGAGATAAATTCATTTGTAAATGTTTTGTTAAATGCCAGACACAAGGAGTAGTGTATCTTATGTCATGTGAATGTGGATCTTTTTATGTAGGTAAAATGCGTCAAGAATTTTGGAGACGTATTTACAAACATATTCATGCTATGAGAATAGGAAATCTCTATCTACCCTTGGGCAGACATGTTTGCTAAAGTTCATAAATATAAAATTGTCTAAAGTTTTCTTCTCTGCTCTAGATAGAATACACATCCCCACCAGGGGAGGCGACTGGAATAAAGCACTAGACCAACAAGAATGCGCTGGATTAGATGCTTGGATGCAACTCCCCATCCTGGTTTAAATGAATCTGAAAGCTACAGACCATTTTTAGAGGACTTTACCTCTGGTAAAACAGATTGAAATGTTTTCATTGAGTTCTTCTACTAGTGATTCAACTCCTTGAATGCCTCTACCAGTGATCCAATTTGTTCTCCTCACCAAAGGAGATTTTCTCTACATTCTATATGTGCTTCAGGGTTGCTTTGTGAATGTCATTACTGTATTGTAACGGTTTCTTCTTTTAAAACAAAAGCTCATTATACTGTCCAAATGGTTTTGTTGTGCTAACAATTATTGTACATGCTTCCTGTGTTGGAGTTTGTGTTCACCCTTTGGTTTGAGCTTTGCTTTGTTGGTATGTACGGCACGGAAAGGGTCCCCCGGTCCACATCTGCGGCAGGGGGGCCCTTCCTTGCAGCCCTGTGGAGCATTTGGTAGAACTTTTTCTGCCCTTCATGCTCCAATATTGGTCCGCTCCTTTCGGTGTTGGCAGCGGTCTCCAACATGGCGCCTGCCCGATTTCCGGAAACCATTTTTCTGGAGCCGGATGTGATGCCAATGTGTGTGACGCGATCGCACCTGCGCAGTTGTGCTGAATGCCGAGAACCACACTATAGGCGCCATCCTACCTTGGACAGATGTAATCCGCTTATGGGAGGAGAAACACATACATTGCATTAATGTTGGAACTGTATAAAGCTTCAAGTACTTTTACTTTGAGGCAGCTTTCAAAATTGTGTTCTGTCCCTGGGGGAACCATATGTACGACGTCTGTTCCCGACCCCTTGGTGGGTTAAATTCTGAACAACAGACCTTTGATGTTCTACTGTTACAGCACCTTACTTCTACCAGTTCATGGCAGGGGCGGACTGACAACTCATGGGGCCCCTGGGCAATAGGGGATCATGGGGCCCCTGTGTCCTTGCCCAAACTCAAAAAAGCCTATGAAAAAAGGTACCAGGGGCATCTCATGGGGCCCCCTACTGACCTGGGCCCTCGGGCAGTGCCCGAGTTTCCAAATGGTCAGTCCGCCCCTGGTTCATGGTGAACTTCAAGAATGTAAGTGACTATTTTGAATGCCTAGCATATAAGAAACTTTCTAATTAATATAGTTCAATACTCAATTGACTATTCATCTGTAGTACTATTAGAGTACATCTTTAAATTGTGGAGGGACAATTAAATTAATTTAAATATCTGTTTACAATCCATATATTTGTTCATGTGATATACTATATTATGAACATTTAATACATTTTTGGTCCCTATAGATATTATATAAAATAAAAAGAAAAGTACTTTCCTAGATATGATTTGATGGCTTGTGTTATATATTCTCAGGACATTAATATATATGACATCATATTAATTGACACGCTTTGTTACTACAGTATTCATAACATGGCACCTGTGGTTCCTGCATGTCAAGTGATGACCTCATCCTATGTGTGTGTGGGGGGGAACGGATTCTCCAAAACACAGCAAAGCATTCTCGTTTTGACCAATTTTGGTGGTATGCAAGTCATACATTTTGTAAAGTTGGTTTCTCAATTTTTGGACTATAAACAATATGTATAAAGGTTTAACTACTGACAATTATTTTTTAGAGTGGTATCCTTTCCCTGAGGAAGAATCTGCACTAAAGTATTCGAAATGCATTGGATTTAGGCTGAATGCCTAAAATTGAAGTAGCAAAATGGAAATCAGCCTCAAAGGATACCACTAACTATTTAATGCAATAACTACAAATATTGTCAAGCAAACATGTTGTCAAGAATTCTTACATTCTATTGGGGAAATATATGTTGATGTGTCAAATAAAATGTCAAATCTTTTTAAACGATTGTTTGGTTCATATATACTTTAAGGTTGCCTTAAAAATCCCACCAAATGTAAGTTACAATTCACACTTTAATTTAATGGGTTTTCTCAGACATACATGTTGTCTAAAAAAAAATATGTCACAGGGGACTTATCAGGAACTGGTGACACGTTAATGGCAGTACACAAACTTCTCAGATTCTCTCTAAAACTAATTAATAAACATATGTATTTACACAGACATTCTTACAAATGCCCATATTGTATTGCATTACTCTCAGCTGCAAATGGCTTAACTGAATTGTGTAGTGCACCTCTACAATCATGTTGGAGCCTTTCAAAGATGTCACTGTTTTCTGTCCTTCAACAATATCCATTGATTGTGCTTGATTCAGCAGAATCTCACTTCTAAATAGTGTTTTCTAAGCACAGGTCATTGCAGCTCAAAAGAAGTGTTTAAACTATGCCAATGTGCACATAAGTACATCACAAGACAAGACTAAATCATTTCACCTGGACCAATTTCTTCCAAAGACTCCTGAGGCAACTCTAAAGATGGTCCATGAAGGGGTTCTTCTGTTCTGCTCTTGGCCTCCTGAGCCTTCATTTTAGGCAAGCTCGTTTTTTTGGATTTTTTGCTTTTCTTTTTCAGCTTCTTTTTCTTTTTACCCTTCCTGTACTTTTTCTTTTTGTGATGTCTCTTGTGTTTAGAACTGTCACTAGATTCATCTGAAGAGGAAGATGATGAGCTGGAGCTATCTGAAGAAGTAGATGATGAAGATGAGGAGGAAGATGATGATTTTGCAGCTTTCCTTTTCTTCTTCTTTCTTTCTGGTGAGGAGGAGGATGCAGAAGATGATATGCTCAACTTCCTTTTTCCACGTTTCCGTTCTACTGAAATAAAGGGGAAAGAGCATTTTAATGTTCTGAAAAACCATACAACATGTTTAACACATCTTAATCAGATATTGTACTTTATCCCTAGTACAGGTTTACGTCACCCCGCTCAGGGTAGCTGTGTAACAAACCTTTCCTTGAAACCTCAGCATGGTATTTGGAGAGGGTTGAACGCCTTCTTGTAGGTGAAGGACTGCTGCTGTCACCTCTGTGCCTTGATGCAGATTTCTTTTTCACCGACTTGTGGTGAGATGGATGAGGGCTCCTACTATGATGTTTCTTCCTTGTCCCAGTGTCATCCATGACCGCTTTTAAATCTGCATTCAAATATATTTATGAATTACAATAAGTTTTTCCACAATTAAATAGTTACACACTTAGTCTGGCTGAAAAAAGACAAAAGTCCATCCAGTTCAACCATTAAAAAAAAAAAAAAAAATTCTAATCCTATACCCACAGTTGACCCAGAGGAAGGTAACCCTCCCCCAGCAAAGCATGATCCAATTTGCTCCTGCAGCAGAAAAAAAATCCTTCCTGATCCCCCGAGAGGCAATCGGATATTCCCTGGATCGACTTTACATATAAAGTTAAAATATTAGGCTACTTTAAGTAGTAAAACAACAAAATTTTCAAACAGGATCCACTAGTAAAAATGGTCTTTTTTGGTAAAAATAACTTTACTAAAAAAAAAAAAATATATATCAACCTACTTTGTGGCAATGATTAAAAAAAACTGAATGGCTGTTTGATATAATTCTTCTGGCACTTAGATGTTTCTATGTAAACGTTTCATTTAATTACTTTTTGAAATCTGAACAGTTCTGGGATATGACAGCAATTATATAGAATATCTACATTACTTTTGTAGACAGACTCACATAACCCATTGACATTCATTGTCATTCCAGAACCCAGAATATTACTGCTGTGTAGAAACACTTGGTCGAATTTTATGAACCAGCCCTATTTGACACAAGCTGGGTGAACAAATGTCTTTTCATTAAATGCATTTACATTATCTAAACCTGAGTCTCATTTTTTTTTCAACCAGTAAATCATGTTCATTCTATTCTGTGTAATATTGTTAATGAACTGAAATCTAGACTGACATGATTGAGTCTAGGCTATTCTGTTTTCTATCCTATCTATAGCAATCTCTGTTTGTGTATTGACTGCTGCAGGTGATGCAGCTGCCTGAATACAATAACCTTGCAGAGGAGATTCCTCCATCCATGTTGTTTAGCACCAATGGAGGAATCTATTGATTTCCTCTTGTTCACTTGTGTATAGCTGTCTAGCTGAGTATGGCTAGCATTATTAGGGCTCTTTCACACTGTCCGTTTATGGATGAAAAATGGACACCCATGTATTTCTATGGACTATCGGATGTAAACGAATGATCATCCGTTTACATCCTTTTTTTCTTTAAAGGAAGAAAACTATTTCTCTTCCATAAAAAAAACCCCAGAACGGATGAAAAACGGATGTAAGCGGACATACGATACATTTTTGCATTGGTAAAGGCTGTAAAAAAAAAATGGATCTAAACTGATGAAAAACGGATGTGAACTGATCCGTTTTTTTTACTGGAAAAAACGTGACTGAACTGATGAAAAAAACGGAACACCTGTGTGAAAGGACCCTTAGTGTGTATGGGAGAATTGATTTTCATTCAGACCAAGCGCTGAAAGAGAAACTGAAACATGTATGGAAAGCTTTAGGGAGAAATATAGTTGCCAAACATCCCATGCTGACAACTAGGGTTGCCACCTCATCCCTTTAAAACCAAACACATATTAACCACTTCCTGTCCGGACACTTTTACCCCCTTCCTGTCCAGGGCAATTTTCAGCTTTCAGCGCTATCACACGTTGAATGACAATTGCGCGGTCATGCAACACTGTACCCATATGAATTTTTTACCATTTTTTTTGAGACAGATAAAACTTTATTTTGGTGGTATTTATTCACTGCTGGGATTTTTATTTTTTTTGCTATGTAAATGAAAATGTCCAAAAATTTTGAAAAAAAGTGTTTTTCTTATAAAATTTTGCAAATAAATAATATTTCATCATAAATCTTGGCCAAAATTGATTCCGTTATCTTTTTAGTAAAAAAAAAAAAATAAGCCAAATTAGTTTATAACCAAAAATTATAATTTTTAAACATTTTTTTTTACATTTTTATTTTTTTTATATTATTTTTTTTTACATACTGTCACCCTAGCAGTACAATGTCACCATGGTGACAATGTACTACTTTTGGGGGGGTGATGAAGATTTTTTTTTTTTTACACCGATTGCTTTTACACCCATATAGGATGTAAAAGCAATCATTTCTCTTTCTGTCTGCATTCTTGCAGCCATTGAGAACTACTGAGTGAGCTGAGATTGATCACAGCTTGTCACATGGTACAAGGCTGTTGTGAATAGCCTTGTACCACGTGACCTCTGTGATCATTCACAGATTTCACACGTAGTAAGCAATGATGTCAGAAGTGACATCTTGCTTACTACTTTGCATGTGATCACTGATTGGCCAATCAGTGATCACATGATCGAAACCTTGTACAGAGGTCCCGTCCGACGATCGGTGTTCCCCTGTGTCCGGAGGACACAGCGGGCACCGGATCGTGGTGCTGCGCACTCCCGGGGAGTGTGCACAAGCAGGGTGCGGGGAGGCCGTTTATAAACAGCCACCCGACCCTGCAGTGCCACCGTCCAGCCGTTTATATACAACGGCCGGTGGGGAAGTGGTTAATGACAGGTTCTGAGGCTGATTTAATGCAGATAAGGCACCAGGTGAGTTTAATTACCACCTTAATCAGCCACAGAACCTGTGTAAATAATATGTGTTTGGTTTTAAAGGGATGAGGAGGTAACCCTAATGACAATGTGTGTAACAATTATAGTTTTTCATTTGTAACAATATTTAGGTTAAACATTGGTCTATTATCAGACAAAAATGGTAAATAAGGGCAGACATGATGGACGACTGTCAGCCGTCAGCCTTCCGTTTCTTATGAGCATATTCAATAATGGATCTGCCATGTGACAATCGCAGCAAAACCGCACCTCGTTTTAGATGCCATTGAAAATAATGACACTGAACCTGCATTTTGAGTTCACAGCAATTCTGCTGCGATCCCAAAACATCCAGTGTGAATGGAGCCACCTTGGTTCACACATAAGCGATTATGGGTTTGTTGTGAAACTCACAGACTTGCATGGCAGGCTAGACATTTTGGGGTTTATTTACTAAAGCTGGAGAGTCCAAAATCAGACTCACTTCTGCATAGAAACCAATCAGCTTCCAGGTTTCATTGCCAAAGCTTCATTGAACAAGCTGAGGTTAGAAGCTGATTGGTTTCTATGCAAAAGGGAGTCTGATTTTGGACTCTCCAGCTTTAGTAAATAAACCCCTTTGTGTTCCTATTGAAGTGGTTCACACAGATGTGTTCCACATGCATTGTGTGTGTTGAGTGACATTATGAAAAGGGTCGTGTGCGAGTTTGTAACGGTGCATTCCAGACTCACAAGTGATAGAGTGGCGTGCAGAGATAAATATCACATAGGATTGCTATTGACAGGGGTTTTCCTACTGAAGTCTATGGGGTGGGGCGCAAACTCACACTGAACTCTATGGGGGTGGGGGAGCGCAACCTCCCACTGAAGTCTATGGGGGGGGCGTGACCTCCCACTGAAGTCTTTGGGGGGGGGGGCGACCTCCAACTGAAGTCTATGGGGGGGGGCGTGACCTCCCACTGAAGCCTATGGGGGGGGGGCGCGACCTCCCACTGAAGTCTATGGGGGGGGCGCGCGACCTCCCACTGAAGTCTATGGGGGGGCGCGACCTCCCACTGAAGTCTATGGGGGGGCGCACAACCTCCCACTGAAGTCTATGGGGGGGGGCGTGACCTCCCACTGAAGTCTATGGGGGGGCGTGACCTCCCACTGAAGTCTATGGGGGGGCGTGACCTCCCACTGAAGTCTATGGGGGGGCGCAACCTCCCACTGAAGTCTATGGGGGGGGCGCGACCTCCCACTGGTCTATGGGGGGGGCGCGACCTCCCACTGAAGTCTATGGGGGGGCGGGACCTCCCACTGAAGTCTATGGGGGGCTGCAACCTCCCACTGAAGTCTACGGGGGACTGCAACCTCCCACTGAAGTCTACGGGGGACTGCAACCTCCCACTGAAGTCAATGGGGCTGCAACATCCCACTGAAGTCAATGGGGCTGCAACCTCCCACTGAAGTCTATGGGAGGCAGTGTGTCAACCCAGGCGCCAGAACGCAATTTCTAGTTGCCATGGCGACCTTGTGCCTGGGATTTGTGGTGTCCTAACTTACCGTAATAGAGTTCCCCACCAGGCTCCACCCACCCAACAACTCAAATTCAGTCTGAATTCTCCGTCAGGCTCCACCCACCCGTGTGAAATTTCCCAGCCATGCTCCTGTCAGTGTGATGGCGCAGTGGGTGGGGAAGGAGCGTTTAATGTGGACACAACCTCAGTACAGACACGGACAGAGCCATGTAGCGGCCTGTGACAGGGTCCGGAACTGAGTGCAAGCACCAGCAACACTTTCAGTGGGGCTCCCTGACAGAACTCTAAATGGTGCCTGTGACCCCAGAGTAGGGTTGTCACCTCATCCCTGTAAAACCGAACACATATTAATGACACAGGTTCTGAGGCGAATGAAACGCAGATCAGGCTCTAAGACTAGGTTCACACCTATGCAGTCTGCGTTTCATCTATTTCTGCATTGCGTTTTTTCCACCTGCGTTTTGATTTTTTTTGCTAGGCAGATTTAAAACGCAAAGCGCTGCAAAAACGCATAAAAAATGCACTACATGCTTTTTTTGCAGCATTTCAATTTAATTCTTTAGAACCAAAAATGCAACTTTTTGCATTCAAAAAAAGTCTCTGACCCTTTCCAAAACGGGTGAAAACACGGAGATGTGAACGTGTCCCATAGGAAATCATGTTAAATGGACTGTAGTGCGTTTCTGCAAAACAAAAACGCTGCGGAAATGCTGCGGTGTGAACCTGGGGAGAGTGAAGTACCACCTTAATCAGCCCCAGAACCTGTATAATTACTATGTGTTCGGTTTCAAAGAGATGAGGTGACAACCCTATTCCTCAGATTATGTACTTGTAGTATCTGTAAGGCCCACACACCGATATACCCCCCTCCCTACTAACATTACGACAGAAGAGTCTGAGTCCAGTCTATTGGCACACAGACATGTTGCTGCACACTTAGTCATGGAGGTCTGTGGCCTGCAGTGTGAGTCTTTGTATGCTATCCAAGCCACTTCCATGGATTCTCTTCCCCTCTGTTGCCTATGGGCTCTGGAAAGCAGAACCGCGCATGCGCATCACTCTGCCAGCTCCGACCACGCCGCCTTCCAAGCAGAGTGCTCCCCTGGGAATTTCACTCATAAACTACACCGAAAGCTTTCCCTCCCCGCCGCGAAGTCCCCGAGTCTGTGGTCAGTTTAGAGCCGATGTAGCAGACACGCCGAGCATTTTGTATGCGGAGATTATTTACCTGATCTATCCGCAGTGCAACTCTCATATGCGCCCCCCGCAACAGGGCGTGTGTCATTAGTTCCGGGATCTTTATTGGAAGGCCTCTAGACCAGTGTGTAGGTGGCTGTTCATACAACTAGGAATGAATAGTCAGCCCACAGAGGGATTATTCTGTTTTCTCTGCACTCGCCTCATGTACTGTTAACGCCTCAGACACTAAACTCTGGTTTAAAAAAGAAAACAATTCAAGGGTGTATCCTTAAAGTGGGAGAAAAGGCTGACATAAAGTATTCTTCAGAACATTCCCTCCTGTCTGACCTGTATAAAATAACGTGTACTTACCTATTTTTAACCCTCTCCAGTCCAGATCCAACAGCTCTGCCATCCCCTGTGTCAGTGATTGGCTGCTGCAGGGGAGAGGAGGGAGCGCCCACATTAACTGGGACGTGGGAGCCTATGGGTGACAACACCACTCCAGGAATTCACAGCTGTTGTCAAGCTCTCCCTTGCATAGGGGACCTGGAGCTGCAGGATGATGTGATTGGACCAGGGCTGTTTAAAAATAGGTAAGTACACAGACCTCAAGGAATGCGGGATAGGTGAGGAGGAGGAGGGAATGTTTTTAAGACGAGTTTAAGTTAGTGTTTATTAACACTTTACCTTAAAAAAAAGGGCTTCCATTACTCTCAGCCTCCCTTTTTCTTGCTGCTGTGGCCTGACTTCCTGTTAGAGGGTGACTTTGTTCATCCTTCATGGAACCACCCTCTCTTGCTAGCTCTATGGGATGTGTAGTGTGCATACACTCACCGGCCACTTTATTAGGTACACCAGTTCAATCGCTCAGTAACCCTAGGTTCAGATCTGTGCGGGTGGTGCCGCTGCGGATCCGCACGAAAATCCACCCGCACAGAGAAATGTGGACCCGCGGGCGGGTGACATTAGTTCTAATGGCACGCTGCCCACACTAGAAAACGTAACCGTACTGGGTACCGAGGTTCCCATGCGGGCTGTGTTTTCAAAAGAAGTGCAGGGACTTCTTCCCTGCGTGTCACGGCCACAGGAGTCC
Source organism: Staurois parvus (assembly GCF_062004578.1). Classification (NCBI taxonomy): domain Eukaryota; kingdom Metazoa; phylum Chordata; class Amphibia; order Anura; family Ranidae; genus Staurois; species Staurois parvus. The sequence continues at coordinate 871,784 of NW_028319214.1, read as the reverse complement.
ATTCAAATGAATGGGCTCTCGTGCCCTTGCAAAATGCGGCCCGCATAGATGTGAACCAGGGATAAGTCTTCATGCACACTGGACATTTTTACAGCGGCTGTTTTTGACTTTCTACAGCCAGTAAACTCCCCAGCATTTTATCCTATGTGTCCATGCACACATAGACTGGGACGTTTTTTGGTTGGAAAAAAACCCAGAACTAGTGGGTTTCTAGAGTTTTTTTTAGCTGTAAACACCGCAAACAGGCGTTTTTGGAATTTTTTGACCAAGAAATTTTTTTCTTATTGGTTAAAAAAACACTAAAAACCGCAAACGTGGGAAAACGCTGCTAAATGCGGCAAAACACCACTAAATGCTCATGCAAAAACGGTACAAAAAGCTGAAAAACTTACATTTTTAACATGACTTTACACAGCTAACGTTACCAGCGTTATCAAAACGTCCCGTGTGCATGAGGGCTTACACAAATTGCTAATCAGCCAATCACATGGCAGTAACGCAATGCCTTCAGGCATCTAGATGTGGTGAAGGCAAAATGATAAAGTTCAATCCGAGCTTTAGAATGGGGAAGAAAGTGGATTTAAGTGACTTTGAATGTGGCATGAGTGTTGGTGCCAGACGGGCTGATCTGCATATTTCAAAAACTGATGATCTACTGGGATTTCCACGCACAACCATTTCTAGGGAAATCGAGACTCATCAGACCAGGGAACATTTTCCCGATCTTCTGTTGTCCAATTTTGGTGAACCTGTGCAAATTGTAGCATCTGGTTTCTGTTCTTAGCTGACAGAAGTGGCACCCAGGGTGGTTTTCTGATGCTGTAGCCCATCTGCTTCAAGGTTCGACATGTGTGTTCAGAGATGGTATTCTGCATACCTTGGTTGTAACGAGTGGTTATTTGAATTACTGCTGCCTTTCTATCATCTCAAACCAGTCTGCCCATTCTTCTCTGACCTCTGACATCAAAAAGGTATTTTCGTCCTCACAACTGGATATTTGTCTCTTTTTCGGACCATTCTCTGTAAACAGAGTTGGTTGTGTGTGAAAATCCCGGTAGATCAGAAGTTTTTGAAACACGCAGACCAGCCCGTCTGGCACCAACAACCATGCCACATTCAAAGTCACTTAAATCCCCTTTCTTCCCCATTCTGATGCTCGGTTTGAACTTCAGCAAGTTGTCTTCACCGCACCTAAATGCATTGAGTTATGGACCCTTTGTCCGGCTGCCAGCGCTTCAGTGGGCAGGTTTTTACCGTTCCATGGCTCAGTATGCTGCTGGGGAGAGGGACTGACTGCCCCGATTCTCTGGAGCACTGAAGACAAATGAGGTGCTAGACAGAGGCCAGTAGCACTCTGCCCTGTAGCCAGTGCTTCAGCTGGGAGGTCTTTACCATTCCAGGACTCAGTCTGCTGCTGGGGAGAGGGGGAGAGGGGCTGACTGCCGCGACTCCCTGGAGCCGTGAAAATCAGATCACTTGTGTGAAAGGAGCCTAAAGCTGGCCATACATGTGTAGATTTTCAGATGGGAATATTCATAAGAAAGGTCATCTGAAAATTATTTGAACATTCGATGAATGTTTTCAAAAATTGTCTTCTGCTTTAAACATTTGATTTTAAAATGAATGTAATTTCTGAACGGTTACACTGGCCGAATATTCGTTTGATCAAAAAAAGGTTTCCTTCCTGCCCCTTCAAATTTTCCCATCACTGCTGATGAAAACGAACATCAATTTGACCTCACTGATTGATTGGAAAATCAAACAAATTTTCTTGAAACAAAAATTCTACAATGAAAATCTATACATGTATGGCCATCTTAAATCCTCCTCCGTTCCTGCCTACCATCACACCCCCCCCCCCCCATAATCATCTGGTGTGGCAGAGGTTAATACATCTACAGTTTCTATGAATGGAAAGCAATCTAGGAATAGAAGCCATACTACAGCTTCTTTAAATGTAAAGTGATCTATGAATGGAGGATGCACAAATGATCCTGTTAGGTTATGTCCCTTGTGCTGATTTTTCTTTTTTCCTTTTATCTACACTTAGGTTTTAAAATCCTCATGTGGGTAAAGTATACCTAAAGTAAAAACCTTTTTCCACTTTGGATAGTAGGGAATGGTTACAGCCCGTCAGGTTTTTTTTTTTTTGCGATATGTGCCCCATCATTCCTGTTTTGGTGACAACTTTTTTGCAATGTTCTTTTGCATTCCTGTCAGTCCAGGCTGGTCACCAGGATAAACAGAGAGAGCTGGAAGGGATACAGTGAGAAACAGAATTATTTGAACACCCTGCAATTTTCCAAGTTCTCCCACTTAGGAATCATGGAGGGGTCTGAAGTTCACATTGTAGGTGCACTCCCACTCTGAGAGACAGAATAAAAAAAAAAATTCAGGAAATCACATTGTTTTGATTTTTAAAGAATTTATTTGTCTTGCACTGCTGAACATAAGTATTTGAACACATAAGAAACAGCAAGCATTCTGGCTCTCAAAGACCTGTTACTGTGCCTTTACAAAGTCCACTTCTACTCCACTTATTAATCTCACTTAGTAGCACCTGTCTGAGCTCTTTAAAGACACCTGTCCACCCCACAGTCAGTCAGATGCCAACTACTACCATGGGCAAGACTGAAGAGCTGTCAAAAGACACCAGAGACAAAATTGTGGACCTCCACAAGGCTGGAAAGGGCTATGGGGCAATTGGTGAAAATAGATCAACTGTTGGAGCAATTGTTAGAAAACGGAAGAGGCTAAAGACGACTGTCAGTCTCCCTCGGACTGGGGCTCCATGCAAGATCTCACCTAGTGGGGTATCACTGATGATAAGAAAGGTGAGGAATCAGCCCAGAACTACAAGGAGCTGGTCAATGACATGAAGAGAGCTGGGACCACAGTTTCAAAGGTCACTGTTGGTAGAACACTACGCCGTCATGGTTTCAAATCATGCATTGCACAGAAGGTTCCCCTGCTCAAGTCATCACATGTCCAGGCCCGTCTGAAGTTTGCCAATGACCGTCTGGATGCTCCAGAGGAGGCATGGGAGAAAGTCATGTGGTCAGATGAGACCACTGAAGATGGGTCGTGGCTGGGTCTTCCAACATGACAACGACCCGAAGCACACAGCCAGGATAACCAAGGAGTGGCTCCGTAAGAAGCATATCAAGGTTCTAGAGTGGCCTAGCCAGTCTCCAGACCTAAATCCAATAGAACATCTTTGGAGGGAGCTGAAACTCCGTGTTGCTCAGCGACAGCCCCAAAACCTGACAGATCTAGAGGAGATCTGTGTGGAGGAGTGGGCCAAAATCCCTGCTGCAGTGTATGCAAACCCGGTCAAGAACTACAGGAAACGTTTGACCTCTGTAATTGCAAACAAAGGCTTCTGTACCAAATATGAACACTGATTTTCTCAGGTGTTCAAATACTTATGTTCAGCAGTGCAAGACAAATTCTTTAAAAATCATACAATGTGATTTCCTGAATTTTTTTTTTAAATTCTGTCTCTCAGAGTGGGAATGCACCTACAATGTGAATTTCAGACCCCTCCATGATTTCTAAGTGGGAGAACTTGCAAAATCGCAGGGTGTTCAAATACTTCTGTTCCTCACTGTATATACAGTTGTGTTCAAAATAATAGCAGTGTGTTGAAAAAAGTGGATAAAGCTCAAAATCCTTCTAATAGCTTTTATTTCCATACACACAAATGCATTGGGAACACTACACATTCTATTCCAAATCAAAACATGAAGAAAAATATATCAAATTTGTGTTGTTCCTCTACAAAAAATTAAGAAAAGTGAATGTTAGACTGTTCAAAAAAATAGCAGTGTTTGTATTCTTCTTTACAAACTCAAACATTCACTGTATAAACTAAAAAATGTTTGAAGATTTTGCTTTCCTTTGAATCACTTAATGAATATTTAGTTGTATAAGCACTGTTTCTGAGAACTGCTGTACATCTGTGTTGCATGAAGTCAACCAACGTCTGGCACCTGTGAACAGGTATTCCAGCCCAGGATGATTGGACTACATTCCACAGTTCTTCTCTATTTCTTGGTTTTGCCTCAGAAACTGCATTTTTGATGTCACCCCACAAGTTTTCTATTGGATTAAGATCCGGGGATTGGGCTGGCCACTCCATAACGTCAATCTTGTTGGTCTGGAACCAAGATGTTGCACGTTTACTGGTGTGTTTGGGGTCGTCTTGTTGGAACACCCATTTCAAGGGCATTTCCTCTTCAGCATAAGGCAGCATGACCTCTTCAAGTATTCTGATGTATTCAAACTGATCCATGATCCCTGGTATGCAATAAATAGGCCCAACACCGTAGTATGAGAAACATCCCCATATCACGATGCTTGCGCAACCATGCTTCACTGTCTTCACAGTGTACTGTGGCTTGAATTCAGTGTTTGGGGGTCGTCTGACAAACTGTCTCCGGCCACTAGACCCAAAAAGAACAATCTTACTTTCATCAGTCCACACAATGTTGCACCATTTCTCTTTAGGCCAGTTAATGTGCTCTTTGGCAAATTGTAACCTCTTCAGCACATGTCTTTTTTTCAACAGTGGGACTTTGCGGGGGCTTCTTGCAGATAGCTTGGCTTCACATAGGCGTCTTCTAATTGTAACAGTACTCACAGGTAACTTTAGACCTTCTTTTATCTTCCTGGAGCTGATTGTTGGCTGAGTCCTTGCCATTTTGGCTATTCTTCTATCCATTTGAATGGTAGTTTTTCGCTTTCTTCCACATCTTTCAGGTTTTGGTTGCCATTTTAAAGCATTTGCGATCATTTTATCTGAGCAGCCTATCATTTTCTGCACTTCTTTATATGTTTTCACCTCTCCAATCAACTTTTTAATCAACGTACGCTGTTCTTCTGAACAATGTCTGGAACGACCCATTTTCCTCAGAATTTCAGAGAGAAATGCACTGTAACCAGCATGTACAATATTTGCTGCCTTCCTTCCTTAAATAAGGGCAATAATTGCCACCTGTTTTTCAAAGAATGAATGACCTCACTAATAGAACTCCACACTGCTATTATTTTGAACATGCCCCTTTCAATGAGTGATTCAATTACACAGAATCAGCAGCATGCATGTCATGACTGTTGGATTTCTATTACTCTACTACACCTGCTAGTAAATTATTTGCCATGTAGAGATAACATTTCTACCAAAAACAGTGATTGATCAGGTTAGTGATGTCTGACTGCTATTATTTTGAACACAACTGTACATCAATAAAAACTTGATAGAGGCTCTAACCCCTTAACACTTTATCCATAGCCACAAACAAGTTTTGAATTTAGATACACTATCATAGTGACAGAGGGTTATAAGTGGCTAGAGAGAAATGCAAATCCTTTGGCGGATACATTTGTTTACATATTTGTGTATTTAGTTTGTCTGGAGTTCACCTTTAGGATGGCTTCACACTGCCCGATGTGGTCCCACTACGTTGTGGGCAGGTTAGCTTCGCTTTCCCATAGACTTCTATGATGTCCTGTGTTTTTGGTGTGGGTTCATAAACTGCATCAAAGATGCAGCGTGCAGGCGTTTTGAAGTGCTTTCTGACTCTGCATTAAAACCGCAAGACCTTAAAGAAAGCTTTGGGAAAGCGTAGCTAAAGTGCATGAAAACCACAGGTTAGCTGCACTTTAGCAAAAACTCAGCAGGGCACTGTGATGTCACCCTTAAAAGAGTTGTGTGCATCTGCAGTTTTTTTTTTTGACATGGAAAGGATTGCCCCCTGAAAAGTTTCAGCCTTTGAGCCGCCATTGTTTTCATATACAGTACGAGGAGGCAAAACACATCTCCATGTACACGGGACACTTCTGAATGATGGAATCTGACTGCTGGAAAACGTAGGTTAAAAAACGTCTGTTTAGCCGTGTTTGCATACTGCGTTTATGCGCATTTGCGTTTAGAAGCATTTTTTAAAGATAACCTCAGGAGACCTTCCAAAATGCCCAGAATGCACTGAAAAACTGAAAAAATTAACTATTTCAGACATTTTGAGAGAAATAGAGCAGAAGCAGAGAGAGCAGTATTTGTTGAGATTAGCTGGGGTTTTTTTTTTGTGTGGTGTTTGGATGTGTCCCAGCTCATTTCTGTGCAGAAATTATTGCAGCAGTGTCTAACATATTTTCTTTCATGTGAAACCTCAAAGTATAGTATACCAGGTCCATTAAAGTTAGATAAACAAAATTTCCACACGCAAACGCTTATAAACGCAGTTAGCCACGTTTACAAGCATTTGAAACGCTGGTAAAATCTACTCCTGAACGCAAGTTTGGTGCGTTAAAAAAAACAACTGTAAACTCAACCGCCTGTAAACGAAGATGTGTACATGGACACATAGGAAAACATTAGGAAGAGTTCAGGGGCTGCTGAAAAAAATGCAGAAAAGCTCCTAAACGTGAGTTTATCAGCTGCAGTGTACATGGAACCTAAATGTCCATATAATACGCATCAAATCTCAAATGCGTTGGAGGGGGCCCACACACTGGAGAAGTGCCTTTCATCAAGACGCTGCCCCTTGTGCTCAAAGAAGATACGAATATGCACTCCTCTAAGGGGGAAGGGTGCAGTGCCAACAAATGTACGCATGCGCACCCTCGCATCTGTATGCAGAACCACCAAGGCCAGTGTGAATGAAGCTTCAGTTTTTCTTTTGAGGGAGAGAGCCCAGCTTATGATCTCTTACACAGGCCTCCACCATTCAGAGAACACCCCTAGGCATTCATGCATGTATGAACAGTTTTCTAAATGCAGTTATTAGTAACCATGATAAAAGCTTACAATGTTCAGATAAAAATATTCTATTCTGTACAATACGTTTACAATACAGCACACACATCTACAGTTTCTGCCCTGATTTCTTTTTCTGGCACCGTAAATCCATCTCCTTGTCCAACAGTCTCTATAAGCGTTGGCTCCTTGTCACACATGGGACAAAGTTTGTTACGTACTGATGAAGCTCTCATCCATAAAATAAGATTCCACCGTTCTCCTGAAGTAATCGGGAGGGCTCCATGAATCTGCTGCCCCCTGTGCAAAATTCCCTGACCAAGAAGATGCTCAACTTCTGTATATCTTCTTTCATTAACTGGAACCTGAATGGAAGACAAATGATTTTCACTGTAGTCAAGCTAGGGATTTAGCATTCAGAATTGGTAACCTAATATTGAAAGGAAGAATTGTATTATCTATGAATCAAACATCTTTTAGTAAAGTCGATCTCTATCTGCCTCTAATTAGCAGTACAAAAAACTTCTTTATCCGTTTACCAGGGTCATTAGATTGAAAACTGATATTTAATTATAAGCAGCCAACTATAATGTTTTATTCTTTTGTTCCCCTGCTGGGGATTTTCCCTCCTATCTTTTCCTGCTCTGAAATTAGCTTCAGCTGAAATACAGTAAAACTGGCCACACGTGTTACAATATAATGAAACAATTTAGAATGAATTGTACATAAATCTGGTGGAAGAATAAGTGTTCAAGCTAACATAAGACCAAAGTATTCCCCACATTTGGATGATGTATGCAGCTAGCACTGGGAAATTTAGTGTTAGACCTAAGCAGATTGGTAAGATTGACATACATTTTATGATTTGAATACAATATTGTTTATATACACATTAAAGCTGAACTCCGTGTATGATTTTTATTGCAAACTAACATTGGTCCAGCCAGGCACAAGGTGAGTATGCATATCTCACATCTAACGGGCTGCTAGGGAAGCCGATGATCACTTTAGTAGTCTGCACTACTATAGTGATTGGACGACTTGGGAACTTGGGAAGATCTCCACCTCATCCAATCAGAGAATGCCTTGCATTAATTGAAAAAAAAAGCAAGGTTTTCTATGAATGGTGGCAGTGCAGAGTGAGCAACCCTCTATGGTCAGTGTGCAGAGGGGAAGCCACTCAACACAGGACTCGAAAGTTTGCAGCTATTGTGCCAACCTACTACAGTAATTGTCAGCTTACCTAGTAGTCGCTCAGTTATTAGATATGTGATGGATATGGTAAAATGCCTATTTGGTTTCCTGTTGAATATATATATATTTTGAAATGTTTTGTATGAATATATATATATATATTGTGTGTATATCTTTTGCCTGCTGGGCTTTGTGGTACTTCAAAAAATCCTTGCTCAAGAAATGTCTGCTCAGCAACCCCTCCCATCGAGTGAACTTGAGAACAAAGGAATATTACTTTCTAGAGATAAGACCTCGGCCAAGATCACGCCTATATTCTGAGGAAGATTGTTTTCATGTGTAAATGACCAATCAAAGACTAATATAATGCTAATGCTATTCTCACGTGACTTTTGCATCATCTCGCATATATAAACTCACGTTTTCATTCCAATAAATTAGAAGTTTTCACAGACCGAACGTGTGTCAGTGTGAGTTTCTTTATGTGCGCGCACATTCCAGAGCCAGCAAGATTAATTAGGACAGGAGCAGATAATCACCGGACACTTAGTCCTCACTAAATCAGATATGCATACTTACATTGGTCCAAACTGGATTAATAAAAACCATACCTGGAGTTCAGCTGTATCAACTATGTAGTGTACTCTGTAGTGCAAGTCTAACTTATTAGAGAACGCCCTGTGGGTGGGGCGAAACGCGTTGCCGCACTTCCGGTCTGCCGTCATCTTGGTCTACGCCACTTCCGGTATTTGGAACGCACGCCGACTTTTGCGGTTCAAGCGGCCATTTTAGAGGTGGAAAGCTGGTCATCTTCTACAGTGATTCTTAAAGCGTGAGATCCCTATATTTACAATTTGGAAACTTGTTCCTTTGAAGCCTTTGAGGCTATTAAACAAGGCCTGTTATTTTATTGAAACATGTGAGTGTCCTTATTCTATGGATTTATATGGTATTGAGTGGCAGTATTACACTATGTAGCCTTTCTTTCCTTGCACACTATTGAGGATTCCATGGAGAAGTAGAGTGGAGCCGATTGCTGTATCTAAGCAGGGTGATGAAGGCGATTTGAGTTCCTCCTGAGGGGCTATAGGATCCCTTATATCCTATGAGGCCTATTACTCACCTCCATCTGGTGAGTGCGGTCAATATTATTTTTCATGTGGTGATTAGGTGGAAGCACATTTTGGAACATTGTCTTGAAAATCCTTTTGGGAAAATAAGGACTTACGTTTGAAATATTATATATATATATATATATTTTTTTTTTTTTTTTTTTTTTTTTTTTTTTGCACGGACATTTATTTATTTGTGATTATTTTTACTTATTTAATTTTTGCGCTGTTTTTTGTGTTATTCATAGTGTACTGAAGGTGATTGTATCCATAGCCAGAAAAATACTATGAAGAATGTTAGGTGGTATATACAGTCAGGTCCATAAATATTGGGACATCGACACAATTCTAACATTTTTGGCTCTATACACCACCACAATAGATTTAGAATGAAACCAACAAGATATGCTTTAACTGCAGACTGTCAGCTTTAATTTGAGGGTATTTACATCCAAATCAGGTGAACGGCATAGGAATTACAACAGTTCGCATATGTGCCTCCCACTTCTTAAGGGACCAAAAGTAATGGGACAATTGGCTTCTCAGCTGTTTCATGGCCAGGTGTGTGTTATTCCCTCATTATCCCAATTACAATGAGCAGATAAAAGGTCCAGAGATCATTTCAAGTGGGCTATTTGCATTTGAAATCTGTTGCTGTCAACTCTCAAGATGAGATCCAAAGAGCTGTCACTATCAGTGAAGCAAGCCTTCATTAGGCTGAAAAAACAAAACAAACCCATCAGAGAGATAGCAAAAACATTAGGCGTGGCCAAAACAACTGTTTGGAACATTCTTAAAAAGAAGGAACGCACCAGTAAGCTCAGCAACACCAAAAGACCCGAAAGACCACGGAAAACAACTGTGGTGGATGACCGAAGAATTCTTTTACCTGGTGAAGAAAACACCCTTCACAACAGTTGGCCAGATCAAGAACACTCTCCGGGAGGTAGGTGTATGTGTGAAAGTCAACAATCAAGAGAAGACTTCACCAGAGTGAATACAGAGGGTTCACCACAAGATGTAAACCATTGGTGAGCCTCAAAAACAGGAAGGCCAGATTAGAGTTTGCCAAACAACATCTAAAAAAGCCTTCACAGTTCTGGAACAACATCCTATGGACAGATGAGACCAAGATCAACTTGTACCAGAGTGATGGGAAGAGAAGAGTATGGAGAAGGAAAGGAACTGCTCATGATCCTAAGCATACCACCTCATCAGTGAAGCATGGTGGTGGTAGTGTCATGGCGTGGGCATGTATGGCTGCCAATGGAACTGGTTCTCTTGTATTTATTGATGATGTGACTGCTGACAAAAGCAGCAGGATGAATTCTGAAGTGTTTCGGGAATATTATCTGCTCATATCCAGCCAAATGCTTCAGAACTCATTGGACGCCGCTTCACAGTGCAGATGGACAATGACCCAAAGCATACTGCAAAAGTAACCAAAGAGTTTTTTAAGGGAAAGAAGTGGAATGTTATGCAATGGCCAAGTCAATCACCTGACCTGAATCCGATTGAGCATGCATTTCACTTGCTGAAGACAAAACTGAAGGGAAAATGCCCCAAGAACAAGCAGGAACTGAAGACAGTTGCAGTAGAGGCCTGGCAGAGCATCACCAGGGATGAAACCCAGCGTCTGGTGATGTCTATGCGTTCCAGACTTCAGGCTGTAATTGACTGCAAAGGATTTGTAACCAAGTATAAAAAAGTGAAAGTTTGATTTATGATTATTATTCTGTCCCATTACTTTTGGTCCCTTAACAAGTGGGAGGCACATATGCAAATTGTTGTAATTCCTACACCGTTCACCTGATTTGGATGTAAATACCCTCAAATTAAGGCTGACAGTCTGCAGTTAAAGCACATCTTGTTCGTTTCATTTTAAATCCATTGTGGTGGTGTATAGAGCCAAAAATGTTAGAATTGTGTCGATGTCCCAATATTTATGGACCTGACTGTATGGAAAATGTCCACAATTCTACAGGTAGGCAATGGAGGGGACTTTGTAAATTAGCTTGGATTAGTTTGTTCAATACTGGGTATACAATACCAGGTACAGCATACCTGATTATAGCTGTTTTCACAGCAGGCTTCAGGCATCTAAAATCAGATGGCAGTAGTAGTGCTGCAAAGATGTGACATAATTGATGAGTGTCATCCTAATGGAGAAGAACCAGTGCCAGTGCTGCTGTTTGCATAAGTCATCATACAGGCAGTGTAACACAACATGGCCCTGAGGGAAGGGAAGGGAAGACACATGGATTGATTTACTAAAACTGAAGCATGCTAAATCTGATTCAGCTCTGCATAGAAACCAATCAGCTTCCAGGTTTTATTGTCAAAGGTTAATTGAACAAGCTGAGGTTAAAGGCTGATTGGTTTCTATGCACAGCTGCACCAGATTTTGCACTTTCCACTTTTAGTAAATCAACACCACAGTGACCAAGAAAATGTCACTCACAGTGACATGTAAAGTCTATCTCTGCAACCACCCTGGTTGCACAGGCAGTCAGCTTTACCATACCTGAAGGATTAGGGCTGTACACTTTCTGAACTGTTCTGTATTAAAATTAGGAGCTGCAAAGGTAGTTGAGCTGAAGTTTTACCTCTCTCATTTCAGAAAAATAAAGGTTTCCATCAGTGAACTCTTTCCCCAGGGAAACATTCAGAGTAACTTCAGAGTTGTCATAGTGGCAGCTGAGATCCAAGTCTTTATCCAGAGAGTACTGTACTACAAAGGCTTTGTGGCTGTCCAGGCAGCTGCCTCCCCAGTCTGGATATAAGACAGAAACCAAAGGTCGGAGGTATTTCTCACGCAAGGGAGTGATGAACGAATCATCTAAGCCAAGTTCATTCAGAAGGACCTATGGGCAGAGAAAAAAAAACAATTAAATCCACTGCACATACAGTTTTAGGCCTTGTGCACAGACATATGAAAAAGCCAGAAGTTGTTGAAAAAAATGCCTTTAATGCTGCATTTTTATGCGTGTATATGTGTATATTGCATTTAGATCCATGAGTGTAAAAATATTATTATAGCTCTCTAGCAAAACAACTTTCTCCTTGCTGCATTGTCAAACAGCCATGCGCCGAGGGGGGGAAGCCCCCTGTCTGATATAACAACTACTGTTACAGGGCACCTGGAAAGATGGGACAAAGAACTACATGTACTTTGTTCCTTCCGAAACGGAATACTGTAAAAATAAAAAAAGTGATACTTCTTATTTAAAGTGTTAAGTGAACTTTGTTGTTGTTTGATCATTATTCCAACTACATATACAGATTTTTTTATTTCTCATTTAAATCATGCCCACTGAAGAATAATTGTTGTATGGATTTCTAATTAAAGGGATAACACCTTCTGTTTGAAAAAGGCATTGATGTACTTAAAGTGTTACTAAACCCAGGATCCTGCATTCACTCTATTTGGTCTCCCACAGTACACAGAACATGGAAATGCAATTATTTTAGTAAATGTAAACTGCTAAATAACTTTTCTCAGCAGCAGTTAGAGCAGTGCTGTGACTTTTATCAGTGTCCAGCAGAGCACTGGTTAAAGCATGGAGGAGTTTTCATTCTCCTCTCACTGTCCTATGAGGCTGCAGGACCCCTGACCCTCTGTCTGGACAGTGCTGATTGGCCCTGTGCTGATCACATGTACCCTCCCAAGAAAAAGAAAAAAACTCTCTAGCAATACACACTAAACTGAGCATGTGCGGCTTGCCCCCAAGAATCTGTTCTATCGGGAGATGAAATGGGGCCTGTGGAAGAAGGGGAGGATCAGAGAAGACAGGATCAAACATCCTTTTTTACACAATGCAGAGGATTAGCCCCTTAGGTTCCACTGTGAGTATAACAAGCATGCTGTACTGCATATACAGACTGATTTTACTGGACAATTTTAGATGCGGTTCAGGACAGCTTTAGATGAAGTTCAGTACAGCTTTAGATGCAGTTTAGGACAGGTTTAGATGCAGTTCAAGACAGCTTTAGATGCAGTTTAGGACAGGTTTAGATGCAGTTCAAGACAGCTTTAGAAACCTGTCCTGAACCTGATCTAACTTATTTTCGTCTAGGCTCCATCCACACTAGGGCATTTCAAATCTGCGATTCTACCTGTGATTTGAAAACGCGTTGTGAAAATGTGAAATCGAGCATTCACGTGTTCATTTGCCATTCATTTCAATGGGACCTGAAAACGGGGGGCATTTTTGCCATGATCGCAGCACATTTTTTTCCATGCGACAAACGTGCGATCATCATTAAAATGAATGGCACCTGAACACGCAAATGCGCGTTTTCATATTTTCACAGTGCATTTTCAAAACGCCCTAGTGTGAATGGAGCCTTAGTTTTTGTTTGTTGACAAAAGTTGGAATTGATTTTTAGCATAGTTTTCCTTACTGAAAACATATCACTGACAAAAATTAAGACGAAAATATTTTTGTTGGTGAAGTTAACACTGTTAGTACAGCACGTATATTATTTACGAGGGACACTACTCTTGAGGTCACGAGATTTCTGACCCCTATATGAAAGGCAGCTCAATGATGAGAGGTGGCAGGTGCTTGACAGGGCAGCACTCGCTCAATAGACTTCATAAATGATTCATCATGAAATATAAAACTAGAAGTACCCCATAATTATTCATAGTGTTTGGGCGTCCTTTTGCTAGTGGTGATCTTTCAAAATGTTCAAGCTCTTCCACAAAGTCCTTACAAAACTGTGGATCAAATACAGGAAGTCGATATATCCTTTTACCTATGAAAAATACAACAGTTTAATGTGGTAGGAAACATGTTTTCATTACAGAGCTTAAAGTGAAACACTGCAAGGTATTTACAAAACTTAAAGCGGTATTAACCTCTTGCCGTCCGCCTGCTGTTGATAAATAGCACCCACCTTTTCTAGCTGTGCGCGCTCCCTGGGAGCGCGCAGCACCGCGATCTGGTGCCCGCTGTGTCCTCCGGACACAGTGAAACACCGATCGTCGGACGGGACCTCTATACGAGGTCCCGATCATGTGATCACTGATTGGCGAATCAGTGATCACATGCAAAGTAGTAAGCAAGATGTCACTTGTGACATCATTGCTTACTACGTGTGAAATCTGTGAATGATCACAGAGGTCACATGGTACAAGGCTATTCACAACAGCCTTGTACCATGTGACAATCTGTGACCAATCACAGCTCACTCAGTACTTCTCAATAACTGCAAGCATGCAGACAGAGAGAAAGAGAAATGATTGCTTTTACATCCTATATGGGTGTAAAAGCAATCAGTGTAAAAAAAAAATAAATAAATCTTCATCACCCCCCACAAGTACTGCTAGGGTGACAGTATGTAAAAAAAAATAAATAAATAATAATATAAAAAAATAAAATAAAAATGTAAAAAAAAAATGTTTAAAAAGTATAATTTTTGGTTATAAACTAATTTGGATTTTTTTTTTTTTTTTACTAAAAAAATAACGGAATAAATTTTGGCCAAGATTTATGATGAAATATTATTTATTTGCAAAATTTTATTAAAAAAACACTTTCTTTCAAACTTTTTGAACATTTTCATTTACATAGTAAAAAAAATAAAAATCCCAGCGGTGAATAAATACCACCAAAATAAAGCTTTATCTGTCTCAAAAAAATGGTAAAAAATTCATATGGGTACAGTATTGCATGATCGCGCTATTGTCATTCAAAGTGAGATAGCGCTGAAAGCTGAAAATTGCCCTGGACAGGAAGGGGGTAAAAGTGTCCGGACAGGAAGTGGTTAAACCCAAAACTAAAAATGTAATATATTGCCGCTTACCAATCCATATATGTGGTGGCTGCATTCGTTTTCCTTTTTTCCCTGGTGATCTGGCAAGTGAAACACCTCCTGTATTAGGATGCCTACACTCTGAATGAAGGAGCAACAGAGACACCTTTGGACAGCAGCACTGTCAGTTTTGCGGGAGGGTAATGTTAGAGGCACTATCAGATTTAGATACACTAACAAATTCAAGATAAACTTCCACTGACACTTTTTAGGCCCTGTTCACACTGGTTTTCTGCACTAGAAAGTACCTTTCCAGTGCAACAAAAACACATGAAAAATACTCCCTTTTAAATCCTATGTAACTGTTCATTGCACTGCAGGTGTGCTGCATTTTAAAAAGTCCTGCATGCTGCATCTTTAGTGCCCTGTTTCAAAAGAGCACCAAAAACACACCTTCCATTGTAAGTCAATGGGAACGCCTCAAAAACACACCATGGTGCATTTTTTGAGTCACACGTCCAAGTTTTTCACAGGTGCATGCTGGGAGTCAGGAAACTAGAAAAAAACACCAAGAACACATTAAAAAAGCATACCATGTTTTTAAGCACACCACTATGAACACAGCCTTAGCCAATTACAGCAACAGTTTTATTCCTTTTGGGATAAAGGTTTTACATACTGTAAATAAGAGGAGTCTCAACCCACCAACTGCTACATCTGCAGGACAGCTTGTTCTGTTGAAAAACAACAGACTTACAAGTGAAAATAAAGGGGAAAAAGCCAACAAAAGAAAACTAATGCAGCCTGTTTACTACAGATCATCTCTTACTTCTGTTCTGCAGATACAGAGGTCATTCCAAGGCAGATAACATTTTTAAAATTAGCTCCAAATAAGACATTCTACCTTTACTTAAAAAAAAATAATCCCAGTATTGTAATGAGCAACAATGCTCCATGGCATTCCTTTTAGACATGCAGTATCTAGAATAATGTTACTAAACCCAGGACCCTGTATTCACTATGTCTGGTCTTCCACAGTACACACAACATGGAAATGTTAGTATTTTAGTAACTATAAACTGCAAAATAACTTTTCTCAACAGCAGTATACAGCAGTCTTGTGACTTCTATCAGTGTCCAGCAGAGCACTGGTTAAAACTTGTAGGAGGAGTTTTCATTCTCCTCTCACTGTCCTATGAGGCTGCATAACCTCTGGACAGTGCTGATTGGCCCTGTGTTGATCACATGTATCCTTCTAAGAAAAAGAAAAAACTCTCTAGCAATACACACTAAACTGAGCATGTGCGGCTTGCCCGCAAAGATCTGTTCTATCAGGAGGTGAAATGGGGACAGTGGAAGAAGGGGAGTATCAGAAAAGACAGGATCAAACATCCTTTTTTACACAATGCAGAGGATTAACCCCTTAGGTTCCACTGAGTATAGCAAGCATGCTTTACTGCATATACAGACTGATTTTACTGTTGTGGGTTTAGTAACACTTTAAAATAGAAGTCAACTGACTTGAGGTGAGACTGAAACATGAATGTTACCATCTTTAAAATATATGTATAGCCTTTTTTTATAGTTTTGGGCAGGGTTAATTAAAGTAGTGTTAACCATGCACCCTCCCAAATTAAAAAAAAAACTCTCTAGCAATACACACTAAACTGAGCATGTGCAGAGTGACTATCTGCACTATCAGCAGATGGATTGGGGTAGAAGAAGGGGAGGATCAGAAAAGATAGGATCAAAGATCCTTTTCAACACAATGCAGAGGATTATTTCCTTAGGTTCCACAGTGAGTATAACAAGCATGCTTTACTGCATATACAGACTGATTTTACTGTTGTGAGTTTAGTAATACTGAACTGTGAAATGCACAGTGCAATAGACTTAGGGACATTGCCAGTGATATTTTAATTCATGAATCGGTGTGTATAACTTGGCCTTATGTAGGCCACACACCGGTCGAATTCCAAAAATATTTTCTTTCGAAGATCTTTTCTAAGAATTTTTGTTCTAATTTCGCACCATTAGTGGGTCACAGAAATGGACGATTTGCGTGTGACCATCGAATTTGAGTGATTGGGCATGTTGGAAATTTTCTGAAAAACAAACAAATTTCGAATCAATGATGGGAGAATCATGCCAGAAATGTAATTGAAAAATAAAGGAGCGTGAGCGGTCTCACTCCTCCGGTTATCTTGGAGTTTCCTCATTTTTGAGGTTCTAGCTGACTGAGATTCCTATTGCCTTACGAGTCACTTATAGATCACTTATTCGTGGCTTTATTAGCCTAAGTTATTTGCTTAGTATTTTCTTGTCTTCAGTAAGTCGAGTTGTTCCCGTGGACTATTGTGTCCCCCTCCGAGCTGGCTAGTGGTCTAGATTGGTGTCCTGGCTGCTACCCAGCCTCTTTGTGGGTATATCACCCACAGTTGATTATTACCTTAGATAAATACCCTGCAGAGAATTCTAATTCTTCCGCATCAGCTAAATCCTTTACCCGTAAGTACCCATGACCTGGTAGATCTATGGCGTGAATTCCACCCCCGGGGGAAAGACTATACTTACTACTCTCACCCTCACCATTCTCATTCTAGAATTGACCATGCTTTTGTATTGCGCAAACATCTCCCTTTGGTCCGCTCCGTCTCTATCCTCACGGTTCCATGGTCTGATCATGACCCCATTTTGGTGGTTTGTCGATCTCTCCTCTGTAAGCCAGCCTACTCCTCTTGGATTATGAATGACTCTCTACTTTCGCTAAAGGAGATTCAGGCGGAACTACTGCGCAAATCCCAAGAATATTTTCAGCTAAACTCGGGTTCTGCCTCTTCTTCGGTGACGTTGTGGGAAGCTTACAAGGCTGTTCTTAGGGACCATATTATTCAGATAGCTTTGCGGCGGAAGAGGGATAAACAACATAAACAGTGTCAGCTGGAATCAAAGCTAGCTTCTGCGTCGGCTCAATTTAAGCAGGTACCTACCCCATCGAACCGTAGATTGCTAGATCAGGCCCGCCTGGAACTGGATCTCTGACGGATGAGGCTGAGCACTCTTTGCATTGGACGCGACAGAAGTGGTATAGTAAAGCAAATAAACCAGATTCCATGTTAGCATGTAGATTGCGCTCTTTTGCGCAACACCCCAAACCGATTTCTCTACACACTCGTCAGAATGCTCTCACAAGTAATCCTGTACCGATATTGGAGGAGTTACGGCATCGACTAGCCAGACTTTATATGGATCCTACACGGGCTGACCCTCAGTCTATTTCTGACTTTTTATCCCATCTGTCCTTGCCTACTTTGACTCGGGCTCATAAGGACCTGATGGACCATGATATTCAAATATCGGAAGTTCTGGAATGCATTGCAGATCTGAAGATGGGCAAACGCCCAGGTCCAGATGGATACACGGCTTTATATTACAAGAAATTGGCTGATGTGCTTGCCCCTCACCTTACCTCTATGTTCAATGCGGTGAAGGGAGGTTCGAACTTTTCCCCTGACTCTTTGACTGCTGATGTGGTTATGATCCCAAAACCGGATCAAGATCATTCCTCTTGGGCAAATTATAGGCCAATTTCTCTTATTAACATTGACATGAAAATCCTCACCAAGATCTTAGCCACTCGTTTGAATTCTTTCTTTTCTCATCTGATAAAAAAGGACCAGGTGGGTTTTGTCCCCCACAGACAAGCCAGAGATGCCATCAGACGCATTTTACAGTTACAACATTTGGCTCATGTTCGCAAAATTGATATGATGCTCCTATCTCTAGATATCAATAAGGCCTTTGACACTTTGTCCTGGCCTTATCTCATGTCGGTCCTTCACCATTTTGGCTTTGGTCCCTCGTTCTTGCTTTGGATCTCTTCGCTATATATGTCCCCTCAAGCAAAACTCAAATATTATGGTTTTGAGTCCTCAACGTTCCCAATTGGCAGGGGAACTAGACAAGGGTGCCCACTTTCTCCCATACTATTTACCTTGGCTTTGGAACCTTTGGCAGAAGCCATTTGTATGCATCCTGATATTAAGGGAATAGATGTAGCTGGTTCTCAGCATAAGTTATCTCTGTTCGCTGACGATATATTGTTGTCAGTCACGAATCCGGGGGTTACTTTGCCAAACTCACTTGCGGTTTTGGATTCCTTTGCAGTTCTTTCAGGCCTCCATGTAAACCCTGCCAAATCTAAGGCTATGTCAATTACCCTCTCACCATCACTTTTGGCGACTCTGAAACACTTGTTCCCTTTTCAATGGCTCTCGGCCTTGCCGTATTTAGGAATCAAGTTCACCCCAACTTACGAAGGACTTTACCGGGCTAATTTCCCCGCCGTCTTTAATGAATTGACAGAGCTGTTGTCCTCCTGGTCTCACTATCCGCTTTCGTAGTTCGGTAGAATCAATGCGATGCGTATGACTTTTTTTTTTTTTTTTTTAATTTAAATATTTATTAGTTTTTCATATTATTACAAAAAATTCCAAAAGAAGAGATAACAATACATATAAATATCCCATACATTTCTACCTTACCCCTTCTAATAAATCTTTTCTTTCCCTCCCCTCCCTGCCCTTTCCCGCCCCCCTTCCCCCTCCCTCCACTTAGCACGTTCTATACTCTCTCGAGGCCCAATAGTATCTTAATTTATAGTTTTCTATACTTCTCTTTCATTCCTGAGTTTTCCCATTTTTCCCATCTTGTATAGTATATTCCCATCCTATCTTCCTGCATATAGTAAGATCTTTCCATTCTACTTATCTGATTTACTCTGTTGATCCAATCCTCCTCCTTCGGCACCTCTGTTTTTTGCCAGAACTTGGGTATCAACCCCTTTGCAGCGTTTAGATAGTACCATATGCCTGATTCTTTATATTTATTTACTGAGATCCCAGCATTATGTAGAAGACACATCGTTGGGTCCAGCCCTATGTCATTTCCAGTTATTATTTCTATTGAGTTCACTATTGTCTTCCAGAAAGCCTGAATTTTCGGACATTGCCACCATATGTGAAACACCGTGCCCTCCTCCCCGCAACCTCTCCAACACATTTTAGAATTCTCCCTCCTCATCTTGTGCTCAATACTCGGTGTAATATGCCATCGTGTCAAACATTTATAATTAATCTCCACGTCTCTCATACAAACATTCTCGTGTATCAATCTATACATCTTGTTCTGTTGGTCCTCATCCAACACCACCTCCATATCTCTTTCCCATTTCGTTATAAAAATTAACTTTGTGTCTGTGTCTAATTCTGTGAGTATTCTATAAACTTTAGCAATACCGTGTTTCCCATCTCTACGTGTTTCTAACAACCTTTCAAACCTATTCCAATCCTTTTTTAATCTCAGGGGTTTTGGTAGTTTTCCAATAAAACATTTTAACTGATGATATTTCCACTCGTCTATTCCAATAAAACTTTCTCCCTTCTTCTCTTTTAATTCTTTAAATGGTCTCAATTCCCCCTCATCCAATACATCTCTCAGTTGGATATCTTCCCTTTTAAACCATCTACCTGATATCTCATCCTTTCCTGGGGGGAAATAATCGGAATTTACGAGAGGCATTAATATAGAATTGAATTCCCATTTCCTATTTTTGTGTAAATTATCCCATTCCCTTAAGACATTTAAAGTGTAAATACTTGTGCTTTCTTTAATTCTTCTAAAATGTGCTGGGACCCATATCATCTTACTCAGACTAATCCCACTCAATTCGTTTTCAATTTGTACCCAACTCTTCCCCTTGTGGTTGAATGTCCAATCATAAATTCTTGCTAAAATTACTGCTTTATAGTATCTCTTGACATCAGGTAATCCCATTCCCCCTTTCTCTTTAGTTCTACTCAATATTTCGTATGCTATTCTTGGTTTTTTATTCCTCCAAATATATCTTATTAACATTTTTTTCATTATCTTAAAAAAGGCCTCTGGGAGTTTAATTGGGACCATTTGGAATCTATACAGTATTTTAGGTATGATTACCATTTTAACTAGGTTTATACGTCCTATCCATGATGGGTTTCCTCCTTCTAATATTTTTAGTTCTTCCTTGGTCTCATTTAATAAAGAAATATAATTTAATCTATACAGCTGTTTATATGAGATAGCCAGTTTTATTCCTAGGTATTTTAAATCTTTTTCTCTCCATGTAAAGGGGAACTCTTTTTGTAGCTTTTCCTTTTCACTCTTTGGTACGTTAATGTTCAAGATCTCTGTTTTTGTTGGATTAATTTTTAAATTTGATAAATCGCCATATTCCTTCAAGATCTTTATTATATTAGGTAATGTTATTCGAGGGTTGTCTACATAAAACAATAGGTCGTCCGCGAAGGCCGCAACTTTATGTTCTATATTTTCTATCTGGATTCCCTTTACCGCTCCACTGTTTCTTATCGTAGACAGGAGGGGTTCCAATGACAGAACAAACAGCAAGGGGGACAGTGGGCAGCCCTGTCTTGTTCCATTGGACATTCCAATGGATTCCGACCTCTCCCCATTTACCGTGATAATTGCGGTGGGCTCTCTATATAGTTTACCTATCCACTCCCGCATTCTCTCTCCAATCCCCAACACTTCTAAGTTGTCCATCATGAAGGCCCAGTCCACTCTATCGAACGCCTTCTCGGCATCAATCGACAGTAGTACCACCGGGGCCTTCCCTTTTCTACTTTTCTGAATGAGCATCAGAGTTCTCAACCCATTGTCTCTACCCTCTCTCCCTGGGACAAAGCCCACCTGATCTCCGTGAATCCATTCAGGCATTAGATCTTTCAGCCTATTTGCTAGGACCTTTGCGTACAACTTAGTATCGATGTTCAATAGTGAAATTGGTCTATAACTAGAACACTGGGAAGGGTCTTTTCCCTCCTTTTGAATGAGTACAACATGGGCCTGAAGAGATTCTCCTCTACCCTCCATCCCTCCTCCCAGTTCATTCATATACTTCTTCAGCTTAGGTAACAATATTTCACTGTATTTTTTATAGTACTTAACTGTATACCCATCCGGGCCTGGACTTTTTCCACCCCCTGTACTTTTCAATGCTACTTTTATTTCATCCTGGGAAATTACCGCATCCAGGGCATTCAATTGTATTTCACTTAACTTTGGTAATCCTGCATTTTTTAAATATATCATCCTTTTTTCATTAATATCCTTTACATTTTCCTTTAAAGGGCCATGGGGGCTAATATTATACAGTTTTCTATAGTATTCCGTGAATACTTTAATAATCCCTTTGGTTGAATAAACCAATTCTCCTTTAGAATTTTTTATCCTTTCTATATAGTTTCTATTTTTCTTTTTATTCAGAGCTCTCATTAAATATTTTCCTGGTCTGTCGCCCCATCTATATCTTTCATTTAGTACTTTGTTATATACTCTTCTCCTCTCTTCGTCCATCAATCTCTCTAATTCATCTTTTTTATCCATTAACTTCTGTCTTATTTCTCTTGTTATTTTCTTCTTTTGTATCTGCTCTAGATCCAGGATTTCTTTTAGGAGCCCACTAACCCTCTCTCTTCTTTCTCTTTTCTTCCTTGCTCCCATCGCAATCAGGATACCTCTTATATATGCCTTGTGACTTTCCCAAACTGTGGCTGTTGATACTTCCTCTGTCTCATTCTCCTTAAAATATAGCTTGATCTCTTCCCCAATCTTCTGAGCTATGTCCTCATCCAAAAGAAGGGCCTCATTTAACCTCCATCCTAAACCTCCCGTCCACCGTCTTCCCCATCCCATTTTCATTGTGACAGGGGCATGATCCGAGAACGTACTCATCTCTATTTCTATTTTAACCAATAGCTCTATGAGTTGATGATCTATCAAAATATAATCCAACCTCGAATATATCTCATGTGCCTTAGAGAAGAAGGTGTAGTCTCTGTCTCTCATATGCATTATTCTCCAAGTGTCCACCAGCTGGTACTCGTGGATCGCCTTCTTCAAAGCTCTCAGAGACCCACCCCCCTCTCTCCGCACAGGGGAGGTTGCATCCTTTTGGGGATCCATGCAGAGATTTAAGTCTCCTGCTACTATCAAATGCCCTTTTTTAAAGTCCATCAGTTTTTTCAACAGCCCCTTCAAGTAGATCTCCGGCTTTTTGTTGGGGCAATATATATTGGCTAAAGTACACTCGATTCCCTGTAATTTACCTTTCAAAAATAGGAATCTCCCCTCCGGATCAGTTCTTCTATCCTCCAGCTCGAATCTCATGTTCTTTGCCAACCCTATTGCCACCCCTTTTGCTCTTTTAATTGGGGAGTCAGCATAATACCATGTTGGATAATATTTTGATTTTAATTTCACATTTGACTCTATCTCAAAATGTGTTTCCTGTAAAAATACAACTGACGATGCCCTGTGGTGTAGCTCTTTAAACAACTTAAATCTTTTCCCAGGACAGTTCAACCCATTCACATTATATGTTATAACCTGTATTTCTTCCATCCTTCTTAAATCTGTCTATCTTTCTTCTAATAAACCTCTTTCTATTAGGCCCTTCTATCGTGCAACATTTTAACCCCACCTCCCCTCCCCCCTCATCCTCCCACCCGACCCCCATCTCCCACTCCCCCTCCCTCCCCCCCTCTCTTTTTTTTCCCCTACCCGTTTTTAGGCTTATAAACTGCCTACAAATCATTTGTGGATCTATTTCCACCTTTGATTTAAGACTTAGGGCGTAAGCTCCGCCCATGGACGGCTCTCCTCTCCTCCGACCCCCCCAGATCTCTTCTCTCTAACGTCCAGGCTCAAGAAGAATCTTAACTTCCCTCCCTTCACCAGAATGTTCTGAGGGACCTCAACATCCGGAGGGGAGAGATCAGGGGCGAGAGACGGAAGCAGGAGAGAGAGAAAAAAAAAAAAAAAAAAAAAAAACACATAATTTCTACTTAATTCTCCCTCCCTTCCCTCCCCAACCCCAAAATCTCCCTCCCCCTCCCCCCGACCCGCTGCCAGTCCTCTTTCCTCGTAACATCTGTATCTCCTTTATCTTCTTCTTCTTCTTCCCACCCCGCCATCTCAATTCTTTGCAAATCCAGTCTCTCGCAAAAGACCCTTAGTTCCTCCGGAAATCTCAAGTAGGCTGTGACCCCGTTTTTCCAGCCAATCAGAGATGCTGAGATACCCCATCTATACTGCACATTCTGTTTCCTCATTTGCTCCAACAGGGGTCTCAGGGATCTCCTTCTCCATAGGGTCTCTGCTGTTAAGTCTGCATAAATTTGGATAGTCAAATCTCTATACTTAATTAATGATCTTCCTTTGGTCTTCTTCCAAATCTCATCTTTGACCCCAAATTTTTGGAACTGTACAATTATGTCTCTCGGTCTTTCCTTCTCATTAGCCTGTTTGAGCTTTCCTATTCTAAACACTCCGTCTAACTTGATCCCGTCTGTTTCAGGTCTATCTCTTATGGAGTTAAAGATTTTTTTCACTAGTTCATATAGTGTTTCGCCTTTTGCAGTCTCTGGAATTCCTCGTACCCTAAGGTTACACCTTCTTTCTTTATTTTCTTGGGCTTCCATCCTATAGATCAATTTTTTCTGAATGTTTTCCAGTTGGTTTATTTTTTTCCTTAAGTTATCAAAGTTTTGGGCTTGAATTTTAACTTTCTCCTCTGTTTCTTCTATTCTTGAAAGCAGGTGCCCTAGGTCATTGCGAATAGCTGTCATTTCATGTTTTATCATTTTTTCCAGGTTCTGAAACATTTCTATCATCTCCTTCTTGTTTGGTGCTTGTAGTTCCCCATCTGATTTTCTTTTTCCCGAACCGTCCTCTATTTGTTGGCTGCAGCTGCTATTCATGCCCAATGATAACCTCGGACTATTACCTGAACTAATGTCCATTTCCCCTTTTGTGCTTGTGCCCTGGGCCCTTTCTGGCGTAATATTTCCATATGATGTAAATTTCTTTATTGTTCCTGTTTGAGACCCTTTGGGCCCTGCTGCCTTGGGACCCTTATTCTTCATATCCTCTGTGAAATTTCTGTTATTAAAATTTTTTTTTTTTTTTTTTTTCCTTCTATATCTTCAAGATGGGATTGTACCTCTCCTTTATAATTTCTGTACCAGACAAACTTGCAATTTTTTATGTTTTATTTTCCTAGGACACCTGAGCCTCCTCTCTTCTTCTCTTCTAACCCCTGGAAATCCTCCCCTCCCCTTTCACCTCCTGGTCTCCTATGTCACTCTGGGATCCACAACACAGCAACACAATAAGTCTCCAGTAGTTCTCACTCACCCTTCCCTTCTCAAGACGGTAGCTCCATGCTTGTACGGGGGGCCATCGCTACTGCTCAATCCTGGGAGGGGGGATTTCTCAGGGTTTCCGATGATGTGTTATTTTTCTTTCCCTCTTATTTTCCTTTCCTTTTTCCTCTCTTCTTCTTTTCCTCCTTAGGGTTCGTCCCAAGGAGGCAGGATGGGAATCCTGGTATTCCTGGCTCCACCAGGTCCAGGTGCGGACATCCAGATAGGTAGGGGGGTATAGGCAGCAGTGAGCGTCTCCCTATCACATCGGGGAGACAGCCGGCTTCCAATTTCCCACGCCTCTCCTTCCCCCTGTCCGCCTTAGGCCGGCCGGCGTCCCTGCTTCCCAGGGATGCACCGCGGCTGGTCACGTGCCCCGGTCGCGCCTCCTCGTCTCCCGGAAACCAGGCTCAGCGTCCCAGTCTCTCTCCACTACTCTCCGGCTTCAACCGCGCACCGCTGCCCATTGAAGAAAGCCCCCCAGGCCGAGGTATTTCTTTGCCAACTAGGGCTCCATACCGCTGGGGGGAATTAAGACCGAATAGAGGGGGGGTCGGTCAGAGAGGGCTCGTGCGAGAGCTCCTAGCTCGAGCTCTCCGCCGCCGCCATCGTCAGGCTCCACCCACCAGCCCGATGCGTATGACTTATCCTCCCAAATTATTGTATGTGTTTCAAGTTTTACCTGTCCCTGTTCCCTCGCATATATTGCGTATTCATCAGCAAAAACTCTGCAGGGCAGCATAGTGGCTAAATGGCTAGCATGTCTGCCTGGCAGTACTAGGATCATTGGTTCAAATCCAACCACGGCACCACCTGCCTGGAGTTTGCATGTTCTCCGTGTGCCTTTGTGGGTTTCCTCTGGGTACTCCGGGTTCCTCCCACACATCAAAGACATGCTGGTAGGTGAATTGGCTCCTGTCTAAATTGGCCCTAGTGTGTGTGTGTGTATGTATGAATGTAAGATAGGGACCTTAGATTGTACACCCCTTACTGGTTAGGGACTGATGTGAATGTACAATATATATATATGTAAAGTGCTGCATAAATTGATAGCACTATACAAGTACCTGAAATAAATAACATAGAGGTGCTTCTACGGGCTGAAAAAAAAATGCTAAACACCTGAAAAAGTGTCCTTTTTTAAGCCTAGTGTGCATGAGGCCTAATTCAGTTTTAAAGAGTATGTAAACTCAACCTTTCATATTCATGCTAAACACCACCTGCTGTACCATGTACCTGTATGAAAAAGTAACCTGTTCTGTTTGTATTGATTCCTTTGTGTAAAATCCCTGGTGTTCCTGCCAGTCCCTTTGCTTTCCTATTAAAAACTGACCACACTAGGCAGGAGAACATGCCATGGTCAGTTCCCTAGCTGTGCTGGGAACTAAGCCAGCTCTCCTCCAATGATCAAACATGTTCTGGCATATGCCGCTGCAGAGCCTTTCACTGTTGCTGTTTCTCCTCCCCCAGTTTTTATGAAGTTGAGAACAGATGGAAAGTGATCACTTTTTAAAAAAAAGGGGGAAAAGTGTTTATATATTTTTTTTATATATATCATTTCTATTTTAACCACTTGCCCTCCTGAGGATTTACCCCCCTTCCTGACCAGGCCATTTTTTGCGTTACGCAGCTGTATTACTTTAACTGACAATTGCGCAGTCATGCAACACTGCACGCAAATGAAATTTACGTCCTTTTTTTTCCCCATGGATTGAGCTTTCTTATGGTGGTATTTGATTGCCTGTGCGTTTTTTAATTGTTTGCGCTAAAAAAAAAAGACCAACAATTTTGAGTAAAAAAACAGTATTTTTGACTTTTTGCTAATAAACATGTTCAGTAAAAAAATTTTAAAAATCAAATTTCGCCATAAATTAGGCCAAAATGTATTCTGCTACGTGTTTACTAAAAAAAAAATCCTAATACATGTAAATGAATTAGTTTACATGAAAGTTATAGCGTTTACAAATGGCGGTATATATACTGGGCTTTTTTTTTTACTAGTAATGGCGGCGATCAGCGACTTATAGCAGGACTGTGGGACTGTGGCAGGCATTCTGACACTGGGGGGAACTGACTTGGTGTCACTGACATCCCCAGTGATACCAATACAGTGATCAGTGCTAATAAAAAGCACTGACACTATACTAATGGCACTGGCCAGGAAGGGTTAACATGTGGGGCGATCAAAGGGTTAACTGTGTGCGGTTATACTAAGTGTGCTGTGTGTGTGCTTCACTGTAAGCACACTGCTTCGCATGGCTGTGCTATGCACAGCCATGCAAAGCAGTGTGCAGGAGCTGACAGGGGAGAGAACTCTTTTGTTTACAAACCATGTGCTTTCAGGAAATGAATGCTTTGGGGGGTCTTTAATGAACTCTAGCAGCTGTTTCTGAGCTCTTTTATCTAGGATTTACTATCTCCGGATTAATTACTTATCCATGCACTGGAGCTGATACATCTGCCTTAGAGGGATCTCTATATAGAGCCCAGCCGCACTGGATATTTGGCCATCTATTCCTGCAGTGGAAAGGTTACATCTTTTGAAGGGATTTCTATACAGAGCCTAGTTGCCTCTTACTTCTGGTGAGTGCATAGTGGTGGAGGATTGTCACAGATGCACTCTTCACAGGTGTCACTGGTCATGACTGATTTCTACAACACCATTGGACACTGCACTTTGTGGACTTTATTTATGATTTAAGTTAATCTTATATATTTTTTTGTATAATTACTTCCTATATAAGTTCACACAGGAATAATTTTGTGTTCTTCATATGCTTTGGACATAAATGCTGCGCTTTCTGTATATGTTTCTGTTTTTAGTGGACTAGGAGGGTTCACCACTTTGCACTAGCTGCTCATTCACTAGTTCTTTTTCTTTGCACTAACTACATATTTTTGACACTGAGCTGTATATTCCAGGGAATATCCGATTGCCTCTCGGGGGATCAGGAAGGATTTTTTTTCCCTGCAGGAGCAAAATGGATCATGCTTTGCTGGGGTTTTTTTTTGCCTTCCTCTGGATCAACTGTGGGTATAGGATTATAACTTTTCTTTTTTAATGGTAGAACTGGATGGACTTTTGTCTTTTTTCAGTCAGACTAATGCAGGCCATAGATGGGTCGAAAATCGGCCGATTTTTCAGCCGAAAATAAAATCGGCCGATTTTCGGATCGTTAGTGGGCTAAATGTTCGGCCGTTTTTCGGTATTTTGGCAGATTTTTTTATCGGTAAAGTTGGAAAAAAATCGGCCGATTTTCACGGCAATGATGGGCAAATCGGCCGATCTTTTACCGATAAAAAAAATCTGCGCATGAGCAGTGACCTGCAAGAGGAAGACAAAAAGAAGAAGAAAAAAGAAGAAGAGGATGAAGAGGAAGAGAATGAAGAAGAGGATGAAGAAGAAGAGGAAGAAGGAGAAGGGGAAGAGAAGGAGAGGATGAAGAAGAAGAAGAGGATGGAGAAGAAGAGGATGAAGAAGAAGAGGATGAAGAAGAAGAGGAAGAAGAAGAAGACGAGGATGAAGAAGAAGAGGATGAAGAAGAGGATGAAGAAGAAGAAGAAGACGAGGATGAAGAAGAAGAAGAGGATGAAGAAGAAGAATAGGATGAAGAAGAATATGCTGAAGAAGAGGATGAAGAAGAAGAGGAAGATGAAGAAGAGGAAGATGAAGAGGATGAAGAAGAGGAAGATGAAGAGGATGAAGAAGAGGAAGATGAAGAGGATGAAGAAGAAAAAGAGGATGAAGAAGAAGAAGAGGAAGAAGAAGAAGAGGATGAAGAAGAAGAGGAATTCCAGTCCGGCAAAAAGTGTCCCTGCAGAGAGCTCCGCTATTTCTTTGATAGTTCCTTGACATTTATAGCGGTTGCAACAATGTATCTATTTGTTTCCGAATAAAAACATTTGTATCCTAAATGGATACAAATAGATACATTGTTGCAACCGCTATAAATGTCAAGGAACTGTCCAAGAAATAGCGGAGCTCTCTGCAGGGACACTTTTTGCCGGCTGTAGACGGGATGAAAATCGGCCGATTTTTTTTACCGTTGCTGGTAACGTCGGCCGCTTGAACGACCGATTTTTAGTTTTTTTTAAAGAAAAATCGGCCGATTTTCAACCCGTCTATGGCCTGCATAAGTATGTAACTATGTATATGTGCTTATAGTCTGAGGATCATTGTGATCAGGCTTGTAGGGGTTGTTAATTGCAGAAGAGACATTGCATATCTCTTCTGCAATAAAAAACCTGCCTGTTCACAGTGAGTTGCAGTGAGAGTTTAGTTCTGCTTTACGGCAGCAAGGCCAGGAACATGTCTTTCATCTTCACTCTGTTTCTCAGCATTGTGTCTTTCCTAGCACTTTTGCAAACTTCCAGGGGTACAACATCTTCTGCCCATATGCCCGTTGTATCCCTACTACATGAATTCATTTTTTGGAGACTTAGATTAACAATACCTGGAATGGAATCAAGGAGCTTTAACAGACCATCCAGACTAGCATGGGGAGACTGGCAAAAATGGACAGCTTCCAAAAAGTCTGCAGCCAGAAAGGACTCCTTAAAAAAACAAAAGTGAGAAAGAGATAATTAAGCACTGTTCACAAAAGTGCATTTGCTGTTAACAATTTATGAGCCCTTTTTACTATGTCATTTATTGAGATGCAAAGATGTGTCTTCTCTCTCTCCACCCCTGTTCATTATTGGATTTACTGGATATACACTTGAGTGTGTTTATGTGATTTTCAAGCATTTTTTGTGCATTTACTAGGAGGCACAGATGTTTGTTAGACAGGAAATTGCCCATTTTTTTTACACACTCCCATTGCAGTCTGTGGGGGCCAAAAAATGTGCAATCATGCCCAAAAGAAGCTCCTGGACGTTTCTGGGCAATCAGCAACAGCATGAAATAATGTGAAAATCAGGTGTCATGCATTGAAGCACTCCTGGAAACACTACAAATCTCTCAGGTGCGAATGGGAGCCAAATGTATCTTTAGTTACCTGTAAGACATACAACTCTGGATGCATTGGTTTATAATGGAGTGAAATTTCTGATTTTCTTTGCATAGACTCCTCAGCTAATTTCTTTCTTCTTTCCACTTCTTTCTTTACCTGGGGAAATAGTAACACAATCAAGGTGATCTGTCAAAAAGGCAAAACATCTGCCTGAAAAGCCTCAGGGTTTGTTTTTCTTTGACTCCCAGGCTACATACCAGTTCCTGGGCAGTAAACCTGAACCTATTCAGTGATGGATATGACTGCACTAGAACTGCAAATATACAGACAACTTATACTATAATTCAGATATCCGACTTAATACCAGATTGGACTTATGATGGGACGAGTGTAAAAACATTTACAAAGGGGCTAATCTAACAGTGGTTTAATAGAAAATGCAGGCATTCTGTCACTATATATTACTTTATGGCAATTAGAACAGTAATTTTTAAAATCTTTTTTGCTTGAATTATATTTTGAGTCACATTCCTGACAAAAATACAATGGAAATTCCTGCGGTACTAAGAATCATTGCTTTGCAATGTTATTGCCTTTTAAACATTCTCCCAGTACTACAACCTTCAAACTGCTTTTCACTGGCCTGGAGCTCCTCCTGATGGTGAGATTTAATATTGCGGCTCCTCCAGGCAGCAATAACAATGATGCCTAAACACACCCTATCTAGGAAGTCTGACTTAGCCCTCCAAGTGATTGTAAGTGACAGTTGAGGGTCATGCTCTTTCTCACAAAGTGGGTGGGGAAGGGGGATTCCTTCCTTGAGACAAAGGTCCAAAGCTTTGGCAGCATTTCATTTTCCATGGTAGTGACCTAGGCAATGCATAATATGTAATGAGAGAATTCTAGAGCCAGCCATTGCACACTTTTTTATGAAAACACTAGCTGCCTGGCTTTCTTTGTCTTCAATATTTTTTAAGTAACTGACCAGAACAAGCATGCAGTTAATGAAGTCAGAAGAGTCAGAACTCCTGACCGGCACATGTTTTCCAGATCACTGACAAAAGCAATGAAGTCTTTGAATCCACATAGCCAGGCAACTAGCATTTTTAGAGAGTACAGTAATAGCAGTCTGCCCCTCTGAATGCCATAACTCCTAAGGCTCCATGTACACTGCAGCTGATAAATTCATGTTTAGAAGCTTTTCTGCATTTTTTTCAGCAGCCCCTGAACTCACCCTAATGTTTTCCTATGTGTCCATGTACACTATGTCGTTTACAGTCGTTTACAGGTAGTTGAGTTTACAGTCGTTTTTTTAAACGCACCAAACTTCCGTTCAGGAGTGGATTTTATCAGCGAATAAATGCCAATCAAATGCCAAACGCTTGTAAACGTGGATAACCGCGTTTATAAGCATTTGGAACATTTTTTTTAACTCTTCCATTTCCAGATGCTGTCCAGAGACTTTTTTCATCATGAAAAATGCATGCAAAGCGTTTTCCTGGTACTCAAATGGACCTAGTACACCATACTTTGAAGTTTCGCATGAAAGAAAATATGTTAGACACTGCTGCAATAATTTCTGCACAGAAATGAGCTGGGACACATCCAAACACCACACAAAAAAAGACAGCTAATCTCAACAAATACTGCTCTCTGCTTCTGCTCTCTCTATTTCTCTCAAAATGACTGAAATTATTTTTTACTGTTTTTCAGTGCATTCTGGGCATTCTGGAAGGTCTCCTGAGGTTATCTTTAAAAAACGATTCTAAATGCAAACGCTCATAAACGTGGTATGCAAACGCGGCTAAACAGATGTTTTTTAACCTACGTTTTCCAGCAGTCAGTTTCCATCGTTCAGAAGTGTTTTCCATATGTCCCATGTACATGGCGCTTAACTCCTGGTAGGAAAAAGCTGCATATAAAAATGCGGTAAAAGCCGCCTATTGCACATGTACACGCATTTAGCCGTGTCTAATGAACATTAATGCATTCAAATGGCCAGAATATTAATTAATTCTGGCCATTGGAATGCATTAATCCTCAAACACTATCATTTATGCAGGTTTAGATGCTTTCTGCAATTTTTCTACTCTTCGGCTCCTCTCCTGAAAGTGCCTTTGGTGATTTTTCTAAAGACTGTAAACTCTCCTCTTCTAATATGCCTGTATACGCCTAAGTATGCAGGGACACATAGGTTTACATAAAGGTGCTTTTACAGGCTGGAAAAAGTTACCCACAGTTAATCCAGAGGAAGGCAAAAAACCCAGCAAAGCATGATCCACTTTACTCCTGCTGGGAAAAAAAATTCCTTCCTGATCCCCCGAGAGACAATCGGATATTCTCTGGATCAACTTTACCTATAAATGTTAGTATCCAGTTATATTCTGTGTATCCAAGAAAGAATCCAGGACTTTTTTAAAGCAATCCACTGAGTTGGCCAGAACCAACTCTTGAGGGAGTCTATTCCACATTTTCACAGCTCTCACTGTGAAGAAACCTTTCCGTGTTTAGAGATTACATTTCTAGACTGTGAGACATTCTACTTGTTACAATCTCCAGATTGATACATATAAATAAGATCCACCAGATCATTTCTTTTATTTTGTAACTATTGTGTCAGCAAAAGTCCTGGGAGTATTTGGTGTATGTGAGCCACTGCAAAAAGCTTTCCTCAGTGTGCACTGCAATCAGCTTAGTAATGGGCAGTTTTTTTTTTTTTTTTGTGTGTGTATATTTTTTTTTAATTAAGAGGACAGTCACTTTTGGACTACATCTTAGAGCTGCATACTTGAAAAAGCAGTGCAATCTGGTCTCTGTTTGTTATTGCAGTGGTTATCCAATGCTGCAATCTTCCAGTGAAAAGTTAGAGAAAGAAAAAGTGGAAACGCGAGTAAAGTTGTTCTTAGACTACCACAACACCAGTGTGTAAGGCCCCATTCACACCTGAGCATATTGGAATTGCGGGTAGAATTGTGAGATTCTGCCTGCTATCCTATAATTACAACAAAACATGCAACATGCCCGATTCAGTGCCAAAATTCCAAATAAATGGTGCCGCTCCAAAAACGCACCACAAAAACACAGAAAAAAGCAACACGGCAATGTCGATCAGGTGTGATCAGGGCCTATTATACCCCCTTCCTGTTTTTTAGTGCGGTGATAGTTTCACTGACAATTACTTGGTAATGAAACTGTATTCAAATTAGTTTTATATAATTTTTTTGTTTTTAGGATACAGCTTTCTTTTGGTGGATTTGATAACCCCTAACCAATAACCAAATTTTGCAAAGTGTTCTCTGATTGGATGAGGTGGAGAGCGTTACAGCACTGTCCTGCCTCTGCACTGTGTCTAGTCAGGCAGCGCTGCCAACCTCCTGTGCTCACAATCCATTAGGCCAGCCACACAACACAGGACCCAGCAGCAAGTGGAGATCACTGGAGTAGTAGTGAGTATCTACTACAATGATTTCCAACCTCCAGGAGCATTGGCCAGATATGGTATATACAAAGTTACATTGGTCCAAGCTGGACCAATGCCAAAGTAACTATGTAAAATGTACCATGCCTGGAATTCTTCTTTAAAGTAGAAGTATGGGATAGTACAAATAGATAGTATTAAAGTGGAGTTCCAGCTGTTTTTGTGTTTATTAAAAGTCAGCAGATACAAAAACTGTAGCTGCTGACTTTTAATAAACACACACTTACCTGTCCCAGAGTCTAGTGATGTTCTCACCCTTCCCTCCTCCATGGCGCCAGCATCTCAACTGTGGGTACCAGGCTGTGAAAGCTTGTGGCTTCACAGCCTGGTGCCCACTGCGCATGCGGGAGTCACGCTGCGCCTCCTGATTAGTCCAGCGGTCTTCTGGGACCTGTGAAAGTTCCCAGGAGACTGCAGGAGGGAGAAGGGGGTTGAACCTTCTCCCTCAAAACCAGGTACCCGCTCCGCCCTCCCCCACCAAAAGGTGCCAAATATGGCAGTGGAGAGGGGGGGAGGAGGTAAATGAGTGGAGCTTCCACTTTTGAGTGGAACTCCGCTTTAACTACCCTTACCACAGAACAGGTTTTCTTTCTTTCCTATGTTGCTCCATTTTTGCTGTATCCCCATTCCAAGCCCTGGTTAGGGCTGAGTAACGGCCCTCTTCAGATTTGAAAGTTTGGAGTGGGTGGTTACATCCGGAGTGAGCTGCCCCCCTCATCCTCTCCTCCTTTAGCTCTCAGCTGTGACTGCGCTTTCCTCACAGAGACAGAAGCTGGAACGGGCCTGCCTGCCATATGCCTCTGTTTCCATGACTTTACACTGTCAGCAAGAAACAGAGGCACAAACCAGTATGCTGAGGGATTTGCAACTCCGGGAGACTGTACTATACAAGAAAAGAATGAAGAAATGTTCTTCAGCTTCTTCCCTGCTTCACTCTGCAGAGAGAGTGAACTGAGAAAGTTTAGCAGTGAGAGCTCAGCCTGGATAGGAAAGGGAAGGAGAAAGCAGCTGCATGTCAGAACGACCTTGATGGGAGGGGGGAGTAGGGGGAGAGAAGCTGCCTGTGTGTGAAGAACCTCAACAAACTGGATGGGAGGGATGAGGAGGGGGGAGTGTGAGAAGAGCTGAAGCTCTGCTGATGTCTTGGAAGTGTGCAGACTGTCAGGAGCCGATGTCAGTCATAAGAGGGGGGTGGATACTGACTTCAATGTCGGCATGACGCTGCATAAGAGGCTTTAGCCCCTCCCACAGGTTTTTTTTTTATTTCAGAAGAAAGGGTGTACATTTCAGAGGGCAGAAAATCGTTTTTCATAGTAGCAGCTCACCAGGATTAAGATTATACAAAAAAAAAAATGTAACCCATATTTCTCTTTTAACCTAAACTGAAATTATATTGTACTTCCCTCTGAAAGAGCTAGGACCTATTCACACCAGAGGTAATTCCATGCAGATTGCTGTGTTCTAATCTGCATTCATACTGTACGGTAAAAATCTATTCATGTCAATGGGGACTGCTGTTACCAGAGCTCCAGTTTAGAATAGCACTGACCTATGGATTTCTATTCAAGTCACATAAATGGAAAAATCTTATTAACAAATTAAAAAAAAAAACATGTCAAGTCAAGCAAAGTTGCATGCAATACTACCCGTGTTTTAATAACATCTCTAAGATATACATGTAGTATATACATAGGCGATAGATAGATAGATAGATAGATAGATAGATAGATAGATAGATAGATAGATAGAGTTTTTGTTTTGTCATACCGTTTCCAGAACTTGTGCAAGCTTCTCAGGAGTACCACATCCCCGGCTCTGCAATGCCTAAATGACACAGTGGTGTATTAATAGGAATCGCTAACCCACTTTGCCATAATAACATTACTCACTCTTTATACAGAGCATTCTTCAAAAAGAAATACATTTTCACCAACTGTATAAAACTGTTAATTGGATAGCAGACCATAAGTTCATGGTGGGGAGAATCCTGTCATTCCTCCGACTCCCCTGTTCTTCATTCACAGATCGTGTAAATGCAGTGTGTGATCACTACACAGGTTTTTTTCAATGGAGGAAGGAGGTGGCAGGTCCCTATTGAGAACTTCTATTGAGGTCAGACCAAGACCCAAAGCTATTAACTCCCTCAGAAATTGCAGTTCAGCAACAGGAAGAGGACCTGTCATCACTGCACTGAAGATTTCTACACACTTCAGCTGCTTGCATAACATGAGACATACGTCCTTACAGAAGTTAGGTCGCTAAAGCTGTAGGGAAAAAAATTTGTTTTTTAGCTCACTCGGTCTAGAGGAGGTTAAAGGGACTGCACTACTTACCTTAAAGGATAAGTTCGCCTTTCATAACATGTTACTATCTGACTGGCCCCCGCACCCCCCCCCCATGCCCGCTGTGACAGCAAGCAGATATACCGACAGGTCAGGGGGAGACCTGCATGGCACCAGCGATCTGCTGACCGCACGGTGCACGGGTGTCAAACTGATGGCACTCCAGCTGTTGCCAAACTACAAGTCCCATCATGAGGCATTGCAAGGCTGAGAGTTACAAGCATGACTCCCAAAGACAGAGGCATGATGGGATTTGTAATTTCACAACCGCTGGAGGGCCACCAGTTTGACACCCTGCTTTAGAGGCTCCATAAACAAAAATAATAAATGCACATTTTTTTTTACCTGCAAAAAAATGTGCATTTATTATTTTTTGGTAAAATGTGAACTTATCCTTTAACAAAGCTCTGGCCAGCTCTGGCCAGTTCCAGCACTTCTGTCTGTAGGTGGTCCTTCAACATCATCATGTGCAATGCAGGGCTCTTAACCATGCATTGTACAAGGAGGAGGCAGGTGTTTGACCATGGCTTGGAGAGCCTTATGCTCTATAAGAATATTGTACGAACATTTTAGTACGAGGACCGATTCTCCGATAATCGGATTGTTAGTACATAGCTTTCGAGAGCCGATCACAACAATTTGTGCAACAATATCCAAAGAGACAAGCACAAACATTTTTCTCGTACGATACCAGATCGTACAATTTTTGTTTAATCAGTACAGTAGTCCTCCGAAAATACAATACAAATACAATACATGACATCACTTTCAAAATTCTTTTCTTTCATAGCATTTTCCTATCTTTAACAACCTTTTCACTTTCGATGTGAGACTAGGAGACGAAAAAAAATGGGCGATAGTTCGTCCGATATTCTCATCGTGTGTACGGGGCTTTAGAGGGGAGGCTTTGCAGGATCAGTCACACTGCTGGAGGGATATAAGGTAAGTATATCTCCTAATTCCTGTACACCCCCCCACCCCAGACTTAACAATGCTGCAAGGGTATATTTTCAACCCTGGAGTTGGACTTTAATATGTTGCTAAACTCACAACAGTAAAATCAGTCTGTATATGCAGTAAAGCATGCTTGGTATACTCACCGTGGAACCTAAGGGGTTAATCCTCTGCACTGTGTAAAAAGGCTGTTTGATCCTGTCTTCTCTGCCCCTTCTCTTGTTGAAATAGCCACCTGATACAGACTGAACCCGTGGTTACATGCACATGCTCAGTTTGGTGTGTATTGCTAGAGAGGTTTGTTTTTTTTCCTTGGGAGGGTGCATGTGATCACAGGGCCAATCAGCACAGGGCCAATCGGCACTGCCCAGACAGAGGGTCAGAGGTTTCACATCCTCCTACAGCAGAAAGAAAACTCCTACAAGCTTTAACCAGTGCTTTGCTGAAGTCACAAGACTGCTCTAACTGCTGATGAGAAAAGGTATTTAGCAGTTTATATTTAGTAAAATAATTGCATTTCCATGTTGTGTGTACTGTGGGGGACCAGATATAGTGAATGCAGGGTCCGGGGTTTAGTAACACTTTAAAGTAAACTTTTACTAAGGCTGGCCATACACTATACAATCTGATTATACAATCTCTCTGCAATCTTTTTAGTTTGCCCGTAAATCAGAAAGGCCCTTGTACTACATAGTTGATTGGTAGATATAACTGAGAATGAGACTGTACAATCAGAACATATAGTGTTTGACCAGCTTAAGAAAAATATGAGGGTTTCACAGCTGACCTCCTTCCTAGAATGTTATTGTTGTTACACTGACCTTCTGACTCCAGTAATTAAATCCCTGACCTGGGAATAAACGCAGACCAGGAAAATGGGAGTAACCTCACAATTCCTGTATTTGTATACTTGTTCTGGATTATAGTGACCTGAAGTATGGAAGAAAGGGGATCAACATGAAAGCCAGAGACCTAGCATTTACAGAGTGAGACATCTGCAATGTTCTTCCTTTAAGGGCTCATTTACACCATGCCCTGCATAGATCAACACAGGCTCAACATAACGGGGCAGCACAGTGGCTAAATGGTTAGCACATCCGCTTGGCAGTACTAGGGTCGTTGGTTTGAACCCCAACCACTGCACCACCTGCCTGGAATTTGCATTTTCTCCTTTAGCCTGCATGGGTTTCTTCCGAGTACTCCGGTTTCCTCCCACACTCCAAAGACATCTGGTAGGTTAACCACTTAAGGACCACCCTATAGCAGATATATTGCTACAGGGTGGCACCTGTGAGCAGAATCACGTGTATATATATACGTGATTTTGCATTTCCAGGTAGGGGGCGTGTGCGAGTCGCGCACACGGCCGCAGATGTCAAGCACTGGGTCCCGGCCGGTAATTACCCGCTGATGCCCGGTGATTACCGAGCATCTCCGACGGGGAGGAAGATTGTTTTGTTTAAAGGAGGGTCAGCCATGCTCCCTGTAAGGGACAGAGAGGTATTGAATCCACAGATTCCAGGTTCTGACGTATTGTTATTAAGAATGAAGGTGAATTTGTCATTAACCGTGGTCCAATTCAGTTTATTTTTAATGTAATAAAGTGGTATCACCGATTGCTTCTGATATTTAGCAACTGCGATTCTTTCAGCCAAGATAATGTAAAGGATCAATTTGGTCAATTTCTTGGAGATTCCTGAAAGTAATTTTTGAAAAATGGCTATCTCTGGGGACCTACTTGTAGCAATTGTGCACACAGAGATGGACGCGGTCATCCATCTTGCTAAGGATCCTCCATCTTGTATCTCTCTCCCTCCTCCAATCCCCCCTCCCTCTCTATTGAGTGACACGTGGTCCCTGTGCTCTAGGGTTCAGAAGTGCACAGGCAATCAGGCACAGCAGGACAGCTTCATGGTTATAAATCCCAAACTAGCTCGTGCCCAGGTTTCTGTTAGCTTCTCAATCTGAGATATCGTAAAGCCATAAACCATTCCTTCACTGAGCTTCAAAGACATTCCAGCTAGCTGTAAAACAGACTTACATTTAAAAACCCACTTTTACATATAATTTTATATCTGGAGCTGGGAAATAATTACATAAAAACCAAGCATATATTCGGTTAGCTCAGTTTAATGCAAGTCGTCTGATATCTTACACCCCCTAGTTGAAATCTACAGGAGAGTAGAAAACGATATCTCCTTAACCGTCCCAAGCAGGTATGTCATGTTTAATATCTAGACGTTCAGCAGATGATTCTGCATATTAATCTACTAGTGGCTAGGCTGCTACATGCACCGAGGGTAGGTTATTGATCATGATATAAACTGGGAGGGATTTTGGTTCTAGCTTGGGTCTCTGCCTCCAACACCCTCCCCAAATTAGCCGATTGGTTCTCTGCTTCAAGGAGATACCCTGCTGAGTTCCTAGAAAAGGCTGTTATGCTTGGAGCAGAGAGTTAAGTTGAAGTTGATAAATTCTCCTTTTTAACATCGGAACCAACTTTGGGAGAGCGGTACCCTTTTGCTCTGACACTTGAACTCTGCTTAAACCAAGGCTGACGGCAAGTACTCTACCTCTCTAAACTTCTTTCTGTTATCTCTTTGCTGTGTTATTGGTCTCTGTATTTCTATACAGTTGCAAGAAAAAGTGTGCGAACCCTTTGGGATTACGTGGAGTTTTGCATGAATTGGGCATAAAATGTGCTCTGAACGTCATCTAAGTCACAACAATAGGAGAACACAGTCTGCTGAACATAATACTACACAAACATTAGATGTTGCCATTGTTTAATTGCACATAACATGTAAACATTCACAGTGCAGGGAGGAAAAAGTATGTGAACCTTTGGACTTAATAATTTTTTGACACTCCTTTGGCAGCAATAACCTCAACCAAACGTTTCCTGTAGTTACAGATCAGACCTGCACAACGATCTGGAGTCATTTTGGACCACTCCTCTTCACAAAACTGTTTCAGTGTAGCAATATTCTTGGGATGTCTGGTGTGAATCGCTCTCTTACGGTCATGCCACAGCATTTCAATCGGGTTGAGGTCAGGACTCTGACTGGGCCACTCCAGAAGGCGTATTCTGTGCTGTTGCAGCCATTGTTTTGTTGAATTACTTGTATGCTTTGGGTCATTGTCCTGTTACATCACCCATCCTCTGCAGAGCTTCAGTTGGCGGACAGATGGTCGTACGTTTTCCTGCAAAATGTCTTGATAAACTCTGGAATTCATTTTCCCATCAATGACAACAATCCGTCCAGGCCCTGAGGCAGCAAAGCAGCCCCAAACCATGATGCTCCCTCCGCCATGTTTTACAGTGGGGATGAAGTTTTGATGTTGGTGTGCTGTGCCTTTTTTTCTCCCACATAGTGTTGTGTGTTCTTCCCAAACAACTCAATCTTGGTTTCATCTGTCCACAGTATATTTTGCCAGTAGTGCTGTGGAACATCCAGGTGCTCTTTTGCAAACTTCAAACGTGCTGCAATATTCTTTTTGGACAGAAATGGCTTCCTCCGTGGTGTCCTCCCATGTACTCCATTCTTGTTTAATGTTTTCCTTATTGTAGATGTGTCAACAAAAATGTTAGCATGTGCCAGAGATTTCTGTAGGTCTTTAGCTGACACTCTGGGATTCTTCTTTACCTCATGCAGCATTCTGCGCTGTGCTCTTGCAGTCATTTTTACAGGACGACCGCGCCTAGGGAGAGTAGCAACAGTGCTAAACTTTCTCCATTTGTAGACAGTCTGTCTTACCGTGGACACATGAACATCAAGGCTTTTGGAGATACTTTTGTAACCCTTTCCAGCTTCATGCAAATCAATAATTCTTGATCGTAGGTCTTCTGAGAGCTCTTTTCTGCGAGGCATGGTTCACATCAGACAGTGCTTCTTGAAACCAGTAAACCCAAAACAGATGTGTGTTTTTTAAGGGCAGGACAGCTGTCAGAAACACATCCAATATCATCACACTGATTGGAGTCAAGGTTGGCTCACTCCTGGCTCCAATTAGCTCTGGGAGAAGTCATTAAGCTAGGGCCTCACATACTTTTTCCTCCTTGCACTGTGAATGTTTACATGTTATGTGCAATTAAACCATGGCAACATCTAATGTTTGAGTAGTATTATGTTCAGCAGACTGTGTTCTTCTATTGTTGTGACTTAGATGACGTTCAGAGCACATTTTATGCCCAATTCATGCAAAACTCCACATAATCCCAAGGGGTTCACATACTTTTTCTTGCAACTGTATATATATATTGGCTACATCTTTTTCTGTAAATATTGTTATTGCAGCCTTTTGACCTTTTTAGTAATAAATCCTATTATCTGAAAAGCGTTGAACTGTTTCTAAAGCTCTTTTATGCAAACTAAGAATACCTGTCTCTGAAGAGCGCTACTGTGTGTTTTTAAAACCTCTATATATCTCTGCCTGCGGTGACAGTGGTATACAGATGATTATTTAACCATCATAGTGTTATTGCTAATATTGCCGAGTTTCCTTTTTCTCTGTACAAAAAAAAAGGAGGTGGTGGCAGTGTGAAGGGTAAATTGCGTAATTAACCCGACCCAGTAACAATCGCTTTCAGGCTGCAGGTACATCGATTGTGGTCCATTAGCTGGAAAATCTTTGTGCAGGGTTCAGCTGGGCGTGGCATTGTTACGCACGTGACAGCATGGTTTTAGATTGGCTAGTCCTTCGGTCGCGACTTTGGTGAGAAGGGCTGGGGTTTGACGCCGCAATCGTCACACTACTTACCCCTGGTTCACATCTGTGAGGGTGGTGCCACTGCGGATCCCCATGAAAATCCGTGCAGCCGCACCACCCGCACAGAGGAATGCAGACCCGCGGGCGGGTGCCATTAATTCTAATGGCATGTCACTTGCACTGGAAATCGCAACCATACTGGGAACCGAGGTTCCCGTGCGGGCTGCTTTTTCCGAAGAAGTGCAGGGACTTCTTCCCTGCATGTCCCAGGGTAAATGAATGGGCTCTTGTGCCTGTGCAAGATGCAGCCCGCAGGAATGCGGAGATGTGAACCTAGCCTTAGCCTCTGTTTGATCTGCAACTGCCATGGTGCTGCACATGTGATCAGTCATGACACCAGCCATCTGATGGTTTGACAGTTTGATTAACAGCACAAGCAAATGTGACAGTTACATTCCTGGAATAGAACAGTTTTTTTTATTTATTTAAAACCGTTAAATTGTTGGGTTTAGTACTTAAATATTGCTGCTTACACCAGAGTGAGATGAATAACTCTAGGCCAATGATTCATGGGGAACACTAAACTGATGAGCTGTAGGGGATTTTAACCACTTGCCAACTGGCCTATAGTCAAATGACGGCAGGGCGAACACCTCGTCCCTCTGGGAGGGTGTCATAGGACGTTCTTCCCGGATCGTGCTTTGCGCGTGCCCGCAGGGCCGTGCTGTGGCGAGATCTGTCACCGACCCTGTACCTCGGACACGGCCGATAACAGATCTGTGTACTGGCCCTGTTGCCAGTACCATGTGACCAATCACAGCAGGTCACATGACAGTTGTATACAATGGATGGCTTCCTTTCATGCCATCCATTGTATACAAGTGTGTCTAGCTGTAAATGGTCACAGAGGTCACATGCACAGGCTGGGCCAATCACAGCCCATCTGTGTCATGTGACTAGCTGTGGCCAATCACAGCTATTCACAACAAAAAAACCTGAATGAATGGATTTCATTCAGTTAAATGCTTGCTTACTATAAGCACTCAAATTGTGTTAAAAAAATACTAATCACTTCCCCAAAGTAGTACAATGTTACTATGGTAACATTATACTACTTTGGTCATAGTGTAATATGAAAAAAAAAGAGTAAAAAAAAGAGTAAAAAAAAAAAAAGGAATAAACATTTTTTAAAAAAAGAATTAAAAAAAATTATCAATTTTTTTTTTATACTGTCACCAGTCAGTGTCCATGATCACTGCCACACCAGTTAAATGTTGATGCTGTACTGCACTGGTGACAGTATGTAAAAAAAAAAAAA
This sequence comes from Staurois parvus, assembly GCF_062004578.1. Classification (NCBI taxonomy): domain Eukaryota; kingdom Metazoa; phylum Chordata; class Amphibia; order Anura; family Ranidae; genus Staurois; species Staurois parvus. The sequence continues at coordinate 828,942 of NW_028319214.1, read as the reverse complement.
ATTGTGAAAATAATTTTTTTAATTTCTTCATTTTCCGAAAAATAAGGACAAAAAAATTACAACTTCAAAAAACTCACCATGCCTCTTATGAAGTACGTTGGACTGTCTTCTTAGGAAAAAGGGGTCATTTGGAGGATGTCTGTACTGTTCTGACATTTTTGGGCCTCAAGAAATTAGATTGGCTGTCAGTACTTTTCAATTTTCAGATATATCCCATAGGTTGTGAACTATATGACTTTCTACAGACTAAATAATAAATACTGATTTTGGTTATTTTCACCAAAGACATGTAGCAGAATACATCTTGGCCTAAATTTCTGAAGAACAATTATTTATTTGCAAACTTTTATAACAGAAACAAAGAAAAACGTGGGTTTTTTTTTTTAATTTTCGGTCTTTTTTTGTTAACTTATCAAAAAATAAAAACCCCAGTGGGGATTAAATACCACCAAAAGAAAGCTCTAGTTGTGTGAACAAAATGATAAAATTTTAATTTGGGTACAATGTTGTATGACCGCGCAATTATCATTCAAAGTGTGAGAGCGCTGAAACCTGAAAATTGGCCTGCGCAGGAAGGGGGTAAAAATGCCTGATATTGAAATGGTTAAAGCACCGCCTATGGAAACTTCCGGGTACTGAGTTTTGTCGCTATTTCACCAGCTCATGGAATTGTACGGTTTGACATGTCGGGTTATCTATTTACTCACCTTTTATATTTTACTAAAACTACTAGTACTAGGTCATATATTGCATTTGTGTGTCCTAAAGTTAACCTGGGGGTATTTTTTGTATTGAAATGTTGTTCTTGATGGACCATTGCGCTGATATTATTGGACTTAAACCATTGCCGCTACCACCACCACCATTTTCCTCTCCAGGGTGTCTGCTTTCAGAAGATAGGGTAAAATCAGTGGCAGCACAGTGGCTAAATGGTTAGCACTTCCGCCTGGCAGTACTATGGTCGTTGGTTCGAATCCCAACCAGAGCACCACCTGCCTAGAGTTTGCATGTTCTCCCTGTGCCTGCGTGGGTTCCCTCCAGGTACTGCAGTTTCCTCTCACACTCCAAAGACATGTTGGTAGGTTAATTGGCTCCTGTCTAAATTGTCCCTAGTATGTGTATGTATGAATGTGAGTTAGGGACCTTAGATTGTACATCCCTTGAGGGTTAGGGACTGATGTGAATGTACAATATATATGTAAAGTGCTGCATAAATTGACGGCACTATATACAGGAGAAACTCGAAAAATTAGAATATCGTGCAAAAGTTCATTTATTTCAGTAATGTAACTTAAAAGGTGAAACTAATATATGAGATAGACTCATTACATGCAAAGCAAGATAGTTCAAGCCGTGATTTGTCATAATTGTGATGATTATGGCTTACAGCTCATGAAAACCCCAAATTTACAATCTCAGAAAATGAGATTACATGCAATCAATAAAACAAGGATTGTACATAGAACAATATCGGACCTCTGAAAAGTATAAGCATGCATATGTACTCAGTACTTGGTTTGGGCCCCTTTTGCAGCATTAACTGCATCAATGTGGCGTGGCATGGAAGCTATCAGCCTGTGGCACTGTTGAGGTGTTATGGAAGACCAGGATGCTTCAATAGCGGCCTTCAGCTCTTCTGCATTGTTCGCTCTCATGTCTCTCATCTTTCTCTTGGCAATGCCCCATAGATTCTCTATAGGGTTCAGGTCAGACGAGTTTGCTGGCCAATCAAGCACAGTAATCACACGGTCATTGAACCAGGTTTTGGTGCTTTTGGCAGTGTGGGCAGGTGCCAAGTCCTGCTGGAAAATGAAGTCAGCATCCCCATAAAGCTTGTCTGCGGAAGGAAGCATGAAGTGCTCCAAAATCTCCTGGTAGACGGCTGCATTGACCCTGGACTTAATGAAGCACAGTGGACCAACACCAGCAGATGACATGGCTCTCCAAATCAACACAGACTGTGGAAACTTCACACTGGACTTCAACCATCTTGCAGTGTGTGCCTCTCCATTCTTCCTCCATACTCTGGTCCTTGGTTTCCAAATGAGATGCAAAAGTTGCTGTCATTAGAAAAGAGGACTTTGTACCACTGAGCAACAGACCAGGTCTGTTTTTCTTTAGCCCAGGTAAGACGCTTCTGACACTGTTTGTTATTCAGGAGCGGCTTGACAAGAGGAATACGACATTTGAAGCCCATGTCCAGGATCCGTCTGTGTGTGTTGGCTCTTGATGCACTGACTCCAGCCTCAGTCCACTCCTTGTGAAAGTCCCCAACACTTTTGAATGGCCTTTTCCTGACAATCCTCTCCAGGCTGCGGTCATCCCTGCTGCTTGTGCACCTATTTCTTCCACACTTTTCCCTTCCACATAACTTTCTATTAATGTGCTTTGATACAGCACTTTGGGATCATCCAACTTCTTTTTCAATTACCTTTTGAGGCTTTCCCTCCTTATGGAGGGTGTCAATGATGGTTTTCTGCACAACTGTCAGGTCAGCAGTCTTTCCCATGATTGTGATTCCTACTGAACCAAACTGAGAGACCATTTAAAGGCTCAGGAACCCTTTGCAGGTGTTATGGCTTAATTAGCTGATTAGAGTGGGACACTTTGAGCCGAGAATATTGCACCTTTTCACAATATTCTCATTTTCTGAGATTGTGGATTTGGGGTTTTCATGAGCTGTAAGCCATAATCATCACAATTATGACAAATCACGGCTTGAACTATCTTGCTTTGCATGTAATGAGTCTCATATACTAGTTTCACCTTTTAAGTTGCATTACTGAAATAAATGAACTTTTGCACAATATTCAAATTTTTGGAGTTTCACCTGTAAGTACCTGAAATAAATAAATAGTAATTGGAGAATACCTTGTGATATTCCTGGGCAAACTGCTCCTCATCTGTGAAGCTGACATGCATTTGGTATTCATGTATGAATATATTGTCAGTGTAGAAGCAGGCACATGAATAGGAGCCTCTGCTAGAGCCGTGTGCCATGGCACAGAGCTGTCACTGCCCGGAACCCGCACAGCTGCCCATCATCACAGCTCCTCCAGGCACACAGCTGTGCTCCCAGCTACTTCTACTTCCGGACACGTGATAGACGCGCCCCCTACCATCCAGGGATCGTCTATCAATACACCAGCTGTCCTGCCGGCAGCAGTGCACTGTGCTGATGTGTTCGCTGTACTGAGGTTAAGAAGTGGGATACGCACCCTTAGCCGGTGTCACAATTAATGAGGTCCCCGGGAAACTGTTCACACTGTGTGGATCAGGGCTGGCTGGGAAGGACTATGGAGCCTGTCAGTTGATCCATTTTCTCTCCTTCCAGGTATTGGTTTCCTGAGGCTGGCAGTATGGAGGATCAGAGGGCACTCTAGCAGGCAGGCGGCCATCCCCAGGTTCTCATGCTGCACCAGGCTGACCATGGAGCCCCTACAGGTGGCAGAGGAGGTGGTGGAGTCCAGTCCCAATAAGCTGGAAGATATTTACAGGCTGCTGGCTGAGGGCTCCTTCCCATCTTCCTTCTGCTCCATCAAGAAGAAAAACCTGAAGAGATATGCCCGCAAGTTTCTCCTAGAAGGTGAGGCGGTAATGTTTCTATGGATACAAAGGGCGCACCTCCCGAGTACATTACCTTAACCACTTGCCCTCCTGAGGATTTACCCCCCTTCCTGACCAGGCCATTTTTTGCGTTGCGGCGCTGCGTTACTTTAACTGTCAGTTGCGCAGTCATGCAATGCTGCACCCAAATTAAATGCACATCCTTTTTTTTACACCGAATTGAGCTTTCTTTTGGTGGTATTTGATCGCCTGTGCGTTTTTTATTTTTTGCGCTATTAAAAAAGAAAAAGACTGACAATTTTGAGAAAAAAAACAATATTTTGCACTTTTTGCTATTAAACATGTCTAGTAAATAAATAAAAAAAATCAGATTTCATCATAAATTTAGACCAAAATATATTCTGCGACATGTCTTTGCTAAAATAAATCTCAATACGTGTAAATGAATTGGTTTACGTGAAAGTTATAGAATCTACAAATGGCAGTATAGCTACTGGGCTTTTTTTTTCTACTAGTAATGGTGGCGATCAGCGACTTATAGCGGGACTGCGGCAGGCATTCTGGCACTGGGGGGAACTGACTTGGTGTCACTGACATCTCCAGTGACACCAATACAAAGAAAATAAAAACAGGACAGGTGGTCTGCAATGACAGTCTAATTCAATACTGTGCCCTACGTCCTTCCCGTCAGAGATGCTTGGTAATCACAGGGTACCAGTGGGTAATCACCAGCCGGGACCCGGTGATTGACAGCCACAGACGCAATTAGCTTTGTGGGTGGGGTTTGCACACGGCTCGTGCGCACCCCCTACCTGGAGATCCAAAATCACGTATATGTACGTGATTTCGCAAATCTGTGCCGCCCTGTAGCAGTATTTCTGCTATAAAGCGGTCGGGAAGCGGTTAAAACACATTTTTATTGATATAAAGATAAGTAATATACTCACAAAGGACGAGTACGTCAACAGCTCATCATAAAAAGAACAGCACTGTCCAGTCCACATTGCATTGCTTCTCAGGAACCTTGGACGTCCAACAGGCTAATGCGTTTGAGAACTTGCCTCTTCCTCAGAGCCAATCAAGTCCTCAAAACGCGTTAGAGTATATTGCTTATCATCTTTATATCAATAAAAATGTGTTTTACGGTAATGCACTAGGCTGGTGCTCCTTCTGTTTGTTTTCTTTGTATCCAGCATTTTTGGACTTCTCCGGTCTTCTGAGGGCAACAAGGCGTGCACCATCCAGGACAGCCAGGATGGAGTTGTAGCCTTTGTCAAGTTCACCCCCAAGCGCAGGAATATTTGTGTTTTGGCATTTTGGTTATATTTCTACGTCTGGGAGTAATGCCACCCAAAGTAGATATACTCCTGATCACCAACATCTCATACAGGCTTTAACATCTTCATTTCATGTGAAAAGTTTGAATTCTGCAGCTTTTGTTGAAGGAATCACTGTCATGAGGTCCTTGTTCAGGCACTTCCTGTTATAGGGTGACAACTGTTTCAGTTCTACAGTTGTGTTGTCATTAGGGATGAGCTCAGACATGTTTGGATCCTAGCCCAAGCCCACCTGAGTTATCCTGCCAGCAAGCTGTCACTGTACAAAGACAATTAGATGGAGCTGGCCCATTTCCCACAGCCAGATGTATACACGCCCCTTCTATAAAGCTAAGCACGCATATTCAATAAACAAAACTTTGACTGGCGGGTGAGCGTGTTGAGGAAGTTTTACAGTAGACAAGGTCAGGTATGGCTGGAGTACATACCTGTGTTATTGGTTTCTCCTATATGAGAAAGTTACTATATTGGGTCCCCAAAAAATTATTTAGACACCACATTTCATTTGCACAAGATAAACTACATAGTAGATACAGAGTTTGAGGAGCTGTTTACTGACGCATTTTGAGGCTCTGAGGAAGAGGCACAGGCATCTAGAGGTCTACAGTCCCCCACCAGACATCCCTCAGGGTGACTGGACCACACTGCATTTCTTGTAACATGCCCTTCATTTGATTTTTATTCCTTTTGTGAGTATTTTACTTTTTATCAATAAATCTCATTTTTAAAGGTAATGCACTAGGCCCGTGAACAATTTTTTTTGTTCATATACTCCAAGCATATACCCCAGACCATCACATGGTCCTCACTGAGCCAGAACACCTAGATAGTGCTCTTTCCACTTTTGAACCCCATCAGCTTAGGCCTGGTGATTTTGGCATGCTAAGTACCCCAGAAGTGCCTTCAGAAGGTTTTTAACAGCCTGGTCCTCTTTCAGTTCATTACATACTTCAGTTGGTGTGGTTATAGCTGTAATTGTTCAGTGCAGGTTATTGATTGAAAGACCGTATAATACTGGCTCCTATAGACACAATGATTTTACAAACCACATCCTATATAGGTGTGAAGATATTTTTAAATTGCATTATAAAGTGGAACTACTAGAAAACTGGTAAATGCCTATAGTAGGAAATGCATACATGTTTAAATTGCAAAAGTATTCCGGACTTGTATTTGTATTCTTGCGATTTGGTCAAACTTTCTTTTTTTTTTTTTTTTTTTTTCCTTTTTGGTTCAGGTGGCTGTTTGTACTATGTTGGTCCAAAAAATGAAGAAAAGAGAGAAGTAGTTGTGGATCCAGAAAAAAGACATAATATCTTCCTAGAAAGCCATCTAACAGAGTCTGGCCATCACTTAGGCCAAAAGAAAACTGTGAACAGGATTCAAAGCCGATATTACTGGCTTGGTGTGGTGAAGGATGTAATAGATTGGGTACGTATGTGTTTTGAATTCGAAGTGGTTATACACAGACAAGCCATTTCATCTGTCAAAAGTTGTTTTTTTTTTAAAGAGTTAAAGTGGAACTAAACCCCTCAATTTAAAGGTTGCCCAAAACCGTTACATTCCTGGCAAGCTGGAAATGCTAACTGTTACAGTTGCTTGTGCTGTCAAACAAACTGTCAAGCCATCCAATTGCTGTCGTGACTGATCACATGTGCAGCACCATGGCAGCTGCAGATCTAACAGAAACTAACATGGCAGCTTCTTTGGCTGTAAAGTGTAGGAGGTTTTGATTTCACTTTAAAAAATTGATAATGAGAATAGTCACATTATCTTTAATGAGTTCATATACATACATATATATGAGTTGTGTGCGTCACCAAGCACCAGTTCTGTCATGTAGTCGGAAGAGCAGTGAGTGACATGCTCCCCATACCCACAAGTAGCAGGCATTTTCTGATATTTATGATGAGGGAGTGAAGGAAAGGAAGGAGAGGATATGTTACTTCTAAAGTAACCCTGTTGCTTTGCCATGCCTAGAGTAAAGTACAGGTTCACTTTAATAATTATATTTCTACAAATGATCAAATTTCTGTCCTCTCTGGGGGAATAAACTCCGCAAATATTCACATGCCTGTAAGTTTTTACATCCCTTGGAAAAAAGGAAGGGGGGGGGATGTAAGTGGGCAGCTCATCCAGAAGATGAGAATGCCAGCAATGATACAGATTTAGTGAACAGAGCAGCCAGATGCATACGATGAATGACAGGCTGGGAAATTAGAATAGTACAGCAGGTGGGTGTATCCACTGAATCGATTTGAATACAAAACATGTTTGTCTGAAGTCTACTTTTGGAAATCCAAGAATTGGAGTGCATTGTTAATTTATATGCATTTCTGTGTTTCCTGGTGCAGATCAAAGTATGTGAAACTTGTCAGAATGCCGAATATCACAAGTATCCCTGTAAAAAAATCAAACCCGTGAAAGTGGATTATCCATGGGAAGTCCTGGGAGTAACATTCCATGGTATGAATTTCTCCTGGCCTCTGAAATTGCATGGAAGCAATTTTTGATTTTTTTTTTTTTTTTTTTTTAATTTACAAAAATTACGACTTCTGTCAATTGAAAAGGCGAAGTCGTTGCTTATACCTTTTTTAAACTGCAAAATGGTTTGTGTAGAAATAATTTGTATGTTTCCGCACTTTCTGTAAGCGCTCATTCACTCATAAACATGTGGCGTTAATGCACCCGCGTTAATGTGTGTTGTGTTAGGGCAGTTCGTTCATTATGAAAAGGCTAACAAAACACCACATTAGGTGAAACATGTGCTTGACCCTTTTTTAACAAAGTAGCCCACCACAACACACGGTATAGGTATTGTTTGTTGGGCTCTGTAGTGAAATGCTTTGGGATACCATATACAATGAAAGGTGTTGGACATAGGTGTGTTGCTAGAGAGAAAACAGGTGGCGCACACACCTAGTGCATTATCCAAGGTTTATTGAAAGGAGTGAAAAATAAAAACATACTCACAGGCTAAGCATGTATCTAAAAAGAATTTGCATAATGACGATGGCCACAACGGCGAGCAAGGTGTTCCAACTGTCAGCGCAGTCAAATGGTTGACGCGTTTTGGGGACAAATCCCTTTCCTCAGAGCTACTGACCAGCCTCTGATGCAGAGTTGTAATGAATGGATGATGGGAGCCTTGCTGGTGATGTATCACCAGATACATGCTTCGTCTGTGAGTGTGTTTTTATTTTTCACTCCTTTCAATAAACCTTGGATAATGCACTAGGTGTGTGCGCCACCTGTTTTCTCTCTATCTAGTAGCTGATCTCCCCATCTGAGGAGGGCTGCACCCCTGAAGCATTTCCTTTAGTTGTCGTTGTCCTGATTCCCTTGGCTTCCCTTTTAGCTGTGCATATCCCCAGGCGCTGGAGAGTACATACGACAGGTGTGTTGCTATATATAGTGCCAGTACATGTTTGAGCCCGTGTTGCCACAGTGCACCCCACAATGCCAAATGGTCCCTTACATATTTACAAAGTGTTTAGCCCTTGACTGCATATCTGTATGTCTTTGCCCAGTACACAAACTGACCACGCAGTTTCCAAAGGCGTATAACGGGAGTTGAGTTTTCCTGATTCTGACCTACTCAACTGAAGGAACACAAGAAGTGAGCACACATGGATTCTGTTTATTTTTTATTTATCTGTCTGCATATTCATCACAGTGTGAGGACCCCTAAATGTTGCGATTTTTCTTTCCACACAAAGAATGTTTTTTAAGAAGCTACTTTTGGGCTTCTGTGGTCAATTAACGATACAAATAATGCCCAGTGTTCTTGGTGATTCAAATGAAATCTACACTTTGTTTTATAGGGAATATGTGGATGATGTAGATATTATGTACATTATACTGCATCTCCTAGATTGTAAGCTCCAAGGAGCAGGGACCTCCTATCCCTCTTGTATTGAATTGTATTGTTGCTGTATTGTCTCCCATTATATTGTAAAGCGCTGAGCAAACTATTGGCGCAAAATAAATCCTGTATAATAATAATACTGCGATATATATTTTTCTCTTTTGCTTTTTATAGGGCCATTTCCTCCAAGCACTCAGGACAGTATTTATATAATAATGGTAACTGACTTTTTTACAAAGTGGACAGAAGCCATGGCAGTGTCTAGAAATGACGCAGCATCTGTAGCCAAACTACTTGCCTCTGTTTATTACAGGTGTGTATGTAAATTTTACAGAATGCTGTAATCCAGTGTTCTTTCCTGCACCTCAAGCAAATGTGCAGGGAAATTAATCACATGAGTTATGCAAATATGTGTCTCTGTATAGAACCAGGACTGGTCATGCTCTTAAAGAAAGTCTGTCATTAGACAAGAATCAGCAGATTTCTGCGTCTTGGCTGACAAGTGTATGCAAACAGCAGTGGCCACTCAGCCTTTACAAAGTAATGGCAGACTGAGAGGAGTCATAGCTGTTCGCATGTAGACGCACAACTAGTGGTTACATGTGGTTAGGGACAGATGTCGAAGCCTGGATGCAATATTCTGCATCCAGAGCCACTCATCTGTCCCTAACAGCATGTAACTGCTGAGTTGCTTTCAGCCTGTCATTACTTTGCACATGCTGAGCGGCTGACACTGTTCTCCTAAACCCGACATTCCAGCAGTAAGAATCCGATGATCCTTGCTTCTGGACTCCACTACATGCAGTTAATCACTTGTATCAAGGAGGCCTTAGAGTGTGTGTAAAGAAAAAATACTATGCACCTTGTATTTGTAATATTTACAACATGTTTTGTGTTGTTTACACCTGTGTTTTTTGTTTTTTTTTTTCAATAGTGTAATAATTCATTATTATATGCCTTCTTTTCAAAACAGATTTGGGGCTTCAAAAACCATTTACTGCAATCAGTCCTGGAACTTCTGTGAGGAGGTATATAAAACAAGAACACAAAAAGAACACACACACACACTTAGGACTTTATTCCTTTTGCTATATTAAACATAGCTTACTTCGCTTGTTAAAGCCCAAGCTTAGTTGATTTTTTTTCTCTTTTAAATCCTCACAAGGGATCTATATTTAGTCAGCAGGAAGTGTCCCTTGCTAGTGCTGGTGGTTGCTGTCTTAGTTTAAATCTTCCATCCTCTGCTTCCTCCCCCCACCCAAACCCCTGCAGCAGTAATGTTTTGGTACTGCAGGGGTTAATACAGCCATTGGACCTGTCATGAGTGCCAAGAGTGACCACTATTTTGACCCCTTCTCTATTAATGGAAGCTGTACTATATCTTCTATCAATAAAAAGCACTCAATGAATGGAGGATGGGCAGATGAATGAAAGCTCCCCTTCCTCCATTCATAGGGTGTTTTTCATTGATGGAAGCTATACTACAGCTTCTAAAAGTGGTGGGCATGGTTTACACTGGAATATTGCAGTTGAAGGGGTGGTGGGGGTGCAGGGGGTGCAGGGGGATGTGGAAGATGTAATCTAAGATAGCAGCCAGCAGCACAAGGGACGCTTCTGTTTGAATGTAAGTACCATTTCTTGTGTTTGTGCTGAAAAGCACCTAGAGAAACAACAAGCACCAAATTTTGGGTTTAAGGTCAGCTGACTGAAATGTGGGGGGTGGGGTGGTCTACTAAGATCTATTCTAGGGAGCCATTTGTGGGTTCAGCCACATTTATTATGAAATTCTGTGTATTAACTTTGTACTGTTGCTTTTTTCCAAAAAAGTTCACAAACTGGTATGATAGAATATTGTTTGCCTAATACTCATGTTTAAATTATGGGAAACCCCTGCATGACTGGTGAAGCTTGATGAAGTCATCTTCTAATTCCAGGTCAGCAGACTACTGTGTGAAAGGTGGAATATACCACAAACTGTGACTGTGACAGATTCCTGTGAACACACCGGATTAGATGACCAATCCTATGATGTTCTGAAATCCTCAATCAGGAGAGCGGTAAATGATCATACAGTGGACTGGGATAAATACTTGGATCCCATTTTATTTCAGTTTCGGACAACTATTAACCCAGTCACAAAATACACACCATTTTTTCTGATGTTTAATAGGAATGCCCGACCCTTTAGTACGGTAAGTATCGTAGACATTAAAATTTTATTAATGATATAATTTTATTCTTTCTGGTTATTGAAATTTAGAGCATTAAATATATGTTGTCCATTGGATTAGCTGGCAAAATAAACTGGCGTTGATCCATTTTAATCATGGTTTAGAAGCCATCTAGAGTTGAGCTAGATCTGATATTATGGTCTAAGTATAATATATGTGTGATATAAAGTAGACTAAAGCATTGTGTATTCATAGAATGACATGGAAGAATCCAATAGACACATAGCAGAGTACCCCATGAATGGAGACCTAGCACAGTACCTTTCTGAGGATCAGGAGCAAAGGGAGAGTGTGCGACAAATGGTGGGTATTGCCTTTACAACAAGGGTGAAGTGTATCCAAAGAAATAGTGTTTTAAAAGGGTACAAGTGGCACAAGAGGCTTTTAAGGTGAAATGTGCCACATTTTTCCTTATGATCTTTACCATACAGTATAGCTATATTGTATTATATTACCTTGGCGATCCAAAATAATACTACAGAATAAAACTGCTATATAAATAGTCCAGGCTTTTAAAGTGTTATTAAAACCAAAAATGTAATATATTGTAGCTTACCAATCATTAGCTGTGGTGGCTGCTGTATTTTTCTTTTTTAGTTCTTTCTCCTCTGTTTTTCACTTGGTGATCTGGCCACTACCACACCTCCTATATTAGAGTTCCCCCACTCTGGGTGAATAGCAAATATAAATACAGTAACAAATAAAGCTGAACTCCAGCTAACACTTTATAATCAGTTTTTTTTCCTTTCGGGACAAAAGAATACACATTTACATAAATAAAAACTAATTTTAAGCAGCACTGTCAGCTTTAACGGTTTGTCTCATCCCTGTAACTGTACGAGAGCTTGTTCTCTTGGAAAACAACAGACTTACGGGCTAGATAACCGCAAGAAAATAGAAGAAAGAAAGTTTCCTTTGTTGCTGCAATATGATAAATGTTTGCTTTTGGGTTTTATACTGCTTTAATAATAGCAGTTAAGAAAGTGGAAAATGTGCTCCAAATTCTAGTTCTTTTACTATAACAAATCCCATTGCTGTCATCTTCATTTCTTATGTAGGTTCTTTCCAACTTATCTGAAACTGAAAAGTCGGTGAGGAAAACTGTTCAGAAGTGCCAGAAAAGCCCTCTGCCTGCAGACTTTCAAAGGGAAGAAGAGGTGTTTGGAGGGGTTACAGAGCAGTCTTTCAAAAAGTTAAAGCAAAACCATGCTGTGTCCTTTAAATTCCAAACTATCTTTGTGCCAGATGTGGCAGTGGTGGAACAAGACAACTGAACTGACATTTCCTTTACAAGAATGAAGCCATTTTATATACTGTCATATTTTCCAACTTGTAAATTCATCCTCTTGTGTACGGCTGACGATGTACAAGTGTTTATTACTTATCTTTTCATGTATGTTTAATTATTCATGTTTTTTTCAAAGAGAGATCAAGCCAATGCTTGTGATAGACTTTGCTTCTGTTTTAGGGAGCACTAGTAAGTCATGTTTATCAGCATGTCCTTAATTAGAACTGTCTGTATTGTACAATCGCAAGCAGATTAGACATTTCTCATAGCCAGATTGTAATGATAGGTTAGAATCTGTCAATGAATATACAGTGGTACCCACAGGCTTATATATTCCTAGCAGAATCTGTAAAATGTTAGCTATTTTTGCTGCACCACAAAACAGTTTAGTTACAATACACCAAATGGCACCTAGAGAAGTAGCAAAACTTCTGGAACAAAAATTTTGGAATAACAAGACTAGAATTAAACTTTCTTCACAACCATGACTGCTATTCTTGGAAAGGATACGGATTCAACAAAGCCTAGGGCGAGAAGCACACCATCTTTACTGTGAAGCATGGAGGTGGATCGTTGTGGTTTTGGGGCATGTGGGCTACAGCAGCACAAGAAATTTAATCAGAATTGATGGTAAAATCAATATAGCATATATAGCTAAAGAAAAAAAACTAGAAAAAAGGGAAGGTTCTGACTTCAAAATCAATGACTCATGGGGGGGAATCTCAAACATGCAGTTTATGCTAAACAACCAAAGACAGGACTTTTTGGCAAGACAAATGGCCATCTTGCCCAAATGAGAAAAAATACCTTTTGCACAACTATCACTAAATATTGCAAGTCATCTTTGTAACGATTTGTGCGCAATAGGGACATGGAACCTGTACATGACAGCCATTTTTGTTTTTCATGAGCAATAATCTTCCTCCTCTCCTCCCTCCTCCTGAAAACTGGATTTTGTATCTGTAAGTTTTAACAAACTTCAAAAGAGCCTCTTTTTTTAATTAAAATGCAATAGATGCCAGACCCTAGGCCTGGATGCCAGCTGTAAACAGCTAATTAGTCTTGACATGATGTCTGTTTCTGTGAGCCATGGAAAACCCTTTTCTCTGCCCTATTGTAAAACAAAAATAACTCAGTCAAGCAGTCACACATGACCTGTAAGGCCATTGAAGTTCTAGGAATGCAGAGCGTGCGATAAAACGTCTATTCCACATGTAACCATTCCACATAGAATTCAAAGAATTAAACAGGAACGGGGCACGTTAATATTAGGTATATATTTGAATAGGGAATATCATACCGAACAAATCAAGGTCATACATGACTATGTTAGCACATAGGAAAGGGGAGAAAGCAGTCTCTTTCCTCCTGGGTGACAAAGGTACTCTGTGTTTGGTATCTCCAGGTTCAAAATATAATTCTGAATATTAATCTGCCAGTTGCTAGAATACCACCTGCATGTATTGGAAGTTGTTAATATTAGTATGAAACTGTAGTTGAGACTTGGTCATAAATTTGGTGACCTCCAAGCACCCAACCCCTAAACCGAATGATTGGTCAGTTGTTTTCGGGCGACAAACCTTTGATATCATAGAAAGGAATTGACCAAATCTAGTAATGGAGCTCTCGTTTAACATCAACCAAAAAAACATCTTAACGGACTTGAGAGCCAAGGCAACGTTTTTAATTGGACTCTGCTAAAAGCAAGGACTTTTCAAGTATTCTGCCTTCTTAACTCATTTCTTTATTTCTCTGTTGCATTATTGTTCTGTTTATTTCCTTGTAACATCCCATTCTGTAAATATTTTAATTGCACAATTTTGACCTTTTTAGTAATAAACCCTATTTTGAAAAGTGTTGAAACTGTCTCTAAAGCTTTTAATGCAAACTAAAGAATCCCTGTCTCTTGAAGAGTACTACTGTATGTAATAATCTGCTGCATATACCTGTCTGTGGTGACAATGTGTGTTACAGACCTTTATTGTTCACATTTGTTTTTACTAAGGTTGTGAAGGGTTGATGGGCCCAAAGTTATATGGTGGCAGTTTGGAGTTTGAAGGGTTAATTGTATAATTAATTAACCCAGTGACAATTGCTCTCAGGCTGCTGGCACATAGATTGTGATCCGACGAGCTGGAAAATCTTTGTGCAGTGTGCAGCTGAGAGTCGCATTGTTACACAAGTGACAGCGCAGTGTGACATCGGCTGGTCCTTTGTCACGAGTTGGTGAGAAGGGCAGGGGTCGGGGACCGCGTTCATCATACTCATTGATGCTAAAAGGGAGCGTACACAATATTAACCACTTCCAGTCAGAGCCAGTTCTGACATTCCTCTCCAACATGTGAAAACATTTTTTTTTTGCTAGAAAACTATTTAGAACCCCAGATGTTGCATATACAGTCAGGTCCATAAATATTGGGACATCGGCACAATTCTAACATTTTTGGCTCTATACACCACCACAATGGATTTGAAATGAAACAAACAAGATGTGCTTTAACCGCAGACTGTCAGCTTTAATTTGAGGGTATTTACATCCAAATCAGGTGAACGGTGTAGGAATTATAACAGTTTGCATATGTGCCTCCCACTTGTTAAGGGGCCAAAAGTAATGGGACAATTGGCTTCTCAGCTGTTCCATGGCCAGGTTTGTGTTATTCCCTCATTATCCCAATTACAATGAGCAGATAAAAGGTCCAGAGTTCATTTCAAGTGTGCTATTTGCATTTGGAATCTGTTGCTGTCAACTCTCAAGATGAGATCCAAAGAGCTGTCACTATCAGTGAAGCAAGCCATCATTAGGCTGAAAAAAACAAACCCATCAGAGAGATAGCAAAAACATTAGGCGTGGCCAAAACAACTGTTTGGAACATTCTTAAAAAAAGGAACGCACCGGTGAGCTCAGCAACACCAAAAGACCCGGAAGACCGTGGAAAACAGCTGTGGTGGATGACCGAAGAATTCTTTCCCTGGTGAAGAAAACACCCTTCACAACAGTTGGCCAGATCAAGAACACTCTCCAGGAGGTAGGTGTATGTGTGTCAAAGTCAACAATCAAGAGAAGACTTCACCAGAGTGAATACAGAGGGTTCACCACAAGATGTAAACCATTGGTGAGCCTCAAAAACAGGAAGGCCAGATTAGAGTTTGCCAAACGACATCTAAAAAAGCCTTCACAGTTTTGGAACAACATCCTATGGACAGATGAGACCAAGATCAACTTGTACCAGAGTGATGGGAAGAGAAGAGTATGGAGAAGGAAAGGAATTACTCATGATCCTAAGCATACCACCTCATCAGTGAAGCATGGTGGTGGTAGTGTCATGGTGTGGGCATGTATGGCTGCCAATGGAACTGGTTCTCTTGTATTTATTGATGATGTGACTGCTGACAAAAGCAGCAGGATGAATTCTGAAGTGTTTCGGGCAATATTATCTGCTCATATTCAGCCAAATGCTTCAGAACTCATTGGACGCCGCTTCACAGTGCAGATGGACAATGACCCAAAGCATACTGCAAAAGCAACCAATGAGTTTTTAAGGGAAAGAAGTGGAATGTTATGCAATGGCCAAGTCAATCACCTGACCTGAATCCGATTGAGCATGCATTTCACTTGCTGAAGACAAAACTGAAGGGAAAATGCCCCAAGAACAAGCAGGAACTGAAGACAGTTGTAGTAGAGGCCTGGCAGAGCATCATCAGGGATGAAACCCAGCGTCTAGTGATGTCTATGCGTTCCAGACTTCAGGCTGTAATTGACTGCAAAGGATTTACAACCAAGTTTTAAAAAGTGAAAGTTTGATTTATGATTATTATTCTGTCCCATTACTTTTGGTCCCTTAAAAAGTGGGAGGCACATATGCAATCTGTTGTAATTCCTACACCGTTCACCTGATTTGGATGTAAATACCCTCAAATTAAAGCTGACAGTGTGCAGTTAAAGCACATCTTGTTCTTTTCATTTCAAATTTTTAAAAATGTTAGAATTGTGTCGATGTCCCAATATTTATGGACCTGACTGTATTTATGTCACATGGTATTTGCAAAAACACAAGCATCAGAGAGAGAGTGCAAGCCAACCTAGTGCAATTAATCCTTTTAATATATACGTTGAAATCACAATATATTATGCACTCACAAAAACAGATACTTAAGGTGGAGTTCACTCGAAAGGGGAAGTTCCACTTTAAAGATTGGTCCCCCACTCCCCATAAAGGATTGGCACCTTTGGGGAGCGTAGCAGGTGGGAGCAGGTACCCGAAATTGACAGGTGGTACTCACTCCCACTTCTGCTGCAATGGCCTAGGCGTTCGGAAGCGGAAGTTGTCCTCCTACCCTCCCTCCCCGTAGTCTTCTGGGACATGTGACAGGTCCCAGAAGACTACGGGGCCATTCAGGAAGCGCAGCGCTACTCGCATATGCACAGTGGGCACCCGGCTGTGAAGCCGCAAGTTGTCACACCCGGGTGTCCACATCAAAGATGTCGGCACCTGGAAAACAGGGCAGCCGGCGAAACGGCCTGCGGGGAGGACACCGTGGGATTGTGGGACAGGTAAGTGGCTGTTTTTTAAAAGTCAACAGCTACAGTTCCTGTAGATGCTGGCTTTTATTTTTTTACAGTGTGAGTGGAACTCCGCTTTAAAGGCTCATCAAACCCACATCCCAGTCTTTAATGTCCACCTGGATGGAGATCCCTTTAAGGCTAGGTTCACATCTATGCAGGTTGCATTTGAGCCGTTTCTGCATTGTGTTGCGTTTTTGCCACGTTTTTTATGTGTTTCGCAGGGGGTTTTTTTTGGGGGGGCGTTAATTATTCTTGTTGCTAGGCAGATTTAAAACACAGCAAAAATGCAATATATGCTTTTCTGCAGTGTTTCCATTAAACCAAAAATGCAACTTTTTGCCTTCAAAAAAGTCCCTGACCTTTTCCAAAACACGCGTCGGGTGAAAACGCAGCAATGTGAAAGGGTCCCATAGGTAATCATGTTAAATGCACTGTATTACGTTGCTGCAAAATGCTGCAGAGAATGCTAGGTGTAAACCTAGTGTTAGGATGTGATGATTCCTCTTCACAGTGAAGAAAGCCTGACAAGGGAAAGCAGCAACAGTAGTTGTCACCGCTATATCACACAGACCAGCTGCTAGATGGATCAGGTATTCACAGCTTCAACACAAGCCCACACTGCTCACTGTGATTTTAACTTATTTATTCAAAGGATTAATGTCACTAGGGTGGTTTGACCTCTCTTGCTCTGTTGAATGTGTTTTTGCAGTGTGTGGTGTCCTTCTGGTATTGAAAGAGCTGCATCCTACCCAAAGTGAATTTTTAACCCATTGTGACCGAACTGTGTGTATCTCCGGTAGACTCAATGGACTGAATCATCAGCAGGTTTTCGATCCTGCTAGCGCAGTTACTATTTGATACGGTATAATGTTTTTAATTTACAGGGTATTTGGACAGCGTTTTTTCAAATACAAATTTTTTGGAAAAGATAAACTTTAATGAATTTTAAGCAATATAATCCTGAATTTTTGGATAAAATATCAAAGATGATGTTACGCCAGGTAAATAGATACCGAACATGTCATGCTTTAAAATTCTGTACACTCGTGGGACAGCACCAAACAACGGTACCTAAAAATCTCCATGGGTGAAGCTTTAAAAGCCTTTTATAGATTACAAGTTTAGAGTTACAGAGGAGGCCTGAGGCTAGAATTATTGCTCTCACTCTGACGTTCGCGGCAATACCTCACACCATGGTGCCATAGCCGTTTACGTATACTTGTAGGATCGACACATGAGTTTGCCTTTGCACGCAAGCACGGTGGGTCGGGGGGCACTTTAAACATTTTTTTTTTATTTTATTATACTTCTATTTTTATTATTTGTTGTATTTTATTAGATGTTTTTACACTGTAACTTTATTCTTTTTAATCACTTTTATTGCTATCACATGGAATGTAAACATCCCTTGTGATAACAATAAAGCATGAGAGGTCCTCTTTTTGGAGAGATTTGAGTTATCTATCCATTCAGTTGTATCTAACCCTTGGTGATTGCATGGACTGTCACTCGTAAGCGACTTTTTCCATGAATTCTCTTAGCACTTATTTTACAGGGTAGGTTGCCAGGTCTTTCCCCAACCTCTACCATACAGGAAATCCCATGTGGCTAGGGATGAAACTAGGACAGTTTAGACAAGAGCCAATTAACCTACCAGCATGTCTTTGGAGTGTGGGAGGAAACCAGAGTACCTGGAGAAAACCAACGCAGGCACAGGGAGAACATGCAAACTCCATGCAGGAGGCGCCATGGTTGGGAATCGAACCCATGACCCAATTACTGCAAGGCAGAAGTGCTAACCACTAAGCCACTGTGCCGCCTGATTTGAGTTTTATTAGACCCCAGATCTCTGTTTGGCCTCCAAAGCATCAGATCCCACCAAGATTGGTAGGATCTGATGCTTATTGAAGCCAGTAGTGGCTTGTTTAATTGAGTCTGAAACTGGAAGTGACAAAATCCTTGTTATTTCTGACGTCACACAGTAGGAGGAACAACATCTTCCTTCCACTGTGTCCCGGGAATATTATGCCTCCAGACATGCCCTTACCGGGCTCCCCAATCGCACAGGAGAACCCGTTAAAGGCAGGGGCGTCCCCCTTCTGCCACCTGTAAAAGTAATCCAGGGGCTCTTGGATTACTTTTACAAGACACAGAATCACCGGCACTAAAAAGTGATATCTTGGCCATTGCTGCAGTTGCAACGATGACTGAGATTCACCTTCCCATCCAAGGACATTCAGGTACATCCTATGGATAGGAAGTGGTTAAGAACTAAACATTGTATATTTGGGTTCGGTGCTTTACTAAATAATAAATTTGGACCAATCACATGCCTCCCTGATGGTATGACATGATTAATAAGTATCTTCCTGTATTTCTCAGCATTGAGGACACCATTGATCCTGACCAAATCTCCAACTGCATTTACAGAAATGCAGCCCCACACTTGCAAGGAACCTTCACTATGCTTCACTGTTGCCTGCAGACAATCAATATTTTACTGCTCTCCAACCCTTTGGTGAACATACTGCCCCCTGCTACAGCCAAATATTTCACATTTTGACTCATCAGTGCAGATCACCTGCTGCCATTTTTCTGCACCCCAGTTATGTTTTTGTGCATAGCTAAGTTGCTCAGCCTTGTTTCCAAGTCAGAGGTATGGCTTTTTGGCTTCTATGAAGACCACTTCTGGCCTGATGTCTCCAGACAATAGATGGGTGTACCTGGGTCTCACTGGTTTCCACCAGTTCTGTGCTGATGGTAGTGATGAACATCTTCCAATGTCAAAGGGAAGTAAGTATGATATGTATTTTATTTGCTGCTTTCAGTTTCCTTGGCCGACCACTGCGTCTACAGTCTTCATGCTTGTTTGTATCTTTTGCTTCTTCAAAAGAGCTTGAACAGAACATCTTAGTCTGCTTTGAAATATTTGCTTGGGAGAGACCTTGCTGATGTAGTATGACTACCTTGTTGTTGTGCTCAGTCTTGCCATGGTTTATGGTCTGTGACATGAAACTGTCTTTCGTAACCTCATCTTATTAGCAGAGTTTGACTGTTCCTCACCCAGTTTTAAGCCTTTTACATAGCTGTTTCAGTTAATGGTTGTGTTTCAACCTACATATGAAACTGATGATCATGAGCTGCTGCTTGGTTTATTTGGTTAATCATGCACCTGACTCTAATCCTAAAACATCCCTGACTTTGTGCAGCGTAGAAAGTGTTCAAGTGTAAGGCCCCTTTCACACGAGTGGACCAATTGGATCTCCAGTACATTTTTTAGACGGACTTGATTGGACACTCCATTGCTTTCTATGGAGCAGCTGAAGTAAACGGACATGTTTCTGCTTACACCTGCCTGCATCCGATCCAATCCTGTCCACTAAAAACATACGAGTGGGGATTCCTTCCCCATCCATCTGGCTGATCGGATCAGATGACAGTCAGATGGAAACAAGCAAGCAGTCCTTTTCCATACAACGACCCATAGAGGACAGCAGGCTCTGTATAAGTGGAGCAGATACAGAGCTGTCATCCACTTGCTCAGTGGGCAGATCCCCCTCTCAGCAAGCTGATCCGCTGACAAGTCTACCCTATGTGAAAGGGGCCTAAGAACTGATGCTGGTTTGAAGCCAAACGGTAGTCACACCAAATATTGATCTGATTTAGATTTTACTTATGTTCACTCAGTTTACATTTTGTAAATTGATAAAAATAAACAATTATATTTTTGAAAGCATTCTTACTTTACAGAATTTCTTCACACCTGCCTAAAACGTTACGGAGCCACTCCTTGGTTATCCTGGCTGTGTGCTTTGGGTCGTTGTCATGTTGGAAGACCCAGCCACGACCCATCTTCAATGCTCTGACTGAGGGAAGGAGGTTGTTGCTCAAAATCTCACAATAAATGGCCCCATTCATCCTCTCCTTAATACAGTGCAGTCGTCCTGTCCCCTTCGCAGAAAAGCACCCCCAAAGCATGATGTTACCACCCCCATGCTTCACAGTAGGGATGGTGTTCTTGGGATGCAACTCATCCTTTGTCCTCCAAACACGAGTGAAGTTTAGACCAAAAAGTTTTACTTTAGTCTCATCTGACCACATGACTTTCTCCCATGCCTCCTCTGAATCATCCAGATGGTCATTGGCAAACTTCAGACGGGCCTGGACATGTGATGACTTGACCAGGGGAACCTTCCGTGCAATGCATGATTTGAAACCATGACGGCGTAGTGTTCTACCGACAGTGACCTTTGAAACTGTGGTCCCAGCTCTCTTCATGTCATTGACCAGCTCCTCCCTTGTAGTTCTGGGCTGATTCCTCACCTTTCTTATCAGTGATACCCCACGAGGTGAGATCTTGCATGGAGCCCCAGTCTGAGGGAGACTGACAGTCGTCTTTAGCCTCTTCCATTTTCTAACAATTGCTCCAATTGATCTATTTTCACCTAGCTGCTTGGCAATTGCCCCGTAGCCCTTTCCAGCCTTGTGGAGGTCCACAATTTTGTCTCTGGTGTCTTTTGACAGCTCTTTGATCTTGCCCATGGTAGTAGTTGGTGTCTGACTGACTGTGGGGTGGACAGGTATCTTTAAAGAGCTCAGACAGGTGCTACTAAGTTAGATTAATGAGTGGAGCAGAGGTGGACTTTTTAAAGGCACAGTAACAGGTCTTTGAGAGCCAGAATTCTTGCTGTTTCTTAGGTGTTCAAATACTTATGTTCAGCAGTGCAAGACAAATAAATTCTTTAAAAATCATACAATGTGATTTCCTGAATTTTTTTTTTAATTCTGTCTCTCAGAGTGGGAATGCACCTACAATGTGAATTTCAGACCCCTCCATGATTTCTAAGTGGGAGAACTTGCAAAATCGCAGGGTGTTCAAATAATACTGTTCCTCACTCTAAATGCGGACCCGTGGGGGCTGCGTTTTCAGAAGAAGTGCATGGACTTCTCTGCGTGTCACGGGGCACGAGAGTCCATTCAAATGAATGGGCTCTCGTGTCCATGCAAAACGTGGCTCGCACGGCCACATATATGTGAACCAGGGCTTAATGAATACGAAAGCTACATTATACAATTTTCTTAATCAATTTCCTTTAGATTTACGTTCAACTATGTAGTGCAAGGGCCTGCCTGATGGCATACAAATTTAAAGTGTTAAAGTGTGACCTTATATTATATGGTTTTGGTAAATCTAAAGAAAAATTGTACAGGAGGATTGTATAATGTATGGCCAGCCTTAGACTCATCTGTAGTTGAATACTTGTTAATTAGGATGTTTTTGTCTAAATTTTAGCTTTGCTCCTAAGACTTTCATTGGGCTGTATTAATTTTTGTAGCATAGTCTTGGAGGAATTTGTTAGGAAAAATACTTTTTTGTGTGTGCAAATTAACAAATCTTGTTTGCAATCAATGGCCTGCATTTGTGGGAGTATTTTGCAGTATAAAATGTTGATTCTGAAAGTGAAGTAATGGTTTTCTGACAAATCTGTTGAGGTGTACTCATTTTATGCTGAGCACTGTACATTTCACCAGTTTATATTGAGCATATTTCCAGTGTATAATAGGTGTGAAAGATTATGTTTATGATCAGTTAACATTGCCATTCAACCTGCAGAAAATGTACCCGGAGTTTAAAGTGACAATAAACAACATCCTTAGGGCTCATGTACACGGGGCATTTTAAAAACTTTTCTGACCGCTGGAAACTGACTGCTAGAAAACATAGGTTAAAAAATGTCAGTTTAGCCGCGTTTGCATACCGCGTTTATGCATGTTTGCTTTTAGAAGCTTTTTTTAAAAGATACCTCAGGAGACCCTCCCAAATGCCCAGAATGCACTGAAAAATAGTAAGTAATTAACAATTTCAGACATTTTGAGAGAAGTAGAGAGAGCATAAGGAGAGGGAGCAGTATGTGTTGAGATGACCTGTCTTTTCTGGTTGTATTCACTATGGATACCATCATGAGCATAATGTGGCACATTCTACCATTTTTTCCTTCACGTAAAACCTGGAACTGACTGCACTGGTGTACCGGGTCCATTTGAATACATGGAAAACGCTTTGCATGCATCTTTGATGAAGAAAAAAGGCTCTGGACAGCATCTGGATATGGACCTGTCAAAAAACGCATCTAAACGCAAACGCTTGTAAACGCGGTTAACTGCGTTTACAAGTGTTTGGCATTTGAAACGCCAGTAAAATCTACTCTTGAACGCAATTTTGGTGCGCTCAAAAAAACAACTGTAAACACAACTGCCTGTAAATGACTGTAAACGACTATGTGTACATGGACACAGAGGAAAACATTAGGGAGAGTTCAGGGGCTGCTGAAAAAAACGCTCAACAGCTCCTGAACGTCAGTTTAGCAGCTGCAGTGTACATGAGCCCTTATTCTCCAAAAAGATTCCATACACAATCACCACATAATGGCCTCTCTAATCTATTCATTTTTCAGCAGTGAAAAGTGATTTGGAGGGAGCAGAGAGCAATAAAAGGTACATTTTTGAGTTAGGGATATTCACTGTTGTAGATTTTTTGAAAACCAGAGTTTAGTGTCACTTTAAGAACGCTGATAGATCTTCGGACAGTTTTCAAATAAAAAAACGATTGAACTGGTGAGATGTCTGTCCCATGGAATCCGCCATGTGGCTCTTATTTTTAAGTATTTCAGATTTCATTAGGAAAAAGGATGTTTGTAGCATTTCCACAAATTAAGCATCTTTCTGCTGTGGGTGCATAAAAATGAGCATGTGTTATATTGAATGCTGAATGCAAATTATACCGTTTTGCTCCAAATTTTGTACACTCTGGCAGAAATCGTGAAATTTTGGCATTTATATTGAAAGTATGACTGATAATGCCAGAAACTGTACTTTATTTAAGGATAGTGATCATATGAAGAAATTTATTATCACACAGTTGTTTGGCTCCTTTTTAAATCATAATAATAACAGAAATCATCCAAATGGCGATGATCAAAAATTGACATACCCTGGAATGCTTGGCCTTGGAACGGACACACAAGGTGAGATACACAGGTTTAAATGGCGATTGAAGGTTAATTTCCCACATCTGTGGCTTTTTAAATTACAATTAGTGTCTGTGTATGATTAGTCAATGAGTCTGTTAGCTCTCATATGAATGCACTGAGCAGGATAGATACTGAGCCATGGGGAGCAGAAAGTAACTGTCAAAAGACCTGCATAACAAGTTAATGGAACTTCATATAGATGGAAAATGATATACAAAGATATCCAATGTCTTGAATATGCTAGTCAGTACTGTTCAATCACTTATCAACCACTTGCCTACCAGGCACTTTTACCCCCTTCCTGCCCAAGCCAATTTTCAGTTTTCAGTGCTCTCACACTTTGAATGACAATTGTGCGGTCATGCAACACTGTACCCATATGAAATTTTATCATTTTGTTTCAAACAAATAGAGCTTTCTTTTGGTGGTAATCACCTTTGGGTGTTTTATTTTTTGCACTATAAACAGAAAAAAAGCAAAAAAAGAAAAAAGAAAAAGGGTTATCTTTGTTTCTATTATAAAATGTTGCAAGCACTGGTGGACATTGATGAGGAGGCACTGATGATGCTGCACTGATATGCAGTGATGGGCACTGCATATGGCGGCACTGATGGGCACTGATAGGCAGTACTGATGGCACTGATAGACACTGATGGGCGGCGCTGACTGGCAGCACTGACAGCATTGACTGGCGGCACTGACTGGTGGCACTGCTGGGTGGTACTGATGGGTGGCACTGCTGGGCACTGATAGGCGCAACTGCTGGGTGGCACTTCTGGGCAGCACTGATGGGGGGCACTGCTGGGCACTGATGATCAGTGCCCTGATGATCAGTGCCAATCTGCTCTGTGACATTTGCCGGTTATCGGCAGTACTTTCCTCATGCTGTGAGATCATGAGGAAAGAGCTTTCGATAACCGGCAACTGTATTTACTCAGTGATCTGCTGTGTCATTGGACACAGCTGATCACGTGGTAAAAGGCTGCTGTGATTGGCCTTTTACCTCATCATGTGACCATCTTGTCCATAGGTTGCAGGAGGGCACGTTTTGGGAGGACGTCATATAACGCCCTCCCAGAACTGGACAACTGTGCTGTAGCTGCCATTCAGCTATAGCGCGGTTGTGAAGTGGTTAAGAAGTGGAGAATTCGGGCATCTCTTGATACCAAGCCAAGGTCAGGAAGACCAAGAAAGATTGCAGCCACAACTGACAGAAGAATTGTTCGGGATACAAAGAAAAACCCACAGGTAACTTCAGGAGAAATACGGGCTGCTCTGGAAAAGGATGGTGTGATTGTTTCAAGGAGCACAATACGTTTGGTCTCCTGTACATATCAGCTTTCATAAATGGGAAGAGTTGAGGTCCACAGTTTGGAAGTGTCACCCAGCAAATCCACTGCTTCTTGTAGGGTACCTGCTGATGTCCACATTTGGCACAGAGTCAGTATACTACCCATGGGACAGGGGGCCAATGATCCATCCGCAAGCTCTGTGTAACTTCCGTGGAACCTGTCTGCAACTGCAAATATAAAACTTTACATTTAAGAAGTATGGCAGGTCTGCTCACATTCCAATCCCCAGCAGCACTGTGCCTCAGAAAGGGAATGACTAGGCGGGAAAGCCCAGCACGTGGCGACTATATCATGGAACAAATATGCATTGTGCAGACTACCCGGGCCTCAGTCCTGGGGTGGGTGAGCTCACCATCCATGGTGACTGAAGTGTTCCCCTTCCCTACCTTCTCTCTCCTGTCTCTGAGTACACTAATGTAAGGGGGACTCAGTTGTGCCCGAGAGCAGTGGATCTCTCGGGTCTCTCTCTCCTCACTAGACATGGAGGCAGCAGCTATTGGCTCCCACGGCTGTTAATCACAGAGGCAGCTCAAGAGCGAGCCTGCACAAGTGTCCCCATAGCAAGCAGCTTGGAATGGTGGGCACTCGGCGCAGAGGAGGAGCCAGGAGCACTGGCTGGGGACCCGATAGGATGAGAATCGGGGCTGTGCTGTGCAAAACCATTGCACAGAGCAGGTAAGGAGAACATGTTTGTTATTTTTAAAAAATTAAGGGACTACAATCACAAGCTGGACACACACTAATCAAGATTCAGATGGTTGAACAGCAACCAGCTTTCGAAGGGACCAGCTGGAAAACGTTTCTTGATTGGCTGCAGCGCCTGAACAGTGTATTCTGACAGTAGTGAGTCCCACTATCAGAATACAGTGTCCCAGCAATAAGGAATCCTCTATCCATCTTGTTTATTCATCCACTGTCTCAATGAAAAAAAAAACTAAGGCAGTTCATCGATGAGTCATTTTTTTTTTGTTATCAACCACACCGCTGTGGTTCATTTCCCCATCCACACACTTGAGGTGGATGGGGATATCCTCCCCACTGAGTTATTGTATTCTAACGGGGGGGGGGGATTTCCCCACTGTCAGAATACACTGATAATTATTATATTATTATACAGGATTTATATAGCGCCAACAGTTTGCACAGCACTTTACAATATAAGGGAGATAGTACAATTACAATACATTTCAGTACAGAAGGAATATGAGGGCCCTGCCCATGGAGCTTACAATCTAAAGCACTGACATCTGTAGCCAGCAACAGTGATCGAGTGGGGAAAATCCGACAGAGTGGTTGTACAAACGTCAGGAGGTAGATCAACTTCTGTACAATCAGCCAGTTCAGCAGGGACTGGCTGAATTTCAATCCATACATGGCCAGCTTAAAGAATAAATTCACCTTTGGGAATATGTTACATGTTCCACCCCACCACCTGTCTTTAGGGCGGAACATTCAACATCCCCGATCTCTGCACTCCCTGTGACAGTAGGTAGGGGTTGTTCTCCCTGTATCTGCTATCACTCTTTGAAAAGCTTGCTATAGGAGATCTGTAAATGAATGAACTACAAGTACCTACAGCCTTTGCGGCTGTCGGCTTGTAGTTCTCAATAAACTACCATGGCGCTGGTGAACTCTCTAGGTAGTTGATACTGGTACGAGCAGACAGCTTACACTGACAGTCTGCAAGAGCCCTGCATTGCACTCGCGATCCACTGATACCGGGTGCAATGCTTTCCAGGTTCCTAACTAAAAAAAAAAATTAAAATTGCTAATTTTTTTACCTGTTTTTTTTGTTTTGTTTTTTAGGCAAACTTATCCTTTAACCCCCCTGGCAGTATTCCAAGGTGTAGCTCAGGATAAAGCTTCAGCACCAAAAGCGGTAACTCCAAGCTAAACTCGGGAATACTCTGCTGCATTGCTCCGGGATCCCTTCTGCACTTACCTTGTCCTTTGCTGACAACTCATGGGGCCCCCCGGGCAATAGGGGATCATGGGGCCCCTGTGTCCTTGCCCAAACTCAAAAAAACCTATGAAAAAGGTACCAGGGGCATCTCATGGGGCCCCCTACTGACCCTGGGCCCTCAGGCAATGCCCAAATGGTCAGTCCGCCCCTGCTCCCGCGATGTCCCCCCTGCAGCGTCCCCGGCCATCTCCTCCGGCCGATGCCGGCATCCGTTTTCCGGGTTCTGTTTCCTGTGACGTTGGGACATACGGGGACAGAACCAGGGGGAAATTTGAAAAAGGTTAAATAGTAACATTCATTCAATACACTAAAATCACATAGTATAACATTACTGTATCAAACCATTTCACATACATTTTGTCCCTAGTGCTCTGTCCTGTGCCCTGCCTGCATTTTTACTGTTCTTTCTGCCTGGAAACTGAGAAACGTCCATGGCGTCCAAAAAGCGTCCCTTTAGGTCAAAAGCGGTTTTAGACCGGCTAGAGAACAGCGATAGTAAATTAGAACTACTTGCAGAATTGAGTGATAATGATTCGTGGGGAAATTCATCATCAGACACTGAAAACGATTTTGCGGCTAAGATCAGTGATGTGTGAACTTGGCACTATATTTCAAATTTCAGTGTTTTTGGTTTGATTACATTATTGAATTATATTTATTATTATTTTTTATGATTATTTATTAAATTATAATTTATGATTTCGTGTTTCAAATTTTAACATACCCGGGATGTTTACTAGACTCTTGTTCAGACAGATTTCAGTGAGTTATTCCTAAAAATTACAGGCCTACAATAAAAAAATAACATATTTCCATGCAAAAAAAAGTACCACTTTAAGCACAGAAATACTGACATAATCATACCGCTAGGGAGGTTACCAGTGTATGATGTGACCAGGGGCGGACTGACAACTCATGGGGCCCCCGGGCAATAGGGGATCATAGGGCCCCTGTGTTCTTGCCCAAACTCAAAAAAGCCTATGAAAAAGGTGCAAGGGGTATCTCATGGGGCCCCCTACTGACCCGGGCTCTCGGGCAGTGCCCAAGTTTCCAAATGGTCAGTCCGCCCCTGGATATGAAGACAAACCTAAATAGTTGCATTTGTACCAGGCAGGCTCCTGCACTACATAGTTATTGGACGATCTAAAAGAGTTTGTACAATCAGATTGATTAGTGTATGGTTACCTGTTTTTCAAACCACCTCCCATGGGAAAAGCATGCCATGTTTCCTATGTTTACTTATTCTCTGTTTTATCCTAGTGCAGACTGATTTAATTATAAACCATGTCTGGACTGTATCATTTTTCAAAGAGATATCAAAGTGCAGACTACTGAGCAGGGGCGGACTGACCATTTGGAAACTCGGGCATTGCCCGAGGGCCCAGGGTCAGTAGGGGGCCCCATGAGATGCCCCTGGTACCATTTTCATAGGCTTTTGTGAGTTTGGGCAAAGACACAGGGGCCCCATAATCCCCTATTGCCCAGGGGCCCCATGAGTTGTCATTCCGCCCCTGCTGCTGAGTTTCATTTGCACCTTGTGCCTGTCTTCCTCGGACACCCCCTGCGATCGCTCGGTGCTGTCCCTTTAACCAGAGCCTAGGAAGAGCATCATCCAGGGCAGCCTGTGCTGCACGGCTGTGGGCGTGGCTCAGCTGTCATGAGATGGGCGGGCCTTTGTGTCCTGACAGCTGCCTCTGCAGGTTGCTGAAGCTGAGCTGTGTGCGCAGAGCGGAGGTAAGGATCGCACACTCACCCACCGATGCCCTATAGATCGCAGGTCACACGGGAGGACATCCTCACTCATGCCGGCTGGGACATCCCGCTGTTATCTTTGACAGATGCATTGCACCCTACGCTGTACTATCTCTGCTGCAGGTTCAGGCTGGGCCACATAAAGTGCACTCCTCCGATCACACAGGAGAGCAGGTCCATACACTCTACAATCTGATTGTATGATCTTTACCAAAACCATTTAATATGAGGATAGACTTAAACAATCCATTCAATTTGTATCGAACTAGGCAGGTCATTGCACCACATAGTTGACCTAAAGAAGATTGTACAATTAGATTGTATAGTGTATGGCTGGCTTTGGATTCAAGGTGGAAGCTCACATTGATATGAATTTCATTAAGTTAAGGCTAATTTATTGAAGTCATTGAATTTGAAACTAGCCTTGGTCATGGTAATGAGTGTTAGGACGCATTGCACAGGCATTCAAACGATGTTCCCCAAACAACCTGTGATTTTTTTTTTTGTTAGCTGTTTCAGCCACCTTTCTGGCCTGGGGTCAAAAAGACATCTTCTGTGCTGTAATGGCTCCTGGGATGTGCACATCTCATATCCCAGGATGCTTCAAGCCAGGGGCGGACTGTCCATTCGAACACTCGGGCACTGCCCAAGGGCCCGGGGTCAGTAGGGGGCCCCATGAAATGCCCCTGGTAGCTTTTATAGGCTTTTTTGGGTGTGCTTTGAGTGTGGGAAAGGAGATAGGGGCCCCATGATCCCCTATTTCCCAGGGGCCCCATGAGTTGTCAGTCCACTCCTGCTTCAAGCTTTATTCATACAGCTGGAGGTGGGGGGACCCCAGAATACATCAGTAACCAAGTTTGTGACAGCGGTGCAGCGGATCACGGCAGGACAATGCTGGATTCGCTGGATGGGTTAGTATGGAAATTCTGCATTATACAAAAAAAAAAAAGAAATTGAAAAAAAACCCCCATGGTGGATGAGGGAGGGATATTCCTGGTGCCTGTTCTGTCCTACTTTATTTTATCTTTTGTTCTTGTACCAGAGAGTGCCCTTTCCTGTTGCATCTTGGGTCTTCTTAGGAAGCAGAATTTATTCTGCCTATTAAAAATGTATGTTCCTGTAGGTAATGTGATCATGGAAGAGAACTTTAGTCTCATAGTTTGTTATCAGCATATGGCATGCTGCTACACCATAACTCATTGGCCACAGAATTACACAGAGGAAAATGGTTTATTCAACAGGGACTGCTATACGAAGGCCGTTTACTTAAAGTGTCCCTAAACCCAGGACCCTGCATTCACTATATCTGGTCTCCCACAGTACACAGAGCACAGAAATGCAATTATTGTAGTAAATGTAAACTGCTAAATACCTTTTCTCATCAGCAGTTAGAGCAGTCTTGTGACTTCAGCAGAGCACTGGCTAAAGCTTGTGGGAGGAGTTTTATTTCTTATCTAGGAGGATGTGAAACATCTGAGCTCTGTCTGGACAGTGCTGATTGGCCCTGTGCTGATCACATGCTCTCTCCCAAGAGAAAAAAAAAAATCTCTCTAGCAATACACACCAAACTGAGCATGTGTGGTTCAGTCTATTAGGTGGTCATTTCAACAAGAAGAGGGGCAGAGAAGTCAGGATCAAACAGCCTTTTTACACAATGCAGAGGATTAACCCCTTAGGTTCTACAGTGAGTATAACAAGCATGCTTTGCTGCATATACAGACTGATTTTACTGTTGTGGGTTTAGTAACACTTTAAATTCAGTACAGCATGGAAAATAGAATTCCAAGGTACACCTCCTGTATTTGATATCTGAAAAATTGGGCAAAATGTAAAACCAGAAAGTGGTCTGTAGCATGTGAGGGCATTTAGTCCAAAAGAAATCTACTGGAAGTGCATTAATAGTTAAAGATCAGTGTTAACCATTTCCAGTCTGGGCCAATTCTGCCATTCATCTTCTACATGTAAAAATTGGCGCTTTTTTGCTAGAAAATTACTTAGAACCCCCAAACATATATATTTTCAAGCAGAGGCCCTAAAGAATAAAATGGTGGGTGTTGTATATTTTTATGTCACAGGATATTTTTATTTTAATGCACAAAAACACAATATAATACCCATTTTTTTGTAAAATATAAAAGATAATGTTATGCCAAATAAATAGATACCTAATACGTCATGTTTTAAACTTGCGTTTGCCTTCCGCTGCTTGGAAAAGCAATCCAGTGGTTGTATAGCTTGTAAGGAATCGTCCACTGAAAAAAACGATACAGGATCATGGTTGTAGCCTCATGGTTGGAGTCAGTAGGGAAGGTGAACTTAAGAAGATTTTGTTGGTTGTAAGCCTACAATGGGCTTTAAATGGGTCACAAGGCCTGGGGAAGTTACTGGACCTATTCTTGTGCCAAAAAATAGCCTCTTATTAGCTTCATTATCTATCTATATTTTAGAGCAGAGGTCTCCAAACTTTCTTTAAAAAGGGCCAGTTTACCATCCTGTGGACTTTAGGGGGACCGGACCTTGGCCATTGGGAGTAGA
The DNA here is from genome assembly GCF_062004578.1 of Staurois parvus. Classification (NCBI taxonomy): domain Eukaryota; kingdom Metazoa; phylum Chordata; class Amphibia; order Anura; family Ranidae; genus Staurois; species Staurois parvus. The sequence goes on along the minus strand of NW_028319214.1, from coordinate 797,454 downwards.
AAAGGTGCTGATCTCAGTTGGAAAAAACAATGCCCCATTGTTGGTGTCATTGGAAGAGATTGTGCCTTATTGGTGTCACTGGGCCTCATTGTTAGTGTTACTGGGAGAAACTGGGCCACATCATTTTTGTCAATGGAAGGAATTGTTTCCTATCGTTGATGTTATTGGCAGGAATTGTGCCCTTTCTTTGGTGTCAGTGGGGGCAATTATGCCTCATTGTTGGCATCATTGGATGAAATAGTGCTCCAAGGGCCGAATACAAGCAAGCAAAGGGCCGCATCTGGCCCCCGGGAAACAGTTTGGAGACCACTGTTTTAGAGCAAATTTCACCTAACTTTGTTGGTAGTCAGCAATTATACAGCTGAATAATTTTGGCCCCCACTCCCTAGTGATAAATATGGCCATTTTACATGCCACGTGTACCTACCTGTCCTAATCGGAAACTGATTGTAAATGAGATTAGAGAATGCATGCTTGTCACGCGTGATGTGCGGCATTATTCTTAAACCACATTAGCAGACATCAGTGAAGTGAGCTTTTCATGAAGAGCAATGATACAAAGTAATTCTTACCTCCAGTCATATGTGAAAGGTTCAGAACTTTGAACTTCTTCCAATCCTAAATGAAAGAGCTGTCATGTATTCAACTTGTTATAGCACAGCTAGCATTAGCTTTTTGAGTTAAAGCAGAGTTCCTCCCAAAAGTGGAAGCTGCGCTTGTTTGCCTCCTCCTCCCGCCCCCCCTCCACTGCCATATTTGTAACCCTTTGGGGGGGAGGGGGTAGCAGGTACCTGTTTTTGACAGGTACCCGCTCCCACTTCCAGCTCAGTTCACTACGGCAAAGTGAGCCAGAAGTTAAGCCCCCTCCTTCCTCCCGCAGTCTCCTGGGAACTTTCACAGGTCCCAGAAGACTTCTGGACCAATCAGGATGTGCAGCACAACTTGCGCATGCGCAGTGGGCACCTGGCTGTGAAGCTGCAAGCTGTCACAGCTTGGTGCCCACAGTTGAGATGCCGGAGAGAGAAGAAGGAGAGAAGGGCGGGTGAGCACGCCGCTGGATCCTGGGACAGGTATGTGTGTGTTTATTAAAAGTCAGCAAATATAGTTTTTGTAGCTGCTGACTTTTAATAAACACAAAAATGGCTGGAAATCCACTGTAAGAGCATGCATGTTATGTAATATGTGATGCTTACACAGTACTCCCCATGACAAAGCAGGCATCATCTGATTCTGGCTTCCAAGGTCAGCATATGCTTCTGGGACTTTAGCCCCAAAAGGCTGAACAAGAGAAAGCTATAGATTCCCCCATCCATATTGAATAGTGTGGACGGAGGAACCTGCACTTCTGGCCATTGTACTGTGACACAGCAGCTTATTTACCAGAAGGCAAACAAGGCATTTGCCTAGGATGGCTATATAAGTACCTGAAATAAATAAATAATTTTCAGGGGGGGGGGCATGTCGCCCCCCGGAAGAAAAGACACATGGCAGGGATGGGGAGCTGGAGAGGCTCCGGCATGGAATACGGGGAGGCTGCCTGCTGAAGGGTGTAAGCTTCCTGCACAAGGAAGGAAGACACTGGGCTCGGCTCTGGGGATGGCCAGCAGATTTCCAAAAAGGTTAAGGTTAGTGCTTGACTAACTCTCTCTCTCTCTGCGGGTGGGACGTGTTTAGCAGAGAGTGGTGGCAGGGGTTGGGGGTTTTGGGGTTGGCAGAGAGTGGCAGGGGCTGGGAGGGGTTTTGGTGCTGGTGGTGGTAGGGGGCGCACAATTATAGTATTGGCATCAGTGGTGGTTAAAATTCCAGAATAGTGGCTGCATCTGATTGCATGCAGTCACTGTTCTGCAAACAATTTTCTACATGGCTCCTATGATTTTCAGATCAAAGAAAGTCTAGCAGTAGGGTGCCAACAGGGCCACTTATGTCTTGAATTTTGGTTGTTTCATCAAGAATCTGATAATATTCACTCCATGTATGACATGCTTTAGATACTAATCAATGAATAATATAGTTATGTAATTTCTTACCTGTATAGTCACCCTAATATTCTTGGTGTGTTAACATTTTATGCAGCTCACTCCCTTGCTGCCATAATCCATGGCATTATACAGCTCTTTTCCCTTTCACTCTATGACCTAACTGAACACTACAGGGTAATCAGTGCAGGAAGGAGGGCCGAGGAAATGCTTCCACCTGCCCACAGCAGACTACTGATAGCATTCTCTTGGCATTTAGATTTTGAGAGGCTGGCTAGGCTCAGACAATTAGAGCTCAATTGATAGACAGCACAGCTTTTTTGAAAACTATATAGTGTTGATTTATATTGTAATATGTAAGGAATGTTTTCATCAAGACTTGTAAGGATACTGACTTGGATGATTTAATATTCTTGTATCTTTTTAACATCAGATATCCATTGGTATCATTTACAGGGATATCATTGAAGATGTGTCTTACCTGGTTCTAAAGTCACCTAGGCGGTAAAGATGAAGCCTCGCAATGTTATGCTTTGCACTCTGACATTTACACTCTGTGACCTGACTATATCCACTGTTCTGTATACATACAGTTGTAAAAAGGCAAGTATCTTTGAAGATGTGATGCACTTTAATATATTTCACTCTATGCTGGATGTCTGGGGGACTACTCTGCTGAGAACCTGTATATGTGTTGGAGCTGTCATAGGTGTTGCCTGGAACAGGGCGAATGGTCCCCAACGACTGCAGGCATCTATAACACCAATGACTCTGCTGTGCTACCTCATTGCTTCATATGCCATGATAAAATTGCTGCTGTTTTCTGAAGAGGAAAAGCCTGTACAGGACGCCTGGTTCTGGAGTCTTCTGTCATGGACTTGGCTGTCATCAGCTATGACCCTCTTCGCATGGAAACAGATGGGAGAGTTCACACCTTGCATACAGGAGACAACAATGTATTCTGGCCTACCAGATGACCAGGAGGTAGCACGGGTGGGCTCACAAAGACCAGAGGTGGAAAGTGACACATCGGGGGCTACCATAGGAAGACTTCTTTCGTATTCTAAACAGGATTTTGGTTATCTCTTCATAGCTTTTTTTTTCCTTATTCTATGCACATTGGGTAAGTGATAATTGTTCTCTAAAGACATCTACTTAGCAGATCGGTTATATGTTCAGTAGTGTACAACAAAATGATTGGGGTGCAGTAAAATGACAATACATTTCAATACAAGAGGAATCAGAGGGTCCTACAATCTAAAAGTTTATTCCTAATTTACTGGCTTGCTGCAATGGAAAGATGCTTCACTCCAGTCAGCTGATGTGAACACATGAGATGACTGGAGTGTGGCGTTATTCCATCGCAGTATTACTTTTTGGGCTTGGATGGGATGAGTGGATGCCAGCACCCGGATTTCAGTAGATCACCAGAGTACTGCAATTGGCACTTGGAGCAGCTATTTTATGGGGTCACACTAATTTTCTGCCTGTCATGGTATTACATCACTATGGGGTGTATTTATAAAATAATTGCATAACTGTTCATCCATCATTACATTTACATTTATTCTGTGCAAATGGGGCAAAATTTAATGTTTTCAGGGTATATTCTATGCAGATTAAATGTGTGACTGTCAATGCGGAAAATACCACATTATAGCCACTAGATGAAGCTGAGGAGCTTACCTGTTTGCTATTATATTCAGCCTCATCAAGTGAAAAGTATACCTTATGGTGCTGCTCCAAGCTATGGGTGGAAGGAAAAGGATCACCCCACTGGCAAGCCAATACATGAAGGGATGGACACTGATCAACCCCAGGAGCCCAATATTAAGGAATGGCCTCAGCCGTCATACTGACCACGCCCTCTGATGCATGTTGCCCCACCTACTGGGGGGCTTGGTCATAGAGGTCACTGTGACCAAGCCCCCCAGGTGGGCGGGGCAAAATACGTCAGAGGGCATGACCAGTATGGTGACTGAAGCCGATCCTCAATATTGGACTCCTGGGGTCAGTTGAGCCTCATCTAGTGGCCACATTGCAGTATTTTCCCATTCACACATTCTTGATCTGCAAACAATATAGCCTGAGAATATTCAATTTTACCCCATTAGCACAGAATGCATTTACATGCTTCGATGGTTAAACAGCTATGCAAACGTTTTATAAATACACCCCTGATAAGTAAAGTCCTGACAAGGAACAAATATGTCGATGGGATTTTGACTTCGCTGGCTGTATGTTTGATCCAGGTCACTGATTCACTAAGTAGCCACACAGTGTGCATGACAGCCAGGGAAGTAGCATAAAGTCAGGTTCCCATGACTATACCATGGCAGGTCTACTATAAGAAGATTAGTAAACCTAAAGGCTCATTAAGAAACTACAGTTTGTCCTGTAGGATGACTGCCTTGCCTTTATGGTATAAATCTGAGTATTCGTCCACCTGGTGACATATTCTGGTGACCCCGACCTCTCTGTCACTTTTTATTTTTGTTAATTGTTCACATTTTCCCAATAAGATTTTCCTACTGAAGTCGGTATTGTAAAGGCAGTTCAAATTCATATTCCCAGTGTATTACTGTCTAAAACAGTCACCTTTGACAAGGTAGAGAGAGCAAGTGGGAATAAGTGAGTGTGGAAGATAGTCCCTATCCTGGATCAAAATAAAATCATCATCAATGTTGAAAATTTTGCTCAACAGATATTGAGATTTTCGTTAAGAGGTACATGCTTATTGTTTACCGTGAATATTTTTTTAGAAATTAGAACTATGCAAATATATTGTCTTGGTTGATTTTATGAAGTAAGGTTAATAAATGGGGTCTTCCATAAATTGGGTCACACAATTCTGGGATAAAATTTGCCCTCCTGTCACATTTCATCAGATAAGAAGCCTTCAAAATGATATCACAAGCATATCACCCTACCCTTACCTTCAAAGCCACAAACCAATCTAATGTTTTAGCCATATGCCTTGTAATAAAATAATTCCAATTGTACATACAGTTCTGAAAGACTGGGGTTTATATACTAAAGCTGGTTCACTCAGAATCTTGTGCACTTCTGCATAAAAACCAATCAGCTTCCAGGTTTTATTGCTAAAGCTAAAGTGAAGAAGCTGAGGTTGGAAGCTGATTGGCTACCATGCACAGCTGCACCAGATTCTGAGTGAACCAGCTTTAGTAAAAAAAAAACAAAACAAAAAACACTTTTTTATTTCCATCTTATTTAAGACTTACCATATTGTTTACAAGACCTTAATGCAAGTAATTGCTGGAGCATAGAATAAGGGCTGCTTTTATTAAAAAAACAAACAAAAAAAAACCTCACAGATATATCCATTCTGTGAAATTTCATGTACATTCATTCTGTGCGACTTGGGGCAAAAATGAATGTTAATAGGCTAATTTGTTTCCAGGTTGAATGTTTTTCATATATACAAAATAGATTTAATGAGATAACTTTGCATTATGGCCACTAGATGGAGCAGATGATCATAATAAATAGGTACATACTGTATTTCCTTTGCTCCTCAGCCCCATCTAATGACCATAATGGAGTATTTTCCAAATTTCTTACAAATAAATCCCTAAGTGCTGGTCCATCAGGACAGCAATTGTTTTAAAAAGGGTTACATAGCTATATAGAAATGTGTTAACATATTCCTGTATTCTTTTATTGGTTTCATTCAAAATTCTAGTTGTGAAACCCTGCTAATCATCTGTTTGCAAGCATCTAGTGAACCTGATTACCAAATCTATTATATTATCTCATTTTGTTAATTGTCACTTTTAGGCATTTAGTAAGAGTGTCACCTGTTTTATAATTCAGATCATATATATTAGTTGTACCTCATGGAGGTGATTTAATGCATATTTTTGCAATTAAAAATGTGGATGATATATATACATCAGAAGACTGGCAAACTCCCTGATGTTAGATGTAGCAGCAGAGGGTTTTAGGAACCCTTAGCTATCACAGGTTTTAGTAGATCATCCTAGCACAAAGATACATTGGCCTAAGACTGGAACTAGTCTATATATTGTAAGACACAGCTAAATCCACCTTAGAGGTCAGACTCTGTGCAAGCCTCGCCTGACCTCAGTAAACCAAAGCTAGATCTAAGTGTTGTGTTCTCAACAGGGGCAGACTGACCATTTCAGCACTCGGGCACTGCCCGAGGGCCCAGGGTCAGTAGGGGGCCCCATGAGGTGCCCCTGGTACCTTTCATTGGCTTTTTCATAGGCTTTTTTGGGTGTGGGCAAGGATACAGGGGTCCCATAATCCCCTATTGTCCGGGGGCCCCATGACTTGTCAGTCCACCCCTGGTTCTCAATAACAGCTGGGCAACACAACAAGTTATGTTTGGTCCAGGCTTAAAGTTAGTTCAGTGTCTAGACTGAGTGGTAAAATATAAAAGTGATATTCATTAACTACCCTTCTCTTAAACGTAGTTTTTCACAAACCTCTCAAACATCCCTGAGCATGAAAAAACTCATGGACAACCCCACTGCGGTGGGGTTTTTTTTAATTCTCATTAGTTTTTTGGGGGGGATTTCATTTGTTTTTGTATTTTTTTTAATAGCATAGCATATACACCCTGTTGTCATGTACAGTTCCATGTGTTTGGTGCCTTCACATTTTTCTTCACAGTCTAAACAGGTCATGGAAGTTCCTTCTAGTACAGTTAAAGCATAGCTGAACCCAAAAACAAAATTGGATATATTATAGCCTACCAATCCAATGTGTTGGCTGCATTAGTTTTCTTCTTTTAGGCATTTTTCTTTGATTTGTATCTGATGATCCATCCAGTAGCACATGTCCTATCTTAGGGTGGTTACACTTCTTTGGAGGACCAATGGAGTCACCCTGAAATATTAGCATTGTCAGCCTCTGGAGAGGGTAGTATTAGATACATTAGCAAATTTAGATGGACTTGACTAACAAATTTAGGCTGAACGCAATTTAACATTTTTTTTTTTTTCTTCTAATCAATTCTTTATTTATAAACTCAACCTCTCACATACATAGAACCAGAGATGAAAGAACAGCATCTGGTCAGAAAACAATTGATAATCCAGTATCTAAAGCTAAGGAAGGCAAAGTATAGTGTGCAGTAAATTGTTTTACCATACATATTGGTTGGATTAGATGAGATTAGGATCATGGTAATTTCACTCAAATATCAGAAAAATGAAGAGATCTAGAATGATCTTTTTGGAGAAAATGATTGAAGTTAAGTGTGCATGTCTAAAGTCGAGAGTAGTTTTGTATTAGAAGGGGACAATTCAAGAAAGGAAATACCGGTCAAAACATGACCTATGAAGAACATTAGGAGAGATGTAGCGTTGGAGCAGGTAGAAGAAAGAATATTAGAGGGGGAGAAATAGATGCCAGGAAGGGTATAATAAAAAGGGGAAAAAAGAGGGGGAGTGAGAAGGTGGATGTTGGGGGTTTCTGGTATATATAAACTCTTTGGGTACACGATTCTGGGCAAGAGAAGAGTCATTCAGCAATGAAGCTCTGCCAGCAGAGAATTGCACACTTCAGAAAAAATAAATGCATGCTAGTAAAACCAGGTTGGTGGGGAAAAGCTGCAGCATCGGACCAGTGCTGCAGCCATATAGGTGAGTATAAATGTTTGTTTTTTTCCTATCCCACACTTTAGGTTGCCTTAGCTGACAGAATTTGCAGATCCAAGCTCATCTATTTGATCTGCAGATGAATAAAACAGGATAGATACAAAAGTAACAATGTTCCTTTGTATTTCTCTGTTTTGCATCTGAATACTTGTGATATTCCATGGGGCTTTGCTCAAGATGTAGTGCTATCCAGTGAGTTCAGTCCAACTAAAAAATACTGTTTTAGAGGTTGCTGGCCATCATTTCAAACACAAAGAAAAGTGACATTAATCCTTCTGACTTCCTCTCGCAGTGTCACTGCCCAGGCCTCAAGCCTAGGCCTTTGGTCTGGACCCTGAGCATCTCCCAGAACCACTGTGCTTTCATTCAGCTCTGTACCTCTCTCTCTCTCTGCTCTCATGGCTCTTTCTCTTGCAGTTCTCTGCTGCTCTTACCCATGCCCTGGCTTTGGGCAAGGGACCTCCTGTCTTTTGGGTGGATCCCTGAACTGCAGACAGCCCTTTGATTATAAAGGCTGCGTGTGCCTGCATACACAGACTATTGGCCTCCAGTAAAACCTGGACACAGGGTTAGATGTTTCATCCCTCCCAAGACTCTTCGAAGCCTCTGAACTCCAGAACCCAATACGGCAATTGCCAATCCCAGAGAAGACTGAAAACCCAATGTTCTCGGTTCATTTTAGCCACTCTGGAGCCCTTCAATTTGCATTCTTGAGACTCCTGGGTGCCATTTACCTCTTCGTACACAGTGCAAGAGCCCAGCACTGTCACAACAGTGTTGATAACAAGTTGCTGCATAGAAGCAGTAGCTCCCTTCATCCCCCCAAGGAAGCCTCTGGTGCAATACACAACTGTTAACTGATGCCAGAGCCTTCTTATCAGACCATGACAGATACAGGCCCTCTCATTTCCAGTCTAGAAACCCTAATAAAACTGTCACACTTGCAAGCTTGAGCAATCCAGAAAACTAACAGATGCACCTTAGGGGAAGCCTGTGGAATACACATTTTTGATAGACTGCTTATCAGCTGAGACTCTAAAACTTCAGCATGTTTCATAACTTCTAAAATTATGACAGTATAGTTAGAATAAAGTCATATTCACCTTCATCAGTTATTGAGTAGCATTTTGAACCCAAACACCCCTATGCTAGGAGGTATCAGAGTGGATTAGGCCTCCACACCCCTCCTATGGGAAATAGATCTCTGAGACCTGTCATATCTATATCTATATTGAAGCTAATTTCATGCTGGACAATAATCTGCAAGGTAGCAGACTGTAAATGGTATGTATTCAGAAATATGAGTACTTATAAAAAACTGTAATTGGAACTTGGTCATAAATGTGGTGACTTTCCAGCACCCACCCCTTAAACCGGATGATTGGTCAGATGGTCTCTGTCAACACCCCCCTTGATGTCAGATAAAAAAAAGAGATTGCAAGCAGATTTGAAAGCTCTTGTTTTAACATCAACCAAGGAAAACCTAACTGGACTTGAGAGAGACACTGTACTGTTTTTGCTTGATCAAGGACTTTGCAAGTATTCCTAATTTTCAACTCATCTGTATTTCTCTGTTGCTTTATTTCTATCTTTATTTCTTTGTAAAAACTTTTTCTGTAAATATTTTATTTGCACCATTTTGACCTTTTCATCATTAAACCCTATTTTGATGTGTTAAACTGTCCCTAATGCTTTAATTGCAAACTAAAGAATCCCTGCATCTTGAAGAGTGCTACTGTATATAATAAATCTCTGAATATACCTGTCTGTAGTGACAGTGTGTGTACAGATGTTTATTTTTCATATTTGATCTTGCTAAGATTCTGAGTTTCCACCTTCTCAGTCAAAGGTGGTGGTGGTAGCTTAAGGAGTTCATTGCTTAACCACTTGCCAATTGCACTATAGCCAAATGACGGCTACAGTGCGGTTGTCCAGTTCAAGGAGGGCGTCATATGACGTCTCCCCAGACCGTGCCTTCCTGCGTGCTCCCAGCGGCGCGCACCCGGCACTCTCCGTGATCACTGGGTCCTATGCACACAGTTGATCACGTGATGTGGTAAAAGGCCAATCACAGCAGCCTTTTACCATGTGATCAGCTGTGTCCAATGACACAGCAGATCACCGGGTAAATGCAGTTGCCGGCTATCGGCTACACTTTCCTCACGCTGTCACAGTGTGAGGAAAGTACTGCCGATAACTGACAATTGTCAGAGAACAGATCGGCACTGATCATCAGGGTACTGATGGTCAGTGCCCTAAACATCAGCACCCATCAGTGCCACCTACCTCTGCCCATCAGTGCCACCCACCTGTGCCCAGCAGTGCCTAGCAGTTCCACCCACCTGTACCCAGAAGTGCCCCCCATCAGTGCCACTCATCAGTGTTGCCCAGCAGTGCTGCCAGTCAGTGCCCAGCAGTGCCGCCCGTCAGTGCCACCTATCAGTGCCCATCATTGCTGCATATCAGTTCAGTATCATACGTGCCAGCTCATCAGTGATGCCTATCCGTGCCACCTCATCAGTGCTGCCTATCCATGCCACCTCATCAATGCTGCCTATCAGTGCCCATCGGTGCTGCCCATCAGTGCAGCCTCATCAATGCACATCAGTGAACGAGAAAAATTACCTGTTTGCAAAATTTTATAATAGAAACAAAGAAAAACTTTTATTGTTTTTTTATTTTTTGTTTTTTTTTGTTTATAGCGCAAAAAATAAAACACCCAGCAGCTATTAAATACCACCAAAAGAAAGCTCTATTTGCGTGAAAAAAAATTATAAAAATTTCATATGGGTACAATGCTGCATGACCGTCATTTTCACTCAAAATGCGACAGTGCTGAAAGCTGAAAATTGGCCTGGGCAGCAAAGGGGGTATAAGTCCCCAATAGGCTAGTGTTAATTAATTTAACCCAGTGACAATTGCTCTCAGGCTGCTGGCACCTAAATTGTGGTCCTGCAAGCTGGAAAGTCTTTGTGTAGCTGAAAGTGGCATTGTTATGGAAGCGACAGCACGGTGGGAGATTGGCCAGTCCTTTGTCTCGAGTTGGTGAGAAGGGCAGGGGTTGGGCACTACCACCATATCTATAATTGGTAAGATGCAATGAATGCATTTTTGTTTTTGGGTTTAGATATCCTTTAAGAAACTCTAAGGCAGTGGAAAAGGCTGACTGTGAGATCAAGTAGTTACTAAAGTAATAGCTATGGCATTGTTCCCAATTTATTACATACCACATATCAGATTGTTAATGTAAATACACAAGCTGAACGCTTGGATAATTCTTTCCTAAACCAAACACCATTAGAATCTCCATAATGAAAACACTTCATTCTTTTAAATAAATTACTTAGCCAAGCAATTCTCAGACTCTTATAGTAACTGCCAGTTACAGATTTAAGGACACCTTACACCTATCTTATATTTTAATGTGAAGCTGACATTTTTTAAAGCGGTTATAAAGGCTAAAGTTTTTTTTACCTTTGTGCATTCTGTGCATGAAGTTAAAAAACCTTCTATGTTCAGCAGTGTCCCCAGACCCTTCAATACTTACCTGAGCCTCATCAAGATCCAGCAATGTGCATGATAGCCTCAAATGTCCTGGGTTTTTGCCTCCTCTTTTCCTGAGATAGCAAGCAGGAGCCATTGGCTTCCGCTGCAGTCAATCACAGCCAGTCAGCCAATGAGAGGGAGGGGGCAGGGCAAAGCCCTTATACCGCCAGCTGTCCCCCTTATATCACCAGACCGCCGGCTGTCCAAGACATCTCCCCGTACTATCTGTCACGGAGGGGGGGGGGGGGGGAGCAGCAGGCGCAGCTTCGGCAATGGGAGCATACCCCCTTATACCGCCAGCTGTCCCCCTTATACCACCAGACCGCTGGCTGTGCAAGACGTCTCCCCGTACTATCTGTCATGGGGGGGCAACAGGAGTGGATGGAGCGTGTAACCCTAAAAAACAGGTGGAACATATAACATGTTCCAAAGGTGAACTTATCCTTTAATAAAAGGACACTTACCTGTCCAGGGATCCAGCGCCATTCTCACCCAGGCCAGTCCTATGTTGGGCTTCAGGTCCCTGTCACCGGCATGTTTATTTTGGGAAGCTGGCAGTGAGAGCTTGCAGCTTCACAGCTGGCTTCCCACTGCACATGCACGAGCACTTTTTGAATGGTCCCGAAGCCTTCTGGTACCTGTGACATGTCCCACAAGGCTGCATGCAAAGAAGGGGAGGTGAACTTTGGGGCCAAGTGGGAACAGGTACCTGCCGAAACTAGATACCTGATCCCACCTCAAATGTGTCACCCTTTTGGGAGAAGTTCCGCTGTAACATTCTACATTCGAGTAACATTCGAGTGTGTACAGCCCCTTTTCTACAGCAGAACATTTATAGATCTAGTTCCCAGATCATTAGTTGCCACTGCTGAAAGTTCTCTGCTATGTATAGCACACTCATGATTGAGGCTCATTTATCATACATTTAGAGGCAGTGCAATGCCTTGTTACCACAACGTGGTGAATTGCACTGCTTAAAAACGCATGCATGCCACATATCTACACAGCACACTCCACTGCACATGTACAATGTGAAAAAGGCACATACAAATTCTTTTCTGCAGATCAAGGTAGATCAATGGACATCCCTTATTCTGAATTATATAAGGGAGGTCACAATAGACTCGTGCTGTTAGGTAGACAGAGAAGGAAAGGGAGAATTCTTTTAGAGGACATTTCCCAAGAACTTAATTGCCTGTATGTACCTACATAAGAACAATGGGGCCTTCTAAACACCCTGAAAAAGTGAAGTCAGTCCCATTTCTCATTCTTCCTGTTGGGTTCATAACCTGATAGGCAGCTTTGGTGTTCAATAAAGAGTTGAAGTATGAGGAAGGGTACAGGCCACTCTTTTTAAAGTTGACATGTACTTATCAAAGTGTCCTAGGTTTCATGAGTTCCGGGACCCTTGTAAAGTTGAAGATCCCTGCCTACACTTCATTTACCGCATTACGCTAAGACAAAATTGATGTCATGGTCCTGGATTGACACCAATGGTTTTTCATTGCCGGGTTGTAAATATTTTTGGATCCTATTGACAATAACCTTCACTGGTGATGCAATGGATGTAATTAGGTTTATGTTGAGTATTTATCACATTGAATTACTCAGTGATAAAATATGTAGCACATTGTTTTTGTGTATAATAAATGAATGGGTTCAATATATAAAAAATCCAAAAAAAATAAATCTTTCACAGCCACAAAATGAACATGAATCAGATGATACTATTATTAAACCTAAATCTCACACAAGGCCCCTTTACCCAATCTTTAATTTGTGCCTATTCCATAAAGCTAGTTTTCAACCTGAACCCAAACCCTTAAAATCATTCTTACCCTCTTATACAACCCTGAAGCCACCTCTAAACCTAATCCCTAAAATTAACTCTGAAGCCAAGTATTAGTCTGACTAAAATGATCACATTGATATTACATTTGGTCGTTACAGAGGACAAGGGGGCACTCTTTACATCTGGAGGAAAAGAGATTTATTCCCCAAATACAGAAAGGCTTCTTCGCGGTAAGAGCAGTGAAAATGTGGAATAAGCTCCTTCAAGAGCTGGTTCTGGCCAGCTCAGTAGATTATATTAAAAAAGGCCTGGATTCTTTCCTATATGTACATAATGTAACTGGATACTAATATTTATGGGTAAATTTGATCCAGGGAATATCCAATTGCCTCTTGGGGAGATCAGGAAGGATTTTTTCCCTGGCTGGAGCAAATTGGATCAAGCTTTATTGGGGGGTTTTATTGCCTTCCTCTAAATCAACTGTGGGTATAGGATTGTGTGTGTGTATGTGTATGTATGTATGTATGTATGTGTGCGTGTGTGTATATATATATGTATATAATTCCCCCCCTCCCCTTTTAATGGTTGAACTAGATGGACACGTGTCTTCTTTTTTCAGCCAGATAAACTATGTAACTATGCAACAGTTATCAGATTAAAAAAAACTGATCTCTGCAGGTCAGGAAAACCAGAGTGATATCATTATTAGATATATAGTCAAGTGAGACAATGACTGAACCTGCTGATATCAACTCACAGCTATGGTACCACTTTCTACTAGGCATTGCTTTTTATGTATTTCAGTGTGGCATAGTACAGTCTATGCACTACAAAGCAGAAGTTTATTTTTGAATAACAGCAAATTCTTCAGTTAGGGCTACTATTTGTAGCCTCCTTCTTTGTACAGGGGCTGGTTATCAGTTTACAAATGCAGTTTTCCTTTATCACAGGGGAAATATTCAGCCCATATTACACAGGGCTGGTCATAGATGGTATTGTCGTCCAAAGAAGTTTGAAGCAGTTTTCCAGCGCGGTTGTAATACTAGCAGTTCTGGCTGTGGGGAGGTAACATTCTGGCTCATTACTCTTTTTTTCTGGTGTGATAATATCTAATCTAATCTTTGCCATGCATGTATGTCCTAGCAGGCTGTGATAAGGATTCATTCATAAGGTATATTACTAGAATTTGGACATTGAAAAGTGATGTGAACCAATAGAGGGTGGTTGGACATGCAGGCATATTCTGACTGCATTCAGGCACCCTTCTCTAAATATGAATCGTCACCTGAAAAGATTATCAGTTCTTTATCTGGTATGGCTACTTTTAATAGACCTTGTCACCAACTTGCAAATTGCAGGTAAAAGTACTGAGAAATCAGCTATTTTAACAATCTGTGTGCAGATGCATTGTTCCTTTAAGCTTGCATAGGAATTTGAGCACTCCAGGAATAGTCAATACACTAGCACAGTCCGAGTTTCACCTTCATCATGCCACATCATAGCCCTCTCCTCTTCTGAGAGTGTCTAATTACTGTATGTGCTGGCCCGGCTCCCCTGCCCCTCCCCTCACCTATCTACATAACCTTTAATGTAGCTGTGAGTGTCACTGTCAGGCACTGTGATTCAAGGGACAGAGTCTGACATCACATCAAAGGTGGTGGGCCAAATTAGCAGTCCACAGGCTTTTGTATGTCTACACATGTAAGACTTTCCCAAGTTACTAACATGAATAAAATATGTTAAATGCACATATAATCTTCCAGGTTGATTGTTGTTGAGGTGAGTGGCCTGGCAACAGGTTCTTTTTAAGGTCATTGTTCCCAGCCTTGCTTTTGATGCTCCAATGTTTGTTCATTCACCCGTCAGCTGAATGAAGTTTTGAAATTAAGTATAGTCACACAGTTGGACTTGGGAAGATATTATTATTCTGACCACACCACTTCTTACAGCCCCGGATCTGTCTGGATTTTGTCGGAACACGGGGTTCCAACGTTGAAGTTCCGATGACGGGCCTTGGTGTCGGAAATGGGAGTTATGATGACAGAACACGGGACTCCAGAGTTGGAACTTGGAGTTCCAAAGTTGGAACTGTCAGGGTTCCAAAGCTGCAGCTCACAGTTCCAGAGTCAAACCATGGGGCTCCAGAGACGGACCATGGGGCTCCAGAGTCGGAACTCCGAGTTCCAAAGTCGGAATTTGGGGCTCCAGAGTCACACCATGGGGCTCCAGAGTTGGAATTCAGGGCTCCAGATTCGGAACTTGGAGTTCCAAAGTCGAACCACGGGAGTTCCAGAGTCGGACCATGGGGGTTTCAGAGTCAGAACTCAGCACGGGGTTCCAGAGTCAGAACGTGGAGTTCCAAAGTTGGAACTGTTGACGTTCCAAAGTTGCAGCTCGCATTTCGAAAGTTGGAACTGTTGGCGTTCCAAAGCTGCAGCTCTCAGTTCCAGTATCGAAACTCAGGTCTCCAGAGTCGGAACTCGGAGTTCCAAAGTCAGAATTCAGGTTTCCAAAGCTGGAGCTCGCAGGTCCAAAGTTGGACCATGGGGCTGCAGAGTCAGAACTCGGGGCTGGAGCTCGCAGTTTGAGAGGCAGACCACGGAGCTCCAGAGGCGAACCTCTTGGAGTTCCAAAGTCGGAATTTGAGTTTCCAAAGTTGGACTATGGGGTTCCAGAGTCGTAACTCGGGAGTCCAGAGTCGTAACTCGGGGCTCCAGAGACAAAATTCGGGTTTTCAAAGTTGGAGCTCGCAGTTCCAAAGTCGAACCATGGTGGTCGGACCATGGGGGCTCCAGAGTAAGAACTTGGAGTTCCCAAGTCAGAATTCGGGTTTTGAAAGCTGGAGCTTGCAGTTCCAGAGTCGGACAATGGGGGCTCCAGAGTTGGACCATGGGGGCTCCAGAGTCGAAACTCAGAGTTCCAAAGCTGGGGCTCGCAGTTTCAAAGTTGGACCATGGGGTTCCAAAGTCAGAACTCGGCATGGGGCTCCAGAGTCGGAACTTGGAGTTCCAAAGTTGGAACTGTTGGAGTTTCAAAGCTGCAGCTTGCAGCTCCAGAGTCTGAACTTGGGGCTCCAGAGTCAGAACTTGTGGCTCCAGAGTCGGAACTTGGAGTTCCAAAGTCAGAATTCGGATTGCCAAAGCTGGAGCTCGCAGTTCCAAAGTTGGACCGTGGGGTTCCAAAATTGGACCATGGGGTTCCAAAGTTGGACCATGGGACTCCAGAGTCAGAACACGGGGCTCCATAGTCAGAACTTGGAGTTCCAAAGTTGGAATTCGGTTTCCAAAACTGAAGCTCGCAGTTCCAAAGTCTGAAATCTTGGAGTTCCAAGGTTGGACCATGGGGGTTCCAAAGTCAGATCATGGGGTTCCAAATTTGGAACTCGGCACGGGGCTCTAGAGTCAGAACTTGGAGTTCAAAAGTTGGAACTCTTGAACTCTTGGAGTTCCAAAGCTGCAGCTCGTGGTTTCAAACTCCGACCATGGGGCTCCAGAGTCGAAACTCGGGGCTCCAGAGTCGGAACTCGGGGCTCCAAAAGTCAGAATTCGGGTTTCCTAAGCTGGAGCTTGCGGTTCCAGAGTCAGACCACGGGGGCTCCAGAGTCGGACCACGGGGGCTCCAGAGTCGGACCAAGGGAGCTCCAGAGTCGAACCACAGGGACTCCAAAGTCGGAATTCGGCATGGGGCTCCAGAATCGTAACATAGCGTTCCAAAGCTGGAACTGTTGGAGTCGGAACTTGGGGCTCCAGAGTAGGAATTCGGGGCTTCAGAGTCGGAACTTGGAGTTCCAAAGTAAGAATTTGGGTTTCCAAAGCTGGAGCTTGCAGTTTCAGAGTCGGACCACAGGAGCTCCTGAGTCAAACCACAGGGGCTCCAGAGTCGGACCACAGCACGGGGGCTCCAGAGTCGGACCACGGCACGAGGGCTCCAGAGTTGGACCACGGCACGGGGGCTCCAAAGCCGGACTACGGGGGGCTCCAAAGTCAGAACTCAGCACGGGGCTCCAGAGTCGGAACACGGAGTTTCAAAGTTGGAACTGTTGGAGTTCCATAGCTGGAGCTTGCAGTTCCAGAGTCGGACTACGGGGGCTCCAGAGTCGGACCACGGGGCTCCAGAGTCAGAACTCTTGGAGTTCCAAAGTCGGACCATGGGGGTTCTAAAGTCAGACCTTTGCACGGGACTCCTGAGTTGGAACCCGGGGGTCCAGAGTTGGAACCCGGGGCTCCAGAGTCGGAATTCGGACTTCCGAAGCTGGAACTCGCAGCTCCAGAGTCGGACCATGGGGCTTCAGAGTCGGAACTCGGGGCTCCAGAGTCGGAACTCGGGGCTTCAGACTCAGAATTTGTCTTCAAAGCTGGAGCTCGCAGTTCCAAAGTCGGACCATGGGGGTTTCAAGTCGGACCATGGGGGTTTCAAAGTCGGACCTCGGGGGCTCCAGAGTCGGAACTTGGAGTTCCAAAGTCACAATTCGGGTTTTCAAAGCTGGGGCTCTCAGTTCTAAAGTCGGACCATGGGGTTCCACAGGTGGAAAACAGAGTTCCAAAGTCGATCCTCGAGGTTCCAAAGTCTTACTTCATGAGTGCATACTGTAGCCTTACTGTAAAGGACACATTTATTTTGTTCTTTAATTTTTGTAATTTGTACTTTCGAGTGGCACCACACTTGGTATAGTGTGAATTTTTTATTATTGCTATTATTGAAATCTTAATACATTTTAATGTTAAACATCTTTAGTATTCCAACATCTAAATTTGGTTTTTACCTTAATGCATTTTACACAATTAAAAAAACAACCTCCAGTAAACTGTTAAAAATCTTACACAAGCACTTACTTTTAGGACTAGTTCACACCAGATAATGTCCAGTGCGTTTTTTTATGCATCAAAAATGCATGCACAGCGTTTTCCATGTACAATGGCTCTAGTTCACACCAGTGCAGTCAGTTCCAGTCAGTTTCCGGTGCAGAAAAAAAAGTAGAATATGCTGCATTTTTTCTGCACAGAACTGTACTGGACCACAGCATCTGCATCAAAACTTCCCCTGGAACGGAGTGTGGTGTGAACTGCAAGCAAAAACGTATCCATAATGCTTTTTGGGTACATTTCTTGTGGTGTGACCTGGCCCTGAATGCTGTTGGCTCCTGCTTTCTAAGTGCTACTTCCCTGAACTGTCTGTCTTCCAGGAAAGAGTTAACAGTGGACAATGCAGTCTACTGGCTTGGAGAAAAAAAGGGAGGGGGGAGGAAGGTGGAGCAGGGAAGTTCCTTGTCATCCTAGCTTATGGGGCTGTGTGTTTTTATTGATGCACACAGTGTAGGGAGACACAATTCTAGTCCCTTATACAACGTACAAAGATGACTCCGTGCTGCAGATGCTGCAGGAGAAAGGAGCCACCCTGGATCAAAAACCTGGGGCAGTTATCATGGCACCAGCTTAAACAGGAACATAGAACTAAAATAAAAAGAAACTGCATACTCACTAAGTGATAAATTCAGTTGCTGAAAGTTTCTTCCACTTCATGACTAGTGGGTACCTGATTTAGATCCCTCTGACTCATACTGTATGTGTTTCAGCATAAGTAAAAATAAATTTTATCTGTGAGAATAGACATTCATGCTAGCATTTAAAAATATAATGTTACTGTTCGTTTTCCATTATTTTTTCCAGCTCTTTTTCTGCAGGGGTACGGGGTGGTCTTTTCACCTTCACATTCGCCAGACTGAATATCAGGATCCGAAACCTGTTATTCCGTTCTTTGATATCGCAAGAAATTGGTTTCTTTGATGAAAATCACACAGGTCAGAATCCTTCACCAGAGACACTGCAAACAATGAATGGGGACTGTTAGATTCTTCAGAGGAAATGAACAATTGTGTGTATATGTATATATAAATACATTCCCTGCTATATATATATTTTTGTTTCTTTTCATAATTGTTATTTTAAAGTGATTGTAAAGTTTTGTTTTTTCTAATAAGAAACTTGTCATACTTACCTCCTCTGTGCAATGGTTTTGCACAGAGCAGCCCAAATCTTCCCCTTCTGGGGTTCCCCGCCAGTGCTCTAGGCTCTTCCTCTTCTCCATGTGCCACCATAGGAAGGTGCTTCCTATAATGGCACACGCAGGGGCTCGATCCTGGGTCATGCTTTGTGTGTCCATTGACACACACACACACATAGTGCGGCTCAGCCCTGCCCCTGCTATTTTGTCGCTGGATTGATTGACAGAAGAGGTATAGAGAGAGCAGCACCTCTGCTTTCTGGCACAGCGCTCAATCGAGATCAGGCTCAGGTAAGTATTTAGGGGCAGCTGGGGGGAGAGCTGACAATTAGGTTGTTTTACCTTAATGCAGAGAATGCATTAACAAATATGTAAACCCAACATTTCATATTGCTAATATGTGGCTGCTGTACCATGCATTTGTATGAAAAAGTATCCTGTTCTCTTTGTATTGCTTCCTTTGTATGAAATCCCTGGTGTTCCTGTCAGTCCCTCTGCTTTTGAAAACTGAACACACTAGGCAGGAGAGCATAGCGTGGTCAGTTCTCTAGCTGTGCTGGGAACTCAGTGGGCTCTCCTCCAATGATCAGACTTCTGTTGACATGCTCCCCTGCACAGCCATTCACCGGAAAGGTTAGTGTTCTGCTGTTTCTCATCCCCTAGCTCTTATGCAGAACAGTGGGACTATAATCTCTTATTAAAAAAAGAGGGGAAAAAAAGGTGTACGTATTTTTTTTTATATGTATACACAAATGTTTTGCTTTTCATTTCTATTTTAAACTGAATGGGTTGTTTTACAAGGTGGGGGTTTACAATCACTTTAAGGTAAAAGCCTTCAGCCTTTACAACCACTTTAAATGAAATAAAGTAAATTCATAAACTTGCATATACTATGGTGTGACATCTTATAATATTGAACTAATCCCATGTTACCGTGGATGCCCTTTGGAAAATAGAACTGATCTTGATGGTTTTCACCCTAAAATGCATTCCATGTGTATTTATCCATTGTAACAGAATAATCCAGGCTAGACCAGTAGAACTATGTAAAAATTCCCATACCTTAAGTTCAACTTTAATTCATTAACCCTGGGTTCACACTGATACTGTGTGGCATTCGCAGCGCATCACAATCACAGCATGTTCATGCGCACCGCTGCGGGCATGTAAGTTAACAACACCCTGAAATCCGTCCGCAAAATGCAGTGCGATGTGCAGAATCGAATCGCATGGGTGTGAATACTTATGCGATCCGATTCTAGTGCGGACCAAAAAAAGGGTCCTGCAGCTTTTTAGTGCAGATGCGGCGCGATTTGAGCCATACAAAATGGCTCAAATTGCACCGCACAGAATTCGCATGTGATTTGCACAGGAATACGTTGCGGTTCTTGTACGAATCACATGCGGTATGCCGCACCGCACAAGTGTGAACACAGGCTTAGATGGATCATTTTGTTTTTATGCCACTGCTTATTTTATCTAATGATCATTTGTATCTAAATTGTAAAATCTTATCAGTAATTTTTCTCATAAAGAGTTATCACCACTGCTTCTTTTCCTGCTCTCCTCTGTAGACAGATATTGAAGGTCCACGTTTTCAGCTGCCTGAAGCTAATGATGGATATTGGAGTGATAACCTGTGTGATTTAACTTTTACATTGACTTGTTTGCAAGGACTGATGAAATAACATTGACAGGGTTAGAACAGTATTAGTAATAGTAAAACAGCAGTACTTACAGGGCAGGCCAAATAGATTGAGTTATGCTGTGAATTGAGATCCAGTGGTATCTGAGATCTGGCACTCTGCTCTCCCTCCACCTCTTTATCCCAAAATGTTGGTGGATTTTCATATTCCTCACATCCAATGCATTGACATCAGTGAGGTAGCACATGTCAGGAAAAGGGTGGCTATGAGGACAAGTTGCCCAAGAGGAAGAGTGTGTGGGACCTTGGAGTAAGGCTGGCCATACATTATACAATTTTCTTGAGATTTTTGGTTTAGATTTGCCAAAAACCGTATAATAGGAGGTCAAACCTAATAACACTTTCAGCTGTATCCAATTAGGCAGGCTCTTGCACTACATAGTTGAAGGTAAATCTAAAGGAAATTGTATAGTGTATGGCCAGCCTTAGGCAGTTATTGCACTCATTAGTGCTGAGCAGAAGATCCTGTGGGAGAGGAAGGAGGAAAGGCTTTGGGATGTCATTTTATATTTACAGCTGGAATAAAGTTTGACTTTAAGGCTCCATTTTCAATTACTTAAAGCGGAGCTTCAGTCCCCATAGCAAATTTATTTTAAAAGCTGACCCAGTATTGTTTATTCTTTAACATTAATAAATGGATAATGTTATTTAGTATAGCCTTCTAATTAATTTAAATAAATAAAAGTTTACCTTGATCTCGGAAGCAGTCAGGCGCCATGATGGATGTGGGCATCTGAAGTCTATATTTCCTGGAGTTGGTGCTGCTGGCTATCCCAGCATGCACCACTCGATCTCACACCTGCGCAGTAATGACACTGCTCAGCGCAATTTGTATACAACAGGTTGCCATAACAATGGTATAAATTACATTCACAGATCACGCAGTACACACACTCTGAATGTACAGCTTACATAGCTCAGCAAAGTCTGCAGCACAGCTGTTACACATCCTCCCCACAGATAGGACTCTGGTAAAATGCTGCCAAACTCCTCCCATTCGCTTCATTTCCAATTTTGAATTAACGTGATAGTCAGCGACTAGGAACCCAAAGGACTTCTGGGATACAGGACCCGACATCCCAGGAGACTTTGCGAATTGCCTTCATACGTCATCGCCTAGGTGGCCGGGATTGGAAGTGCAGTCTTTGCACCAGATTTAAAGGTATTTACAATATTAAAAAATATATATGATTATCCTAATTGTTTAGGACAACACAGGAACAGTGTTAACAGAGCGACATTAACCAGTTCCCAACCGCGCTATAGCCGAAGGACAGCTACAGCGCGGTTGTCTAGTTTTGGGACGACGTCCATGAATGTCATTCCAGAACACACACCCCTGCGAGCCCCCAGCAGCACGCACCCGGCACCGCCAGTGATCACTGTGTCCTACGGACACAGCTGATCACGTGATACGGTAAACGGCCAATCACAGTGGCATTTTACCACGTGATCAGCTGTGTCCAATGACACAGCATATCACCGGGTAAATACAGTTGCTGGTTATCGGCTGCACTTTCCTCACACTGTCACAGCGTGAGGAAAGTACTGCCGAGAACCGGCAATTGTCAGCGAAGGGATCGGCACAGATGATCAGTGCCCAGCAGTGCCACCCACCTGTGCCCTGCAGTGGCACCCACCTGTGCCCATCAGTGCCACCCACCTGTGCCCTGCAGTGCCACTCACATGTGTCCATCAGTGCCACCCACCTGTACCCTGCAGTACCACCCACCTGTGCCCTTCAGTGCTGCCCATCAGTGCTGCACATCAATGCCACCCATCAGTGCCACCCATCAGTGCCGCCCATCAGTGCTGCCCATCAGTGCTGCCCATTAGTGCCACCCATCAGTGACCATCAGTGCTGCCCATCAATGCCACCCATCAGTGCCCAACAGTGCCGCCCATAAGTGCTGCCCATCAGTGCTGCCTATCAGTGCAGCATCATCAGTGCCAGTTCATCAGTGCTGCCTACCAATGCCACCTATCAGTCCCTCCTATTAGTGCCCATTAGTGCTGCCTATCTGTGCCACCTCATCAGTGCTACCTATCAGTGCCCATCAGTGCAGCCTCATCAACACACATCAGTGATGGAGAAAAATTACCTGTTTGCAAAATTTTATAATAGAAACAAAGAAAAACTTTTTTTTTTAATTTTTTTGCTCTTTTTTTGTTTATAGCGCAAAAAATAAAACACCCAGCGGCAATTAAATACCACCAAATGAAAGCTCTATTTGTGTAAAAAAAATTATAAATATTTCATATGGGTACAATGTTGCATGACTGCGCAATTGTCATTCAAAGTGCAACAACTGAAAATTGGCCTGGGCAGGAAGGGGGTAGAAGTAGGCAAGTGGTTAAAAAAGGGTGGCACTCCACTTTAAAGTGTTACTAAACCCAAGACCCTGCATTCATTATATCTGGTCTCCCACAGTACACAGAACATGGTAATGCAATTGTTTTAGTAAATACAAACTGCTAAATACCTTTTCTCATCAGCAGTATATGGCAGTCTTGTGACTTCTATCAGTGTCCAGCAGAGCACTGGTTAAAGCTTGTTGGAGGAGTTTTCATTCTGTTCTGACTGTCAATTGAGGCTGCATGACCCCTGACCCTCTGTCTGAACTGCACTAATTGGCCCTGTGCTGATCACATGCACCCTCTTAAAGAAAAAAAAAACTCTCTGGCAATGCACACTAAACTGACCATATGCAGCTTGCCCCCAAGGCTCTGTTCAGTGCTGATTGGCCCTGTGATGATCACATGCACCCTCCCAAATTAAAAAAACCCTCTGGCCATAAACACTAAACAAAACATGTACAGAGTGACTCCTAGAGCTCTGTACTATCAGCAAATGTATTGGGGACAGTAGAAGAAGAGGAGGATCAGAGAAGACAGGATCAAACAGCCTTTTTACACAATGTAAAGGATCAACCTCTTAGGTTCTGGTGTGAGTATAACAAGCATGCTGTACTGCATATACAGACTGATTTTACTCTTGTGGGTTTAGTAACACTTTAAATTATAACTAAAGGCAATGCTTTTTTAGTTTTGTATAGAGTGGAGAGGCATTGGAACTCCTATGAGGTTTTTATTGCTACCTGTGTCCCCATTATGCAGATTCACCCTCCCTATTTGTCTTGTTTACAGATATTACCGAGAGTAAAAGTGAAAGAAAATCCCAAATTTGGTGTTGTCACCAGAACAGTAATAGAGGGGAAATCTTCAGACGGGGATACTAGTTCTGGTGACAACAAGGGATTCCCTTACTTTGGAGGGATTTGCTTTCACTTTCTCTTTTGGCTATGAAACAGGAAGTGAAGGGAAATTTCTCCAGATGGAAGTGGTTATATTCCTTTTATACTCCATCCAAAATTAAAAAAATTACAAAACTGCTTTAAGAGGACAATTGCAGATCTGTACTCAAACAATGCAGCAGTCATGATTCATATTGAGTGCATTATAGTAAAGCCTGGTGAAAACAAGTTCATTCCAAAATAAATAGTGAAAAAAAAGTTCTCAAACAAAAACTTAGTCAATGGATCTTTTTTTCTTTTTTTTTTTTCTTTTTCACTAGATGGTAGCAGAGAGGTACATACGAGTGCACTGTATTGTAGGTGATGGTCACCCAA
Organism: Staurois parvus; assembly: GCF_062004578.1. Lineage (NCBI taxonomy): Eukaryota > Metazoa > Chordata > Amphibia > Anura > Ranidae > Staurois > Staurois parvus. Next base: position 773,161 of record NW_028319214.1, on the reverse strand, counting down.
TTGAAGAAGAGTCAAGCCTGTTCTCAGTTTGTCAAAGTTTTAGGTCACAGTAATAGACTACTATATTAGTGCCCCTTTATAACAGATATCCGGGGCATCCCTGAGATTGATTTTTAAAGGAAACATGCAAAGAGGAATTTGTCAGCTGTCATTTCTCACTTTCTTCTATACTTGTGTTCTGGTTTTAATATCTATTGAGCCATTGGAGTTGATTTACGGGCTGTTCACTTGGCAAGGGAATTTTTTCCCTGTAAAGCAAATGTGGTGAAGTTCTGCTGACTTCTATCATTCAAACGTGTGCAAGCTAAAATATTGTGTTTTTCGTTTGTTTTTTTTTATTATTGCACATAATGGAGGATTTTTTTGCAAAATGAATTTCCACTACATTCACTAAGCTAAGAAAAAAATTCCACTGGAGAATGTAAATTCCATTTCAAAATCAACAGTCCATTTGCCTTTAGTGACTCAACCCCATAGACAGAAAATTGGGGTCAGAGATGATTTGTGTGTCGTACATTTTACAGGCTTGCAGGTGCTATAGTAAATTTATGGATGTTGTCACTGATAACTAGCTCAGAAGTCGCCTCACTTTGCCTTGATGGAGGGATCCTGTATGGTGCTGAAATGTCAGATATGATGCCATTTTTGTTTGTCAGTGAACTCTGATCTTCTGAATGGCCCTCTTGTTCAGATCAGTGACATAAAGTATTAGGCTTCATTATTATTATTATTATAATACAGTATTTATATAGCGCCAACAGTTTGCTCAGCGCTGTACATTACAATGGGATACAATACATGAGACAATACAGTAACAATACAATAAAATACGCGAGGGGTTCGAGGGCCCTGTTCCTTGGAGCTTACAATCTAGGAGGGAGGGGAGAGTGGTACAGGAGGAAAAAGCTGTGGGGGATGGAGTGGTAGGAAGAGTGGAGGAGATCGGCAATTAGCTTCATGCACTCAGCCCCATTAAAAAAGTCAGATGTACACTGGATCTTTCTGCAAGGAGCTGGCAGAAAAATCTAGTCTAAAAAAATGTTTGTTTTGGCATGCAATTACGTGCATATGTGTAAACTTATTCTATTGGATAAAATATTGATTTAATGTTGGGAATGCTCCTAACAGCTTTTTTCTAGCTTTTTTTTCCCTAGATGTACTGTAAAAACACTAATAAACCACTAACCCTCCTAAAAGCTACTAAAACGCTACTAAAACACTACTAAAAAACACAATTATCAACGTTTGATATCTAGCGTTTTTTTAAGCCTAAAATAAATGCTAGTGTGCATGGAGCCTTAAACTGGTTGATTACAATGCGAACAGGCAACCAGGAGAGTTCAGTAATGCTAGCCTACACATGTAAGGTCCTGTAACTGCTTCCCAACTGTTCAATAGCTGAAAGACGGCTACAGTGCGGTTGTCCTGTTCTGGGAGGGCATCCATGGATGTCCTCCCAGAATGCGCCCCCTGCGTGCCCCCAGCGGTGCACACCCAGGGCTGTCGGTGATTAGGTAAAAGGCCAATCACAGCTGCCTTTTACCACGTGATCAGCTGTGTCCAATGACTAGCAAGTCACAAATGAAAAACAGTTGCCGGTTATCAGCTGCACTTTCTTCACGCTGCCACAGCGCGAGGAAAGTACTGCCAATCACCGGCAAATGTGACATGGGAGATTTGCACTGATTATCTGTGGTGCCCAGCAGTGTCACCCATCAGTGCCCAGCAGTGTCACCAATCAGTGCCACCCATCAGTGCCTCCAATCAGTGTTATCAGTCAGTGCTGCCCATGAGTACTACCCATCAGTGCCGCCTATCAGTGCTCACCACTACTGCCTATCAGTGACCATCAGTGCTGCCTACCAGTGCCCATTATTGCTGCTTATCAGTGCATCATCAGTGCCTCCTCATCATTGCCCACCAGTGCTGCCTCATCAGTGCTACCTATCAGTGCTGCCTCATCAGTGCCCATCAGTGCTGCCTATCAGTGCCACCTATGAGTGCAGCCTCATCATTGCACATCAATGAAAGAGAAAAATTACCTGTTTGCAAAATTTTATAATAGAAACAAAGAAAATCTTTTTTTTTTTTTTTTTCAAATGTTTTGCTTTATAGTGCAAAAAATAAAAACCCCAGTGATGAGTAAATGCCACCAAAAGAAAGCTCTGTTTGTGTGAAAAAAATGATAAATATTTCATATGGGTACATGACCGTGCAATTGTCATTCAAAGTGCAACAGCACTGAAAGATGAAAATTGTCCTGGGGTGAAAGTGCCCGGCAGGGAAGTGGTTAATAAAAGGACATTTTTGCAGTCCTGTTTCTGGGCATTATATAGTAGGAATAGGTCCCCAACCATCATGTCCATTGGCTAAGCTTTATATTTGCTGTCTTGCTGCATAGCTGAAACCCCCCCCCCCTGTGATCTGTCATTACAAAGGCAGTGTAATAACTCGTGAACTTTTTGTTCCTGACTTGCAGGTGACATCATCTCTCGTCTGACCTCTGACACAACAATCGTTAGTGATGTGGTCTCTGAAAATGTTAATGTCTTCCTGCGCAGTGTGGTGAAATCGGTGGGCGTCATCGTCTTCATGTTCAGCCTGTCATGGCAGCTCTCATTGTTGACCTTTCTGGGATTCCCTATCATCATGCTGGTTTCCAGGGTTTATGGGAAATATTACAAGGTTTGGAGACTCCCTTGTGCAATTTTTAGCAAATAGCTCACAATTTCCACTCGTGCTTGCCAAAGGAACAAATGTCTTTTCTTTTAAACTGTTCAGTGTTGTAGATGTGTGGTCATATTTACAGACTGAGGAGTAATAGTAGTACTGATTTATGAAGGAAACTATGAAACTGAATGTGTTCACAATGCAAAAAAGGTTAAATTTGCTTTTAAAGTGTAGGCAAACGGCTAAATACACATTAGAAACGCATATGTGTGAACTGTCCTTGTTTACAAAAGCGTTGCCCTCTGACAAGAGATCCATGGTGGATCGCTTTCCAGAAGGTATTTGAGAGGTGGTGAGGATGCAGTATGTCACCTCCTTACTGCCTAATTTAACCCCTAAAAGCCCACACCACCATACCATAACTGAGCACCATGCTCGTGGTTGCAGAGTGGTTCTAATATGACCCTCTTTTACTTGTATTAGTCACGTTTGATGGCCGGCACTGCCCATGGAACAGGACATTTGCCACTCCAACTGAAGGTGTAAATTTAGCCTTGAGTACTATATCAAAATTGCTGCACTAATCATATAGTGACACAAATGTGATACAAGAAAATATGCCATGTGCAAATCATCCAAGTGTAAAAAAAAAAAATCACATTTCCATTAAAAATATTCAAATCAATTACATACAATAACACAATGTTAAATTAATAAATTACCATAAATATAAAATGTGCCAAACAAAAAAATGGAAAAACCTGCACATGTGAAAAATAAAAATAAATGAAAAACTATACTAAAGCCCAAATAATAAACAAAACTTTCTTGTGTGCATGCCACTCGAAGGGCTCATGTACACTGCAGCTCCTAAACTGACGTTCAGAAGCTGTTCAGCGTTTTTTTCAGCAGCCCCTGAACTCTCCTTTATGTTTTCCTATGTGTCCATGTACACTATGTTGTTTACAGTCGTTTACAGGCAGTTGAATTTACAGTCGTTTTTTTGAATGCACCAAACTTGTGTTCAGGAGTAGATTTTACCGACGTTTCAAACACCAAATGCTTGTAAATGCGGTTAACCGCGTTTATAAGTGTTTGCATTTAGAAGCGTTTTTTTATTAACTATTCCATGTCCAGATGCTGTCCAGAGCCTTTTTTTCATCATCAGAAATGCATGCAAAGCGTTTTCCATGTATTCAAATGGACCTAGCACACCAGTGCAGTCAGTTCCAGGCTTCTCGTGAAGGAAAAAATGGTAGAACGTGCTGCATTTTGCTCATGATGGGATCCATAGTAAATACAAACAGAAAAGACAGCTAATCTCAACAAATACTGCTCTCTCTGCTTCTGCTCTCTCTATTCCTCTCAAAATATCTGAAATAGTTAATTTTTTACTATTTTTCAGTGCATTCTGGGCATTTGGGAAGGTCTCCTGAGGTTATCTTTTAAAAACGCTTCTAAACGCAAACGCTCATAAACGTGGTATGCAAACGCAGCTAAACTGACGATTGTTAACCTACGTTTTCCAGCAGTCAGTTTCCATTATTCAGAAGAGTTTTCCAAAAGCCCCGTGTACATGAGCCCTAAATAAACCTCCACCATCGTTCTCCACACCAAGAGGCTTACCGGACATGATGATCAGTGCCCTGATGATCAGTGCCCAGCAGTGCCGCCCACCAGTGCCACCCACCAGTGCCCAGCAGTGCCACCCACCTGTTCCCATCAGTGCCCAGCAATGACACCCAACAGTGCCACCCACCAGTGCCCATCAGTGCCACCCATCCATGCTGCCCATCAGTGCCACCAGTCAGTGCTGTTAGTCAGTGCCGCCTATCAGTGCCCATCATTGCTGCATATCAGTGCAGCAGCATCAGTGCTGCCTATCAGTGTCCTTCAGTGCTGCCTATCCGTGCCACCTCATCAGTGCCCATCAGTGCTGCCTATCTGTGCCACCTCATCAGTGTTGCCTATCAGTGGCCATCAGTGCTGCCTATAAGTGCAGCCTCATCAACACACATCAGTGAAGGAGACGAATTACCTGTTTGCAAAATTTTATAATAGAAACAAAGAAAAACTTTTTTTTTTTCAAATTTTTTGCTCTTTTTTTTTATAGCGCAAAAAATAAAACACCCAGTAGCGATTAAATGCCACCAAAAGAAAGCTCTATTTGTGTGGGAAAAAATGATAAAAATTTCATATGGGTACAATATTGTATGACCGCACAATTGTCAATCAAAGTGCGACAGCGCTGAAAATTGACCTGGGCAGGAAGGGGGTATAAGTGCAAAGTAGGCAAGTGGTCACACTACCTGCAAAGTTGCACATCTCTACAATGTATAGAACCTGCTGCAGCAGGACTGACATTTAAAAAAAAAATGACATTATTATTTAAAAAAAAAAAAAAAAAAAATAGCATGGGACCCTTTAGGTCTGGCAGGAAGGTTAGGAGGGACCCCACAGTAATTTTGTATTTATTTATTTAGAGGTGGGGTTCCCCTAAAAGTCATACCAGGCTCTTTAGGCCTAGTAGGACTTTTAAGGGTAACCCCAGCTTCCAAAAATGGGGGGGGAGTGCGTGGGGTTCCCGATAAAAGTCATACCAGGCCCCCCTCCCTCGAACTATACCAGACCATGTGCCCTCAACATGGGGGGGTGCTTTGGGGTAGGGGGGTTTCCCCCCCAAAGCACCTTGTCCCCATGTTTATGGGGACAAGGGCCTCTTCCCCACAACCCTGGGCTCTGGTTATGGGGGTTTGTGATGGGTGATTTATCGGAATCTGGAAGCCCCCTTTAACAAGGGGCCCCCCAGAGTCCACCCTTCCCCCCTTGTGAATGAGTACAGGTGAATAGCTTTGGCCAATCACAATGCATTGTCAGAGCGCAGTGGGGCGTGGTGGGCAAACAGCTCACCGAACGCTCTTACTGTTAATGTGCTCACTGAACACACGAACGACTGATGTTCGAACATCAAGCCTATCTCTGCTGATGACACAAGATGATTTGTTGCTAGAGATCTTGTCACAATTTACAAAACCATAAGCGGCAGGATCAGTGACCCTGGTTCACATCTATATGGCCATGCGGGCTGCATAGATGTGAACTCTCATTTGAATGGACTCCTGTGCCCGTGACACACGGAAGAAGTCCCTGCACTTCTTTGGAAAACGCAGCCCACATGGGAACCTTGGTTCCCAGTACGGTTGAGTTTTCCACTGCGGGCGGCATGTCATTAGAGTTAATGACACCCACCCGCGGGTCCGCATTTCTCTGTGCGGGTGGTGCGGCTGCACGGATTTTCATGCGAATACGCAGTGGCACCACCCGCACAGATATGATTCTAGCGTCAGAAGCTGCCTGTTTCTCCCTATGGAACTGTTCCCTTCTTAGTTGAGGCAGTAAGATGTCACTCCCAGATCTCACATTTGAGATTGTGAAGCGTTCAGGCCAGTGACATCTTGCTGACTCTGGCTACAGAGGGAGCTATTCCATACGGACACACAGGCAGCCTTTTTAGTGGCCCAGCTGCTGGCAATTTGTTGCTAGCGACAGAATCGCCTGTATGTCATCAGCCTACGTTTACCACATCTGTGTGTACAAAGCAGTGGACGGTCTGTAGCAGAATGTCAAGCCTGTTAAGGAATTTCCATATAGACCTCTAAAAAAAAATACATTGTGCTTTAATTTTTTTTATGTGGCTTTTTAGGTCATCAGAAGAGCAGAAGAATATTGAGGAACTTTCAGGTGTACACATGTACATGTCATTGGTTACATTTGCTTAATAACTACCTGAAAGCCCTGGCCCTCTTCCTGTTATTAGTCAGTATCTATATATAGGCCGTGTCACGCTGTGTAACATGAGCCACACGCACCACACCTTGGGCTATGATTCCCTGACATGTACACATGCTGCAGGTCCAACTACAAGCTATGCCGTCTTGTCATTGTTCCTTCTATCTATGTCATTAATTAATAAGTGTCCGCACAACACATCTTCTCTTCTGGAGGTTTCTGCTGACCGATTACACTACTGCCTTAAAATGAAAAGTCGAAAAGTCCTGTCATTAACCTGACTCATACTATTCTAGAAAACGCTGTCTCCTTCTGCTCTACACCAGTGTTTTTCAACCTTTTTTCCATCAAGACACCCTTTCAAATTATGGACAATGTCAAGGCACCCTCTAAAATGATGGGCAGTCTTATGGCACCCCTAAGATTATGAGCAGTCTTGAGGCACCCCATTCTTAAATGTAAAAAACTATTCTAAGGGCTCTTATACACTGCAGCTGATAAACTCACGTTTAGGAGCTGTTCTGCGTTTTTTTCAGCAGCCCCTGAACTCACCCTAATGTTTTCCTATGCGTCCATGTACACATCTTCGTTTACAGTCGTTTACAGTCATTTTTTTAACGCAGAAAACTTGCGTTCAGCAGTCGATTTTATCAGCGTTTCAAACGCTAAACGCGGCAAATCGTGTTTATAAGCATTTGCATTTGAAATTTTTTTAACTCTTCCAGTTCCCGATGCTGTCCAGAGCCTTTTTTCATCATGAAAAATGCATGCAAAGCATTTACAAGGTACTCAAATGGACCAAACACTGAACACAGGATGTTCCTACCAAGCTTGTCACACATTGTAATGACTAATTCACACCTCAGACCTCTCCTACCCTTGGAAACAAAAGATATGTTAATGACCATTCACACCTCAATTTCCTCATGAAGACCCCCTGCCAGGTGACCTTAATGACTCACTCCACCAGACATCTTTCCCACCCTTGGAAACAAAAGAAATGTTAACGAGCAACTCACACCTAAGCTAATCGCAACACATACTGCTGTCTCTGCTTCTACTCTCTGCATTACTCTGAAACAGTCTGTAATAGTTAATAATTTACCACTTTTTTGGAGGTTCTCCTGTGCTTATCTTTAAAAAACGCTTCTAAATACAAACGAACATAAACACGCGTAAACGCATTATGCAAACGTGGCTAAACAGACGTTTTTTTACCTACGTTTTCCAGCATTCAATTTCCATCATTCAAAAGTGTCCCGTGTACATGGGGCCTAATAGTTTTATACAACACAGCAACATCCACACATGTAGGACACCCAGCATTAGAGGTGATTTATTCTTCCAAAGCAAATACATATTTGCACACTGGTACTGACTAGTATTCCATTGTTTCTCTTCTTCCTCAGTTTTTCTCCATCACTGAGCTAATGTTACCCCAGCACTGATGAAGAGGGGCAGGGGAGGGTCAAACAAGCATGCTGTACAGGCAATCAGCATCCTCCCTATCAACTGATGATGTCATTGGTTGTCAGGATGCCAGCGGCTAGAAGGTCGTAATGGTGCACAATTAAAACCTATGGCTTTGTGTAACTAAAAGGCTGGCTTCTTCTATTCGCTGGCCTGTATACAAGTTTTGGGCAACTTTTAGACATTTTACTAAGGCACCCCTGAAGAAACCTCAAGGCACCCTGGTTGAGAAAGGCTGCTCTACACTATCCTGAGCTCAAGGCATGTGCACACTTCAATGGGCCTTTGTTTTTGGTAGTGCCATGTTAGGTAAAAATGCTCATACACTAGTAGATTTTTGAACGAACGCTCATGCAAACATTCGTACATAAAAATTCTGAACATTCGATGACTTCACTAATGTCATTCGAATGTACTTCAAAATGTAATTTTTATGATCGAATATTCATAAAATGAACATTTTTCTTTTTCAATTATTTTTTTTATTAGGGGTTTTAAAGGATACAAAGTACCGCATACAGACATAAGCAAGATTGGTATATCAGTAAATTCCAGTACAGTATCCATCAAGCATCAAAGGAAGAAAAAGAAATATAAGTACAGGCGTACCTCGATTTACGAATTTTATGCGTTCTTCGGGATGTTTTGTATTGTGAAAAATTTGTAAACCGAAACCCAGTTTCCCATAGGAATGCATTGAAACCAACTGATCCTTTCCGGAGGTCAGAGAAGAGTAAAAAAAAGTCTTTTATCTGTTCAAAACTCTTTATAAAGGGCAGTTTAAAGGCCTAAATACTGTACAGGGACATGTTAAAAAATTTCCAGAATGGCTACAAAACTCGATGCAAAAACCACTCTAACACCTCCACACTCGAAGCCACGTGCTACCCACATATACCAGTATGCACGGTGCTAGCATTATAAACCTCCCAAGTGCAATTCATCCTGGGGAAACTTGCTTCGTATTGCGAAAAAAAATCATAAATGCATTGAAAACCAATGAATCCGTTCCTGAGGTCAGAAAAAAGTAAAAAAAAGCATTATCTGTTCAAAACTCTTTTTTAAGTGCACTTTAAAGGCATAGGGTCGGTGCTATAAACCTCCCAGGCGCAATGCATCCTGTGGAAACTTGCATCATATTGCGAAAAAAAATTTCAATGGATTTTCATTTGTAAACCGAAAATTACATTCACCGAGGCGTTCGTAAACCGAGGTATGCCTGTATACTGAATTACATTGTAATAATACAGTAGCGATTTAGCAACATATACAAAAGCATGGGCTGGGCGCTAATAATGAAGTAGGGGCACTCATGGGTGTGGTGTGGATGTTGGTCTGCCAGGGGGGAATGTTGAGAAGAAAGGGAAAATCAGAAGAGAGAAAGGACGTCAGGGACACTCCAGCTGGCGTCCTAGGGCCTCAGTGCCTATGATTGCGCATGACTTGCTGTGAGCATAGAAGAGTGGGCCTATTAGATCCACCAGGTCCATATTTTTAAAAATTCTGGTGCATGTCAAGGAGAATGCTGGTGAGTTTTTCATTGAGAACAAATAAAACTAAGAGGTGGTGGACGTCTGTAAAGAAAATAAACTCTTGTTTCCAGGCTCTTGCTATGGTTTTTTTGCTGCCTGTAATACTGAATGTCGCCAATTTAAATTGAGATCCTATGAGGCCCGGGGCCTTTAAGTGTAACAGGACATACCGCGGGTCTCTAGGGAAGGGAGAAGTCATCAATGATTGTAAAAGTTGAAGAACTTTTGGCCAGAACATATGGCATGTGCACCACGTATGGAGAACATGTCCTGGAGCTGAGCAACCTCAGAAACAGGTGCCAGGAGAGGACAATTGAGGTGTGCCAAACGATAGGGGACCATGTACCTTCTGGAGAAGGTTACAGGCTGATTGAACTGTAAGTGTATTGATGGAGCAGGAAGCCATTGTGGACCAGATTTGTGTATAAAATGAATATTTTGTAACAAACATATGGCCAACTGCATCTAGTTAGAAATGCATCCATTACCAAAAATGCATTCAGACTGGACATGTTAAGCACTGTGCAAACTGTTGGTGCTATATAAATCCTGTATTCTACTACTACTACTACTGCTACTACTACTACTACTACTACTACTGCTGCTGCTGCTGCTGCTGCTGCTGCTGCTGCTGCTGCTGCTGCTGCTACTACTACTACTACTAACTGTCACTGTTTGAAAAACCACAGTATACAAATGCTGTACTGAAATGCAGAATGTGTATACAACCTTACAAATATAGACTATACATTTACATTTTTTTTTTAAATATTGACCTGAACATATGCATATATATTTAACTAATCTAAGGAGAAGTATTGAATCACGTGTGTAGGGATTTTGAGAGATCAACACAAGCACAAGAAGAACATACAAGCTCCATGCAGGTGGTGTCATGGTTGGGAATTAAAGTGGTTGTAAATCTCGCACATGAAATATGTCTCAATTAAGAGGGGGGATTTACTAAAACTGGAGTACTCAGAATCTGGTGCAGCTGTGCATGGAAGCCAATCAGCTTTTAACTTCAGCTTGTTCAATTAAGCTTTGGTAGTAAAACCTGGTTGCTTTCTGTGCACCAGATTTTAGTAAATAAACCCATAAGTGTCATTTCTGTCTGCTGTTCATTCCTCTGCTATCAGCATGAGTCACTTCTTTTTTTTTTTTTTTAATTTAAATATTTATAAATTTTTCATATTATTACAAATACCCATGAAGGGAAACAATTCACATATAAACATTTATAACATTTCTACATTTCCCCTTCTAAAAACTCTTTTCTTTCCCGACCCACCCCCTCCCATACCAGCCCCCCCCTTCCCCCTCCTCCCCCTCTGCAGGCTCTAACCCATTCTAGTCTCTCGAGGCTTATTAACTTTAAATAACATCCTAGTTTATAGTTTTCTATATTTCTCTTTCAATCCTGCTTTTTCCCACTTTTCCCATCTCTTATGATATACTCCCGTTCTATCTTCCTGCATATGGTACGTTTTTTCCATTCTACCAATCTGATTTACTCTATTAATCCAGTCTTCCTCCTTCGGTACCTCAGTTTTCTGCCAAAACTTGGGTATCAAACCTTTTGCCGCATTTAAGTAGTACCATACGCCTGACTCTTTGTATTTATTTACTGATGTCTCAACATTATGTAGGAGGCACGTCGTTGGGTCTAACCCTATGTCGTTTCCAGTTATTTCTTCAATCAATTTGACTATTATCTTCCAGAAAGCTTGGATTTTCGGACATTCCCACCAAATGTGAAACACCGTGCCTATCTCTCCACATCCTCTCCAACACATTTTTGAATTTTCCCCATTCATCTTATGCTCAACACTCGGTGTAATGTGCCATCGTGTCACACACTTATAATTAATCTCAACCTCTCTCATACTAACGTTCTCGTGTATCAGTCTAAATATCTTTCTCTGTTTATCCTCATCAAACACTACTTCCATATCCCTTTCCCATTTTGTTATAAAAGTTAACTTTGTGTTTGTGTCTAATTCTGTGAGTATTCTATAGATTTTCGCAATACCGTGCTTCCCATCCCCCCGTGTTTCTAACAGCCTTTCAAACATATTCCACTCCTGTTTTAATCTCAGGGGTTTCGGGAGATTTCCAATAAAACATTTCAATTGATGGTATTTCCACTCATCTATTCTAGTGAAGATATCTCCCTTCTTCTCTGTTAATTCTTTAAATGGTCTCAATTCCCCCTCCACCAAAACATCTCTCAGTTGGGTATCTTCCTTTCTAAACCATCTCCCTGATATCTTATCCTTTCCCGGAGGGAAGTACTCAGTATTTGTAAGAGGCATTAATATAGAATTAAAATCCCATTTCATATTTTTGTGTAAGTTGTCCCATACCCTTAAAACATTTAAAGTGTAAATACTTGTGCTTTCTTTAATTCCTCTAAACTGTGCTGGAACCCATATCATCTTACTCAATCTAATCCCACTAAGATCATTTTCAATCTTTACCCAACTTTTCCCCTTATGGTCGTATAAGGTCCAGTCGTATATTCTTGCTAAGACCACTGCTTTATAGTATCTCTTGACATCTGGCAGACCCATTCCCCCTTTCTCTTTAATCCTACTTAATATTTCATATGATATTCTTGGTTTTTTATTCTTCCATATATATCTTGTTAACATTTTTTTTATTATCTTAAAGAAGGCCTCTGGAATTTTAATTGGTACCATTTGAAATCTATACAATATTTTAGGTATAATCACCATTTTGACTAGGTTTATACGTCCTATCCAGGATGGGTTTCCTCCTTCTAATGTTTTTAATTCTTCCCTAATCTCGTTTATCAAAGAAATATAGTTTAATCTATATAAATGCTTAGATGAGACAGTGAGTTTTATTCCTAGGTATTTTATATCTTTTTCTCTCCATATAAAGGGGAATTCTTTTTGTAGCTTTTCTTTTTCGTTCTTTGGCATATTAATATTCAAAATCTCTGTTTTTGTTGGGTTAATTTTTAGATTTGATAATTCACCATACTCCTTCAGGATCTTCATTATATTTGCGAGTGTTATTCGGGGATTCCCCACATAGAACAATAAGTCGTCCGCAAAGGCCGCTACTTTATGTTCTATAGTTTCTATCTGAATTCCCTTTACCGCTCCACTATTCCTGATTGTTGACAACAGAGGTTCCAGTGACAAAACATATAGTAAAGGGGACAGTGGACAGCCCTGTCTTGTTCCATTAGACATCCCAATGGGGTCTGATCTCTCCCCATTTACCGTAATGATTGCGGTAGGCTCCCTATATAATTTACTTATCCACTCACGCATTCTATCTCCTATCCCCAGCGCTTTTAAGTTGTCCATCATAAAGCCCCAGTCCACTCTATCAAATGCCTTCTCTGCATCAATTGACAAGAGCACCACCGGGGCTTTCCCTTTTCTACTTTTCTGAATAAGCATCAGGGTTCTCAAGCCGTTATCTCTACCCTCTCTCCCTGGTACAAAGCCCACCTGATCTCCATGGATCCAATCAGACATTAGATCTTTCAACCTGTTTGCTAGAACCTTTGCATACAGTTTGGTATCCGTGTTCAACAATGAAATTGGTCTATAACTGGAGCACTGAGAGGGTCTTTTCCCTCCTTGTGAATAAGTACTACATGGGCCTGTAAAGATTCTCTCCTCACCTCCATCCCACCTCCCAAAGCATTCATATACTTCTTCAGCTTGGGTAACAGTAATTCACTGTATTTCTTATAATACTTAACTGTGTAACCATCCGGGCCTGGGCTTTTTCCTCCCCCTGTACTTCTTAATGCTGCTTTAATTTCTTCCTGGAAAATTTCCACGTCCAAGGAGTTCAACTGAGCTTCACTTAGTTTTGGTAGTCCCGCATTTTTTAAATATATCATCCTTTTTTCATTAATTCCCTCTCGGGTTTCTTTTGGAGAGCCTTGGGGACTAATATTATATAACTTTCTATAATAATCCGTGAACACTTTAATAATCTCTTTAGTTGAATGGACCAACTCCCCCTTGGGACTTTTTATCTTTTCTATATAGTTCCTATTTTTCTTTTTATTCAAAGCTCTCATTAAGTATTTTCCTGGTCTATCTCCCCATCTATATCTCTCACTTAAGACTTTGTTATAAACTCTTCTCTTCTCCTCATCCATCAACATCTCTAGCTCATCTTTTTTATCCATTAACTTCTGTCTTGTATCTTTTGTTATTTTCTTCTTGTGGATCTGCTCCAGGTCCAGTATTTCTTTTAAAAGCCCACTGACCCTCTCTCTTCTTTCTTTTTTCTTCCTTGCTCCTGCCGCAATCAAGATTCCTCTTATAAATACCTTATGACTCTCCCAAACTGTAGCTATCGATACTTCCTCTGTTTCATTCTCCTTAAAATATACCTTAATCTCTTTCTCGATCTTCTGAGTTATATCCTCATCCAGAAGAAGGGCCTCATTTAACCTCCACCCTAAACCTCCAGTCCACCTTCTTCCCCATCCCATTTTCATTACGACAGGGGCATGGTCAGAGAACGTTCTTGTCTCTACTTCTATTTTAACCAAAAGTTCAATGAGTTGATGATCTATTAGAATATAATCTAATCTCGAGTATGTCTCATGTGCATTAGAGAAGAAGGTATAGTCTCTGTCTTTCATATGCATTATTCTCCAAGTGTCCACTAGTTGATACTCATGAATCACTTTTTTCAAAGCTCTCAGAGATCTACCCCCCTCTCTTTGGACAGAAGAAGTAGCGTCCTTTTGTGGATCCATACAGAAATTTAAATTTCCTGCTACTATCAATCGCCCTTTTTTGAATTCTATCAATTTTTTCAACAGACCCTTCATATACATCTCCGGTTTCTTATTGGGGCAGTATATATTGGCTAATGTACACTCAATCCCCTGAAGTTTACCTTTCAAGAATAAAAATCTCCCCTCAGGATCGGTCCTTCTATCCTCCAACTCAAATCTCATATTCTTTGCCAATCCTATTGCAACCCCTTTTGCTCTTTTAATTGGAGAATCTGCGTAGTACCATGTTGGATAATATTTAGATTTCAATTTCACATTTGCCTCTATCTCAAAGTGTGTCTCCTGTAAGAATACCACTGACGTTGCCCTGTGATGTAACTCCTTAAGCAACTTAAATCTTTTCCCTGGACAACTCAGCCCATTCACATTATAGGTTATAAACTGTATTTCTTCCATCCTTCTTAGTTCGCTCTATCTCTCTTCCAAATTGCCTCTTCCTCTTTATCCCTACTATCATGCAGAGTTTTAACCCAGTAGCCCCTCCCCTCCCTCCCTCCGACCCAACTCCCATCCCCCCCCCCTCCCATCCCCTCATCCCTCATTCTTTTTTTCCCCCTACCCGTTTTTAGGCTTAGATACTGCCTATAAATCATTTGTGGCTCTATTCCCACCATTGATTTGGTACTTTGGGCATAAGCTCCACCCATGGTCGGCTAGCCTCTCCTCTGACCTCCCCAGGTCCCCTCTCTCTATCCACAGGACTCAGGGAAATACTAAAATCTTCACTTCCCCCCTCAACCAAAGCTCCAGAGGGACTACTATTTCAACAAAGGTGGGGCCTGGGGGGTCGAGATAGAAAGAAGAGGAAAAAGAGAAAAAAAAAAAAAAAAGCATTTTTACTTAATTCTCCATCCCCTCTCTCCCCACCCCCGGGCCCCCCCTCCCCCCGACCCGCTGCCAGTCCTCTTTTCGTGTATCTTCTGTATCTCTTTTTTCTTCTTCTTCTTCCCACCTCGCTATCACCATTCTTTGCAGTTTCAGTCTGTCACAAAAATCTCTCAATTCCTCCGGGTATCTCAAGTACAGTGGGGATCAAAAGTTTGGGCACCCCAGCTAAAAATTTGTATTAATGTGCATAAAGAAGCCAAGGAAAGATGGAAAAATCTCCAAAAGGCATCAAATTACAGATTAGACATTCTTATAATATGTCAACAAAAGTTAGATTTTATTTCCATCATTTACACTTTCAAAATAACAGAAAACAAAAAAATGGCATCTGCAAAAGTTTGGGCACCCTGCAGAATTTATAGCATGCGCTGCCCCCTTTGCCAAGCTGAGACCTGCCAGTGTCATGGATTGTTCTCAATCATCATCTGGGAAGACCAGGTGATGTCAATCTCAAAGGTTTTAAATGCCCAGACTCATCTGACCTTGCCCCAACAATCAGCACCATGGGTTCTTCTAAGCAGTTGTCTAGAAAACTGAAACTGAAAATAGTTGACGCTCACAAAGCTGGAGAAGGCTGTAAGAAGATAGCAAAGCGTTTTCAGATGTCAATATCCTCTGTTCGGAATGTAATTAAGAAATGGCAGTCATCAGGAACAGTGGAAGTTAAAGCAAGATCTGGAAGACCAAGAAAAATATCAGACAGAACAGCTCGCAGGATTGTGAGAAAAACAATTCAAAACTCACGTTTGACTGCACGATCCCTCCAGAAAGATCTGGCAGACACTGGAGTTGTGGTACACTATTCCACTATAAAGAGATACTTGTACAAATATGGTCTTCATGGAAGAGTCATCAGAAGAAAACCTCTTCTACGTCCTCACCACAAAAATCATCGTTTGAACTTTGCAAATGAATATATAGACAAGCCTGATGCATTTTGGAAACAAGTTCTGTGGACCGATGAGGTTAAAATTGAACTTTTTGGCCGGAATGAGCAAAGGTACATTTGGAGAAGAAGGGGCACAGAATTTAATGAAAAGAACCTCTGTCCAACTGTTAAGCATGGGGTTGGATCAATCATGCTTTGGGGTTGTGTTGCAGCCAGTGGCACAGGGAACATCTCACGAGTAGAAGGAAAAATGGATTCAATAAAATTTCAGCAAATTTTGGATGGTAAGTGGATGCCATCTGTGAAAAAGCTGAAGTTAAAGAGAGGATGGCTTCTACAAATGGATAATGATCCTAAACACTCCTCGAAATCCACAGGGGATTACATCAAGAGGCGTAAACTGAAGGTTTTGCCATGGCCTTCACAATCTCCTGACCTCAACATAATTGAAACTCTATGGATAGACCTTAAAAGAGCAGTGTGTGACAGACAGCCCAGAAATCTCAAAGAACTGGAAGACTTTTGTAAGGAAGAATGGGCAAAGATACCTCAAACAAGAATTGAAAGGCTCTTGGCTGGCTGCAAAAAGCGTTTACAAGCTGTGATACTTGCCAAAGGGGGCAGTACAAGATATTAACTCTGCAGGGTGCCCAAACTTTTGCAGACTCAATTTTTTTGTTTTCTGTTATTTTGAAAGTGTAAATGATGGAAATAAAATCTAACTTTTGTTGACATATTATAAGAATGTCTAATCTGTAATTTGATGCCCTTTGGAGACTTTTCCATCTTTCCTTGGCTTCTTTATGTACATTAATACAAATTTTTAGCTGGGGTGCCCAAACTTTCGATCCCCACTGTATGCTGTAACACCATTTTTCCAGCCAATTAAACAAGCTGGAGTACCCCATCTATACTGCACATTCTGTTTTCTCATTTGATCCAACAAGGGTCTCAGGGATCTCCTTCTCCATAGGGTCTCCGATGTTAAGTCCGCAAAATTTTGGATATTTAAGTCTCCATACTTAATTAATGATCTTCCTTTAATCTTCCTCCATATCTCATCTTTGACCCCAAATTTTTGGAACTGGACCACTGAATCTCTTGGTCTTTCTTTCTCAGCAGCTTGATGGAACTTTCCTATTCTAAACACTCCGTCCAGTTTAATCCCGTCTGTTTCAGGTCTGCCTCTTATGGAGTTTAGAATTTTTACAACTAGATCAAATAGTAATTCCCCTTTTACATGCTCTGGAATTCCTCGTACTCTAAGGTTACGCCTTCTTTCTTTATTTTCTTGAACTTCCATCCTATAGAGCAATTTTTTCTGGGTATTCTCCAAATAGGTTATTTTTTTCTCTAGATTATCTATGGTTTGGGCCTGGTTTTTAACTTTCTCCTCTGTTTCTTCCACTCTCGATAACAGGTGTCCTAAATCATTCCGCATAGCTGTCATTTCATGTTTTATCGTTTTTTCTAGATTTTGGAACATTTCTATCATCTCCTTTTTATTTGGTACTTGTAGTTCACCGTCTGATTCTTTTTTTTCCAAGCCATCTGTTGTTAGGTGGCTACAGCTACTATTCATGCCCATTGATAATCTAGGACTATTTCCCAAGCTACTGTCCATTTCCCCTTTTGCGCTTGCGCCTTGGGCCCTTTCTGGCGTAATATTTCCGTGTGATGTAAATTTCTTTATCGTGCCTGTTTGAGACCCTTTGAGCCCTGCTCCCTTAGGACCTTTATTCTTCATGTCCTCAAAATATCTGATTTCTTCTCTTATTCTCAAGAGGGTGTTATACCAGTCCTTTAATTTGTGAACCAGACAAGCCTGCTGTTTTTCCTTATGATTTTTACTCTCCTAGGACACCTGGAGCTCTTCTCATCTTCTCATTCTTAACCCTGGGAATCCTCCTCTCCTCTCCTTCACCCCTTGGTCTCCTATGTCTCTCGGGGGACCCCACACAATAAGCCCCCAGCAGCTCTCACTCACCCTTCTTCTTCTCCAAACGGTGGCTCCGAGCTTTTAGATGTAGGGCTTTCGCAGCAGCTCAGTCCTAGGGGGGATTCCACTGGGTTTCCACTTTTCTCCACCTATTTTTTGTTGGAGATCGTCCCAGGGAAGCAGGGTGGGTCTCTTAATTCTCCTGGGTTGCCCAGACCCAGGATCGATCAGCTGGCCGGGGGGTTTGAGCAAATGTAAGCTGGCGGCTCCCTCTTACATCGGGACGCCGGCCGGTTTTCTCCTTCTCCCAGAGATCCTCCGGGGCTGGTCACGTGCTCTCACCACGTCACCTTGCCTCTCAGCCTCCCGGATCTCTCCCTTGTGAGGCGCCGGGTGGACCAGCGCATCACTGCCACCTCCGCCCTGGTCCCATCTCCGGCTCTCTCGTTTCTCCTCCGCTGTTTAGCAGACTCCGGTGAGTCGGATCCCAAATCCCTGCTCCAGAGGGTCACTGGGGAGGTCGGGTAGCGGAGCTTAGCAGGGAGCTATTGCCGCACGCTCCCTACAGTTGCCATGTTCAGGCTCCTCCCCCCGAGCATGAGTCACTTCTGACAGGTTTTCCTGACACCAATAGAAAAATGGTGACAGGGGAGGGACCTACAGCAGATTGACAGCCTTAGCTCTGATCCTGTGTGCTGTTTGGAGGTGTGTGTGTGTGTGTGGGGGGGGTGAATATGATGTCCTTTCCATCCTCTCCTCACTGTGCTCTGCAGTGTGTAATTTTAACTCTCTGCCCACTCCTGTTTTCTGAACCCTCATACAAGAATTACAAACTCTGGACTTTGAACGGATGTAGAGAATGCTACAGATAGACAGGTGCAACCAGGGGCGGACTGACAACTCATGGGGCCCCCGGGCAATAGGGGATCATGGGGCCCCTGTGTCCTTGCCCAAACTCAAAAAAGCCTATGAAAAAGGTACCAAGGGCATCTCATGGGGCCCCCTACTGACCACGGACCCTCGGGCAGTGCCCGAGTTTCCAAATGGTCAGTCCGCCCCTGGGTGCAACGTATGTAGGAGGATTTTTTCCATCTCTGTGTATCACCTGAGGCCAGTCACTTCACTTCACTTTAAACCAATGATCTCAGTGCTGCAAGGCAGAAGTGTTAACCACTTCACCATTGTATTCAGTGGGAGGAACCACTAAGCGCTAATGGGGACCCAGGAAGCCAACAATTCTGGAAGTGTTGGTTCTCCTGCCTGTTTCAGGGTAGGGGGCAATTCCTATGTATTGCAGCAGTGTTTGTTTGTGCAGGCAAGAGGAAAGGTAAGTAGTTATACTCCTCCTTTTAGGTACCTCTTTATTTTCAATTTTATATTGGGGAGAGGGTCACTTTAAATGTTTCCTAAAAGTGAAGGTTCAGAATAGCAGGGTACGTGAAACTAACTCTGGCCAGGCAGATAAATACTCAGTTGACATATATGTGAACTGTTTTAGCAGCCAAAATATTTGTGATTCACTTAGCCACTTTCCCTGACTCACACAAACATACAGTGACCATTGTCTTTTTAAATAAACGTTAATTACAAAATGTTGTCACATCCCAGTCCCCTAATTTTCTGGTCAGCCATTAAAGGAGCAGCTCATGAGTGAGGTCATTTATGTGCTTGCCTTCCTGCAAGTATATTCACTGTGTTAGACTGTGATTGATTATCTGACACTTCTGGCCCTCTCTCTGTCTGAGTTGTAATATGAACAGGTTTACATTAAGCTGTTGTAAGGGGGAATTTGAGGTGTTTCTAGTAGATTTAAATACACATTTAATATTTTTATTTGCTTGCAGTTCCATGTTCCAAATATATCTAAAGTCCGAAGCTTTAAAGCTTTTTGAATAGAAGGGGAAAGAATTAGAAAATTTCACTCTCTCTCTTTGTTCTGGTGACCATTGTCACTGGGATGGAAAGTGATTGGAAATCCAAAATTTTGAGTTGTCTCCAGAAAAGGAATAAAGGAGAAATCTTCCAATGGGGCAAATATTCTGGTGGCACTTGAATGGAATTTTCCTCACTTTGGAGAGATTTCATCTTACTCCCTGTGGTATCTACAGGACAGGAAATGAAGGGGAATCTCCCCAATGGCATAAAGATGAACAAAATTGACATGGGGTTTAAAGTGATTAGAAACCCTCACCTTGTAAAACAACCAGTTCAGTTTAAAATACAAATGAAAGGCAAAACATTTGTGTATAGCAATAAAAATATTAATACCTGTTTTCCCCCTTTTTATATAAGTGATCACATTCTCTCTGTTCTCAGCCACATGAGAGCTAGGGGAGGAGAAACTGCACCACACTGATCTTCCCAGTGAAAGGCGTGTCAGCAGAAATCTGATCATTGGAGGAGAGCAAGCTGAGTTTCCAGCACAGCTAGAGAACTGACTAAGGTGTGTTCTCATGCTTAGAGTGGTCAGTTTTCAATAGGAAAGCAGAAGGACGGGCAGGAACACCAGGAATTTCACGCAATACAAAGAAAACAGGATAATTTTTTATACATGTACATGGTACAGCAGGTACATATTAGGAATATGAAATGTTGGGTTTACATATTTTAATTAATCCTTGCTCTAACCAAAATGAAAAAAAAGCTGTGGCTTTAGATATAATTTAAGTAATCTTAAATTATAACAAAGTACCCCAAAACATTTTAAAAAAAGGTAATGCATTATAGAATTATGTGAAGTTGTATAATTTTGATTATATATGGGCACTTAAGTCCTAAAAAATACTTAAAGTGTTACTAAATCCAGGACTTTGTATTCATTCTATCTGGTCTCCCACAGTACACAGAACATGGAAGGGCAATTATTTTAGTAAATATAAACTGTTAAATACCTTTTCTCATCAGCAGTTACAGCAGTCTTGTGACATCTGCTGAGCACTGGTTAAAGCTTGGAGGAGTTTTCTTTCTGCTCTATTAGGATGCAAACCCCCTGACCTCTGTCTTGACAGTGCTGATTGGCCCTGTGTTGATCACATGCACTCTCCCAAGAAAAAAAACCTCTAGCAATACACACTAAATTGAGCATGTGCAGAAGGGCTACGGGTTCAGTCTGTCTTATCAGCGTGGACATTTGAACAAGAGGAGGGGCAGAGAAGTCAGGATCAAACAGCCTTTTTACACAATGCAAAGGATTAACCCCTTAGTTTCCACTGTGAGTATAGCAAGCATGCTTTACTGCATATACAGACTGATTTTACTGTTATGGGTTTAGTAACACTTTAACATGAGTGACTGCCTAGTCAGAATCCAACTATGTGAAGCATGTCAGAGCAACACCCTGCTGTCTGTTAAACAGATCTAGAAACAAATCCATCCAGCACCTAACCCTCCTTGTTGCAGCCTGGGAGTGAACTGTTAATGGTGATACCGTTTTGTAGCTCTGAACAAAAAGAGCCAGCACGTAACCTCCCCAGCGGTCTGATTATGTCCATATTTCTGTGCTCAAAGTGGTAAATTTTTTTGTATGGAAATATGTATTTTTTTTTATTGTAGGCCTGTAATTTTTAGGAAAAACTCACTGAAATCTGTCCGAACAAGAGTCTAGTAAACATCCCGGGTAGGATAAAACTTGAAACACGAAATCATAAATTATAATTTAATAAATAATCATAAAAAATAATAATATAATAATAATAAATTTAATTCAATAATATAATCAAACCAAAAACACTGAAATTTGAAATAGAGCGCCAAGTTCGCACATCACTGAGCAAAGTCGCAAAATCTTTTTCAGTGTCTGATGACAAATTTCCCCAAGAATCATTATCACTCAATTCTTGAAGTGGTTCGGATTTACTATCGCTGTTCTCTGGCTGGTCTAAGACCGCTTTTGACCTAAAGGGATGCTTTTTGGACGCCATGGACTTTTCTCAGTTTCCAGGCAGAAAGAACAGTAAAAATGCAGGCAGGGCACAGGACAAAGCACTCGGGACAAAATGTATGTGAAATGGTTTGATACAGTAATGTTTTACTATGTGATTTTAGTGATTTTAGTGAATGTCACTTTTTGTCATTTTCAAATTTCCCGCCGTTCCGTCCCCCGTACGTCCCGACGCTCGCAGAGGACGGAACCCAGTGGACAGATGCCGGTATCCGCCGGATTACATTGCCAGGGACACTGCAGGCGGGACATCGCGGGAGCGCAGGACAAGGTAAGTGACCGAGGGATCGCGGTGCAGCGCCGCATGGTAAGCCCGAGTGTAGCTCGGGGTTACCGCTTGTGGTACTGAAACTTTACCCCGAGCTACACTCGGGAATACCGTCAGGAAGGTTAAAGCGGAGTTCCAGCGGTTTTTGTGTTTATTAAAAGTCAGCAGCTACAAAAACTGTAGCTGCTGACTTTTAATAAACACACACTTACCTGTCCCGGAATCCAGCGATGTACTCAGCCGCAGCGTCCCTTCTCCCCTTCTCTCCTCCACAGCGCCAGCATCTCTTCTGTGGGCACCAGGCTGTGACAGCTTGTGGCTTCATGGCCTAGTGCCCACTGCACATGCGTGAGTCGGGCTGCGCTTCCTAATTGGTCCAGCAGTCTTCTGGGACCTGTGGAAGTTCCCAGGAGACTGCAGGAGGGAGGAGGGGGCCGAATTTCCAGCTCACTTTGCCGTGGCGAACTGAGCCAGAAGTGGGAGCTGGTTTCTGTCAAAAACAGGTATCCGCTCCCCCCTCCCCCCAAAAGGTGCCAAATATGGCAGTGGGGGGGGGGGGGGGGGAAGAGGCAAATAAGTGGAGCTTCCGCTTTTGAGTGGAACTCCGCTTTAACTGATGAACCTCACTATTTTAATGAAGTCACATGCAATGGTGACCGTAAGACATGTTCTAAGGCTTTATTGGGTTAAAGGTTTATTTATTGAGTGTTGGCCTCTTGTTCTGTTAAACAAAACTGTTAGGGAGTCATCTGTTAAAATATGTTTGCTTGGTTTTTTATTTCAAATTATGTTAAACACTGCATTATAAAGAACATTATAAAAACTGAAAAGGAAGCCACTCACCGTATAAAAGACTTCAGTCCAGTTTAGACTCTCCTTAGTACAGACTTTTTATGATGTTACAGATTAGAATCCAGAGAGTTGATCTTACAGCTCATGCACACAGAGCCTAAAGAACGCCACTTTTACAGGTGTTTGACTTTTTTTTTTCTGCTTGTAAATGCACCTCTGTGTTAATCTATATGTCCATGCACACATGGGCATTTATAGGCGTTTTAGAAGAGGAACGGTTACAGGCAGAGAAAAAAGAGAAAACCATCACCAGTGCACTCATGAGTGGAGCTTTTGGGCCAGAATTATTATTATTCTAATACAGGATTCAGTTACACAGCACTTTACAACATGAGGGCAGACAGTACAAATACAATCAATTTAATGCAGTAAGAATCGGAGGGCCCTGCCCATGAGAACTTACAATCTGAGAGGGAGGGTCAAGAAATACAAAAGGTAATAACTGTGGGGGATGAGCTGATGGAGAAAGTGGAGATACAGTTGTTAGGTGGGGGCAGGATAGACCTCTCTGAAGTGAAGGTTTTTTTAGGGAACATCTAAAAGTGGACAGAGTAGGAGATAGTCGGACAGATTGGGGTAGGGAGTTGCATAGGATGGGAGAGGCAAGTATGGTAGGAAGTAACCAGGGAGCTAGCGAGCAGAAGGTCTTGGGAGGAATGAAGAGAATTATTAGGTTGGTATTTTGAGACTAGGTTGGTGATGTAGCTGGGGGCTGAGTTGTGGATTGCTTTGTAAGTTGTTAGTAGTATTTTGAACTTAATTAGTTGGGTGAGTGGATGCCAGTGAAGAGATAGCTAGAGAGGGGTAACAGACACTGACCAGTTGTAAGGTGGATGAGTCTGGCAGCAGCATTCATGATGGACTGAAGAGGGGATAGCCTATGTAAAGGTAAGCCAGTGAGAAGGGAGTTGCAGTAGTCAAGGCAATAGATAACCAGGGAGTAAATTAGAAGCTATGTGGTGTCATTGGTTAGGAAGGGCCGTATTTTTTAGATGTTGCATAGCTTGAGGTGGCAAGCTTTGGACAGCAATCGGATGTGGGTTCAAAAGGATAGTTCAGCGTCCAGGATTACACTTAGCACCTTGGCATGCTGGGATAAGTTGATAATTGTGCCAACAATCTTCAAAGAGAAATCAGGGGAATGGGCAGGGTTTTGGTTAGATTGAGTTTGAGGAAGTGGTCTGACATTCAGACTGATATATCTGTAAGTAAATAAGTGATGTGTGTGGAGTGAGCTGAGGGGCAGAGAGATAGATTTGGGTATCATCAGCATAGAAATGGTATTGGAAGCCGTGGAAGGCTGTCAACTGACCCAGGGAGGAAGTGTAGATCGAGAATAGGAGAAGTCCAAGAACAGAACCGTGGGGGACCCCGACAGAGAAAGGAACAGGAGAGGAGGAAGTAAAATTGTTCTAACAAAAGTGAATGCTGACGAAACAGTGGGACAGGATGAGAACCAGAGTACAGTCACGGAGACCAAAGGAGTGGAGTTTTTTTGAGGTGGAGGGGGAGGTCCACTGTGTCAAATGCAGCAGAGAAGTCCAGGAGTAGGTGTACAGAATAGTATCCATTGGCTTTAGTTGTTTGTAGATCATTTGTGAGTTTTAGGAGAGCACTTTCTGTGGAGTGTTGAGGGCAAAATCCAGACTGAAGAGGATCAAGAAGGTTGTTCTCAGTGAGATGGTCGCTCATTTGGTTGTAGACCAGACTTTCAAGGATTTTGGAGGAAAAGGGGAGCAAGGAGATGGGGTGTAGGTTGGTGAGGTTCAGTGAAGGTTTTTTTAAGTATGGAGGTGACTAGTGCATGTTTTAGAGGGTTGGAAAGATGCCAGAAGAGAGCGAGAGATTAAAGATAGTGAGTTAGAGAGTGTAGGATAGAGCCAGAAACAATTATTATTCAGGCCAATGGTATCCATTAACGCTGAAATGCTTGACGTGCCTAAACATACATAAATGCGTGTGAAAAATGTGGCTTTAGGTGCATTCTTTGAAGTATTTTAAAATATTCAGTGTGCAGGAACCCTTAAAAATACTTTGTGGTGTCCCTTGATTTAGAAAAGGCTCTTTTTATTCACAAACAATTTTACAAAGTCTGCAACATCTAGGGAGTTATGGCAACAATGTGTTTGTGCTAAATCTGATGAATAAGCCTTTTTCTAATATACAGTATTGGTCAATTGCATGGACCCTGTTCACATCTGTGGATTTGGGATTGCAGTCAGGATTGACAAGATTCTGCCCGTGAATCTAAATTGCAGTGCAACTATGGCAAAATGCTCCACACGTTTGGGTGATATTCATTTTTAATGGAACCTCAAATGAGTAGCAAACAACAGGAGTAGGAGCTTCTTTTGGGTGACACGCTTTGTGCAACGCAGTTTGCTGCACGACAATCACAGCAAAATTGCAGCACGTTTGAGGTGCCATTAAAAATTAATGGCACCCATACACATGTGGTGCGTTTTGCCACAATTGCAGTGGGATTTGGAAGTGTGGGCAGAATTACAGCGATTCTGCCAGATGTGAACGGGGCCTAAATTAACTAAATTGAAGGCTTTTACATGGTGGGCTGCTTCCTTTTCTTTTGTAAAGTTAAAATTTTGAAGAGAAGCCAACTTCCCGAGTCAGGCAATTTATTAAGGAGCAGTGGAATTTTGTTTCTTGTTTCTCAATATAAAAGCCGAGCCTTCCAACATCTTTCAAACACAAGGGGATAAGGCACACAGCTACAATAATGTGCTCTTCTTCTGTGTTTGTATTTGGGTCAACCAGGACGTCTTTTGCTAAGTCTTGCTAAATCTATGCCAAATATCATGATGGTTCACCACACCCCATCCCATGAAAAAATAGAAGTAACTGAAAGTCAAACAGAAAAATAACACAAGTAAGTTCTTTTGTGAAGACATTTGGGTCAATTTATTAGTGGTTCCACCCAAGATTCAGACTTCATCCAACTCATCCAAGCATTTTTCTAATTATTCTGTGAAAATATGTAAAACTTAGTTTAAAGTTTTGGGAATCATATGTGGAAACATTGATAAATAGACAATATAATTTACATTTTGTATGTTTATGTTCGATATAAAGCAGACTCAACAAAAATAGCAATTTTGTCACCATGATGATTGGTCAAAAGTGATTGGGCTGTGAATTCAATCACAAGTAGGACTCCTTGTAGCAAGCTGTCAAAGTTCCATCATCATGCTGGTCATTCTTTGTTCTCATCACATCACTAACTTCAAATTTTTTTGGAGAGTGGGTTTTGCATTCCTGCCATTACTGATATGGAACAATTAGCGCAATACCATATTGGTGGCTGCCATTGGTACTCTAAATTTTATCATATTCTTTTGAAAGCTGGCAGTGAACAAATATGACAAATAACTTTCAGACAGCAAAATCAAAAGAAACATATTTGTGCCAAATGAGAATTTTTTTAAACATTTTGCCTTTCAGCCTTATTGTCTATGGTCTGTTGGTATGGTAGGAGAGTAAATGGGTACATGAGGTTTCATTCCCTGGTCTGCACTGGGGAAATAATTGACTAACTGGTTGCTATGGGGAAAATCTCCAGTATTTTTTCCCCATCTCATAAATGATACCTAATATACCTGGCTCTTTAGCTGATGTGGGTTTAAAGTCCCAGTAGGCACCTATGGCTATTTAACAACACCTGGAGAGTCATATATTAGGCTCCATGTACACTATCATTTTTTTTTAGCTCAAAAAACGCTGGATAAAAAACACTGGCAATAGAGTTTTTTAGTAGCATTTTAGGTGCGTTAGCGGTTTGCTAGCGTTTTTACAGTACCTGTAGGAAAATAAAAAGCTAGAAAAAAACTGTTAGGAGTGATTTATGAGCATTCAGAATTTTTCTGCTGGCAAATCACTCCCAAAAATGCAAAAAAGGTGTTTTTTTGGGGGGTCTTTTTGCTGCTAGAAGCTGAAGCTTGAGAAACGTAGTGTACATGATCACATAGACCTGTGATCTCTCCATAAAGAGGACCTGATGTTGTTCATCCCTTATGATAGCAATAAAGTTCAATTAAAAAAAAATGAAATGAAATAAAAAAAAGTTAAGAATTAGAGTAAATAATACATTTAAATTAAATAATAAAAAAATTAAAGTGCCCTTGAACCCTCCCTATGCTCAAACACAAATGCAAAGGTGAACATAGGTCCCTCAAATATGGTGATTGCACCACACATGTGAGGTATCAATGCAAAAATCAGAGTGAGAGAAGTGATTGTAGCCACGGTCCTCTTGTTTAGCTCTAAACTGGTAACGTGAAGGCTTTTGAATGGATGGTTTAATGTACCATAGTTTGTCCCCATTAGAGGAATGTGCAGTTTTAAAGCATAATATGTTGGGTAGCTTATTACTCGGTGTAATATCAGCTTTTATGTTTTGCAAAAAAATAGGGTATTACCATTATGTTTATATGCACTAAAATTCATTATTTGTATGTTTTCCCAAAAATTTGCATTTGATAAACTGCTGCCCAAATATTGTGCTCCAAAAAAAATTGTAACAACAACCATTTTATTCTCCAGGGCCTCTGTCTAAAAAAAAAAAAATTAAATTATACATTGCTAGGGAACATACTCTAATTTTTCTCACCCCTACTATTGTCAGCTATGACATGCAGGGGAGAAAGTGTGCTCATGCATTGTACCTATGTGTTGTTTCTTCTACATGTAGTAGAAGCATGGGACACAACAGACAAGTGGTGTTTTCATGGCAAGAGTTGTTGATCATTTTAGATGAAAGCTAAATTCATACAAGAATGATTTATTAATTGTTGGTTATCAGAGTTATGCTGTCCTACTAGTGGTTAGCTGACAGCTTGCTAACAAAACTGACTGAAGCAGCGTTGTGCTTCATTACAAAACTGAATAGTATACTGTATACAGTTGCAAGAAAAAGTATGTGAACCCCTTGGGATTACGTGGAGTTTTGCATGAATTGGGCATAAAATGTGCTCTGAACGTCATCTAAGTCACACCAATAGAAGAACACAGTCTGCTGAACATAATACTACACAAACATTAGATGTTGCCATGGTTTAATTGCACATAACATGTACACATTCACAGTGCAGGGAGGAAAAAGTATGTGAGGCCCTAGCTTAATGACTTCTCCCAGAGCTAATTGGAGCCAGGAGTGAGCCAACCTTGACTCCAATCAGTGTGATGATATTGGATGTGTTGCTGACAGCTGTCCTGCCCTTAAAAAACACACACCTGTTTTGGGTTTACTGGTTTCAAGAAGCACTGTCTGATGTGAACCATGCCTCGCAGAAAAGAGCTCTCAGAAGACCTACGATCAAAAATTGTTGACTTGCATGAAGCTGGAAAGGGTTACAAAAGTATCTCCAAAAGCCTTGATGTTCATGTGTCCACGGTAAGACAGACTGTCTACAAATGGAGAAAGTTTAGCACTGTTGCTACTCTCCCTAGGCGTGGTCGTCCTGTAAAAATGACTGCAAGAGCACAGCGCAGAATGCTGCATGAGGTAAAGAAGAATCCCAGAGTGTCAGCTAAAGACCTACAGAAATCTCTGGCACATGCTAACATTTTTGTTGACACATCTACAATAAGGAAAACATTAAACAAGAATGGAGTACATGGGAGGACACCACGGAAGAAGCCATTGCTGTCCAAAAAGAAGACTGCAGCACGTTTGAAGTTTGCAAAAGAGCACCTGGATGTTCCACAGCACTACTGGCAAAATATACTGTGGACAGATGAAACCAAGATTGAGTTGTTTGGGAAGAACACACAACACTATGTGTGGAGAAAAAAAGGCACAGCACACCAACATCAAAACCTCATCCCCACTGTGAAACATGGCGGAGGGAGCATCATGGTTTGGGGCTGCTTTGCTGCCTCAGGGCCTGGACGGATTGTTATCATTGATGGGAAAATTAATTCCAGAGTTTATCAAGACATTTAGCAGGAAAACGTACGACTATCTGACCAACTGAAGCTCCGCAGAGGATGGGTGATGCAACAGGACAATGACCCAAAGCATACAAGTCATTCAACAAAACAATGGCTGCAACAGCACAGAATACGCCTTCTGGAGTGGCCCAGTCAGAGTCCTGACCTCAACCCGATTGAAATGCTGTGGCACGACCTTAAGAGAGCGATTCACACCAGACATCCCAAGAATATTGCTACACTGAAACAGTTTTGTGAAGAGGAGTGGTCCAAAATGACTCCAGATCGTTGTGCAGGTCTGATCTGCAACTACAGGAAACGTTTGGTTGAGGTTATTGCTGCCAAAGGAGGGTCAAGCAGTTATTAAGTCCAAAGGTTCACATACTTTTTCCTCCCTGCACTGTGAATGTTTACATGTTATGTGCAATTAAACCATGGCAACATCTAATGTTTGTGTAGTATTATGTTCAGCAGACTGTGTTCTTCTATTGTTGTGACTTAGATGACGTTCAGAGCACATTTTATGCCCAATTCATGCAAAACTCCACGTAATCCCAAGGGGTTCACATACTTTTTCTTGCAACTGTAGGTTGCAAGCCGACGATCCCCGCAAGATGGATCGGATCTGCGGATTGGGGAGCATAATGGATCGGACTCCGATCCATTATGCTCAATCCCCAGATCCGATCCATCCAGCAGGGATCGTCGGAGGGGTGACACCAAGTGTTACCGCACAGGGTAACACCAACCCTAGGGACGCCCCTGCTCTGGACACCACCAGATCTGTCCTTCCAGTGGTGTATTTAGATTCTAGAGCGAAGTTTTCAGTGTTATTTTCTTTGTGGTGGAGAGGCCTCTAGATCGCCTAGAATCCTGCTTGGATATAGATGGCCCACAGTGTTTGGCAAACATTAATGTGTGTCTTTCTGGATGGCTTCTGTTTCAGATTGTGAAATATTCCAGATGTATTCAGTGTTTGTTCTTCTGTTGTCTTTCTCATAGAAACTTGCCAAAGAGGTCCAGACAGCATTAGCAAAGGCTAACAGCACTGCAGAAGAAACTATTTCTGCAATTAAAACTGTCCGGAGTTTTGCTAATGAGGAGACTGAGGCCAATGTGTATTGTGATAAGCTACAGCAACTCTACTCTCTGTATAAAAAGGAAGCTTTTGCCTATACTTACTATATCTGGTCTACTGGAGTAAGTATAACTTTTCTGTTACCTGTGTGTAATATTTTTTTTAAATCTTGAATAGAGAAGGTAATGATGAAAACCCCTGACAGTTTTTTGCTCTAAGAAAGTTAAGATTAGAATATTTACCCTTACCTCTTTTTATTTTTTATGTAAACTTTTATTTGATTTTTTAGCACAAAAAAAACATATTTGCAAAAATATTTCACATATACATATTTTAATTTCCCCCAATATTACCCTCGCCCTCCCCCCAACCTGATTTCCCCATCCACCTCCTCTTTCCTAAACTATATCTTCTCTCATATTTATCTATCTATCTCTGATGCTGCTCCTCTTGGATTCTCAGTTAAGGCTCTCTCCTGACTTCTAAGCTTCCCCCTCAATTCCGACCAGTTCCATATATCTTTCAGATGTTTTACATTTCAGCCAACTACACCATGTTTTCCTGAATTTTTCTATTTTATCCTCCTCCATGTGACATAGCTCCTCCATCCTTTAGATATTTTCAGCTCTATTTATCCATTCATTAATTCTTGGTGCTTCAGGAACCTGCCAGAACTTAGGAATTAAACCCTTAGCTGCACTAATTAAGTGATAAAGTACCCTATTTTTATATAATTTCATTGAGGGCTCAAAGTTATAACATAAACTCCCGCAGATCTCTCTGTACAGTTATCCCACATATTTCCTGAATGTATTGAATTATTTCCCTCCAGTAATCCTGTATTTTCGGGAAACCCCACCATATATGTGTCATTTTAACCCTTTTTCTACATCCTCTCCAGCACAGAGGTGAAGTATCTACTTGTTGCCTGTGAGCTACGTTTGGTGTAGTATACCATCTAGTTAAAGCGGAGTTCCACCCAAAAGGGAAAGTTCCGCTTTAAAGATTGGTCCCCTGTTCCCCATTAAGGATTGGCACCTTTGGGAAGCGAGGGGGGAACAGGTACCCGAATTTGACAGGTACCCGCTCCCAATTCAGCTGTGATCGCCTAGGCGATCGGAAACAGAAGTAAATCTACTAGTGCATGGCCAACGTAAAGTGTTACTAAACTCAGGACCCTGCATTCACTATATCTGGTCTCCCACAGTACACAGAACATGGAAATTCAATTATTTTAGTAAATATAAACTTCTAAATATCTTTTCTCATCAGCAGTTAGAGCAGTCTTGTTACTTCTATCAGTGTCCAGCCCAGCACTAGATAAAGCTTGTAGGAGGAGTTTTCTTTCTGCTCTAGGAGACTGCAGGACCCCTGACCCTCTGTTGGGACAGTGCTGATTGGTCCTATGCTGATCACTTGCACTCTCCCAAGAAAAAAAAAACTCTAGCAATACACACCAAACTGAGCATGCGCAGCTTGCCTCCAAACCTCTGTTCTATCAGGAGATATATTGGGGACAGTAGAAAAGTGGAGGATCAGAGAAGAGAGAATCAAACATCCTTTTTACACAATGCAGATGAATAACCCCATTAGGTTCCACAGTGAGCATAACAAGCATGCTTTACTGCATATACAGACTGATTTTACTGTCATGAGTTTAGTAACACTTTAAGGTTTTACCACATCCTGATCCTATCCATAATGAAAATAAAAGTTTTTGATTTAGCACCTCGATTGAATAAAGATAAACATCCATTTCATTATAGGTATTTAACACACCTAGGGTATATTTCTTCTTTACACACTGTTAGAAGTTCACATACGTGTGCCTTATATGGCATGATTTACTATGCAATTGATATATAGTAATACTGCTTTTCCACATAAGGACATAATGGTGTTTTTATCAGAAACTATTTTCCTTTTAGTTTACAGAACTGGCACTACAAATTAGTATACTTTACTATGGTGGACACCTCGTAATATCTGGGCAAATGACCAGTGGTAATTTGATTTCCTTCGTCATCTATGAATTTCTTCTAGGTGACTGCATGGAGGTGAGAATAATACGTCAGTTGTAATATAATCAACATCGTTACAGTATATTTTTTTCTCTTTAATTTACAAGTGATCTTTCTATTCTCTTCTCTATATTTGTGGCTCTAGCTTGGTTAGTTCTTCACTTCTGAAAATTCTAGTTTTCTGGCTGTCATGCAAACCCTCTAGCTTCAATGCTTTCTGACATATTATGCAGCATAGAAAGTCACAAACTCTTGTTCTTCTTTTAACCTCTGTTATTGTGTACTATTATGAAAAAAAAAGTCCAGCTCCAGATAAAAAAAATTTTATTTTTGAAAAGAGTGGAGAAAGGTTAAAACTACTTTCGACTTACTGCTATTGGGTCCTTATTCGGGTCCCTACAGTAAGTGAGGGGAAAGCTCTCAGCTCTTCCCCAGCACTCATCAGGCACCATGGGAATCATATGGTGCAAGACTGAAAGGGATTCTATACCAGCATGTGAGTAAGTTGTAACCCACTTCTTGATATGTGTTACTTATCAGTTTATCAATTTGTTCAGGGGAGATTTATTTTCCAGATCCCTCTCAAATTTTCAGAAAAAGGCATGGAATGGTTTTGGATCTGGGTTCAAGAGCAGAGGGTAAAGCATAGATAGGGTTTGTCTCATTGGGCCCTCTCTCATGCAAAAAGTTTGAATGGCTGTCAAATGTCTGTTGGACAGGCCTGAAAAAACCCAGTGCCGCATAGGGGGAGTCTACTTGTATGTCATGTAAAGTGGGCCATGAGATGGCCAGAAGGAAGTGGCCAATTCGAGAGCTTTCAACATACATGGGCTGAAAACTGCTATCAGACATGTCTGGTGGGAATTGCGGGTTGTCCCGGTCCAGAAACAGCAGTGAAGGATCTATGCATCTGACCCTTAAGGGGGCATAAGTGTAAAAAACATTTCTGGTGCCTAGGATGTGTAGGATGCTCCCAAAGTGGGCCGCTTTGGTTTCCCTGTAAAAAGATGCAAGGGTCAGGATCAGAAGGGCCCAGAATAGATATAGGATCCAAGGGAGAATATTCAAGGAGTTGGGTATACATTTTACAAATTGCATGATTCCAAGCTACTGGATTGTAATTCTGTTCTTTTTAACAGATTGATATAATTTTTTTTATGTGTTATGTATATTGGATTGTAGTCCATTGGATCGGTATATGGAGGCCTGATGCAAGGTGTTGGTGCTGCAGAGAAAGTGTTTGAATTCATAGACCGCAAACCAAAGATGGTCAATGATGGCACCTTGGCCCCTGAGCATTTAGAAGGCAAAGTGGAGTTCCAAAACATCACCTTCTCATACCCTACCAGGCCCAGGGCACAAGTGTTAAAGGTATGTACAGCTAAATACCTGTTTTTATACTGTATATAACTACGTAAAACATGTACAGGACAGAAAGTAGCATTCTCTGGTCAACTAACAGTCCATGCCTTCAGTTCCATGAAGGACCACAGGCGTATTAGAGTAACAGTTTAAGAGATCTATTATGTTGTTGCCATCTCTAATGTTTTAAACAAGGCTGGAAAATATGAATAAATCATTGTCTGAATTTTCCTGTAATGTTAGTCTCTGTGTTCCTGGCAAAAAGGATTTAAATCAAATCAAGGATCAGACAGAAGGCATTTAAAAGGACAGCATGCTAATAGATGGTAATTCAGTGTCTGGTAGATTTTGGAGAGATAAACCACCTAACAAAGTCTTATAGCTCTTCCTGGGTTCCTGGGTCTGCATACCTGCTGTGTTCATTATAGAGGGTTTTCAATCTATCTGCTGGATTTTGTAATTGTTTTATATTATCAAGAATGGAGCAGAAGCAGCAGCAGGAACACAAGCACAGGAAGAACAATCAAAAGAAACAGGTGGCCAGTTATAGTTGGTAATTATTGCAGAGATCTACTTGTTCCAGTAAAGATATACTATATATATATATACTGTGTGTATGTATGTATGTATGTATGTATGTATATAGATTTAGATCATTTGCAATAGATTTTGGAAAGATACTATGCACGTTTTAGATGTTCTAGATTCAGTACAATGGCAAGCTATGCTGCCATTTACCCATATTTTGTTTAAAATTGAACACAACCTTCTTTCTTTGTAATGTTTTGCAGTATCTTATTACATACTGAGATATTAGTTAACGTGCTGATTCATTCATCATTATTTAATGTTCTTTGGTATCAGTTGTAGCCCAGCCCATACTGATCATCAAATTTTTTTCTTGAGAAGAATAACAGCGCTCTTTCAGTTACCTAGTCTCTGTCTGCAGCCAGACAGTCACTTCATTCATTTCCAGCCTCATCTAAATATCCTTTTGTGTGACAGAGTTCAGTGCTGAGCTTCAATAGCTTTCTGAGTCATAAAATACATGTTTCCACAATAGACAGTTCTTGTGTTTCAGATCTTTGGACAGTGAATAAAAAAACAGTTTCACACAACTTGAATTACCATAGGATTGTATCTACAACTTTTCCTTTTATCAACAGTTCCACTTATATTTAATTATTAATTTACTCTTGGCAGCAGTGATTTACAGGTTCTGCAACTCCTCTTCTGTTCCCTGACTATTTCCATCTACCTCGTCATCAGTCAGACATTTGAGGTTGTGACTTGATTTTAAAGAACCAATGAGCTAATGTTTTGTCAGAGTCACAGTGCTAAAGGATTGGTGTAACCAAAATTTGGGCTGAATGACCCACTGAATTTTATACGTCCCAGTGATTCCAGATGATCTGCCTCCTACACATCTCTGGCCCTGCTTGCTGTAACATATTGTGGCCAAGAGAGTGTTTTAGTGATTTGAGAAGCTGGTGAGTGACTGATCTTCTGAGCAGCCACCCAAAACATGAAAATATGTGAACTATTAAAGTGGATCCACCAGAGAGAAAAATAGGTAGGCATTGTTGGCATCTCCTTTTGAAAATTCTACTTTCCTGGATACCATGCTGATGCATAGGCTTTAGTATTATTAAAGCCCAACTCCTGAATACTTCCAGCGTAGGGCAGTCACTGCACACTGGCCAAAAATGATGAAATGATGAAGTGACATTTCAATAAAGTTTGTTTAAAATTTTTTAAAAAAAGTAAACAGTATAATGCACCAGGATTGGCGCATTAGCACTGTTGGCACCACAATGTACACCAGCTGGTGTATTGTAATGCAGAGGCTGGTGTGAATGGACCCTTAGGGGTTTATTTACTAAAGCTGGAGAGTCCAAAATCAGACTCCCTTCTGCATAGAAACCAATCAGCTTCTAACCTCAGCTTGTTCAATGAAGCTTTGGCAATGAAACCTGGAAGCTGATTGGTTTCTATGCAGAAGGGAGTCTGATTTTGGACTCTCCAGCTTTAGTAAATAAACCCCTTAGTGTTTTCCAGCCACGTGTTTAATTCACCCACTTCACTACTTCACCTGCAGTGAAATTTGTTATATAAAAAAAGTTAAAAATGTAAACTATAATAGTAGTGGAAATACACTGTCATCATTCTTCAATATTTTTCTATGTGCTATACATATATATACAATATAATGTGTGTATGTGTATATATATATATATATATATATATATATATATAGTGTGTGTGTATGTATATATGTGTGTGTATATATATATATAGATAGAGAGAGAGAGAGAGAGAGGGAGAGAGAGAGAGAGAGAGAGAGAGAGAGAGAGAGAGAGAGAGAGAGAGAGAGAGAAGTGCTGACTTTTTGGAAATTGTAGTTCAGAAGATCATTGCTGGTATGAAGTAGATTTGTAAAAAAATAGAATAATTGTCCCAGGATTCGTGGTACATGAAGAAGTCTGCTTTCAGTGCACATTAAATGATTTAATCCTTTTGTTGGCATTCCTCAGTTGTGTTTATTTATCATTTTCTTTCTCCCAAAATTCCGACATTTATCCAATACTAACCAATTATTCCAACTGAATCTTGGGTAAAATGTGTGAATCTTGGATGAAAACAGTGATAAATAGACCCCTATGTATTACCTGACTTGTGTGAAGTTATATAAACACAAGGGTAACAGTAACCATAGGTGTCCACCCATTAAATTAGAAGTCTGAGTGACCGTCATGTGTCTTGTTTTGCTGTTCTGTAGAACTTGTCTTTCACACTGTATCCTGGAAAAGTCACCGCACTGGTGGGACCATCGGGAAGTGGGAAGAGCTCCTGTGTGAATATCTTAGAGAATTTTTATCCTGTGCAGGAAGGAGAGGTCCTCCTGGATAGTCACCCCATCACAATGTATGACCATAAATATCTGCACGCAAAGGTATGTGTCAAAAGCATGTATAAATCAGTGAATGCCCCACTCATGATTCATGATCCATGTCCTTCAAATATATGTAAAGTACATAACTATGAATAAGAATGTAAGTATTCTTTTCTATTCCTGTATAGAAAAAGGGCATGTGATTTTTTTTTACAGTGTATCTATTGTCAAAATGTAAACTATTAATTTCCGCATTGTATTTCAATAATATCTAGCCTACTCCTATTTTTCTGAATGATCTTGAAGTTTGTAAACGTACATAGAGAAGATCCCCACGTATTTACTTTATTGAACTTAGTGACATGTATTTACTATGCTCCATGAGTAGGCACTGCTGTATCACACATTTCACAGAGCCTGCCTTCTGAACTACAGAGGTGCAGAGAGGAGGAGCTTTAGGAGGCGGAGTCAGCACAGGAATCACTGAATGCAGTCAGCAAGGCACTATGGGATATGTAGTCCTTAGAAATGGAACGTAAGCTGAAAAGCATGCAGGGAACACAGGAAGATGAGAAAAGAGACGACCTGCAGACAGGCAGCACTCACAACATGAAAGGAGATTTTCCATCTAAGCTTATATTGGATTGTCAGATTTAACTGTTGTTTACAGTACTGATTTTTTAAAATGATAAGTGTGCTGTGACCATAGATTTCCTTTAAGGATAAGGATCGAACATTTTAGATCGAATTTTGTAGAATTTTATATCGTGTTATATAGCGCTGCACTTTACTTATTTATTTATATCAGAGGTGGTTGTGATCACCTTCAGTGCTTTTAGCTGCTTACTTGCCATTTCATTAGTAGCGCTCACTTTGTTTTATATTATCTTCCTTTAAGGATAAGTTCACTTTCAAAAATAACCCCTTACACGAGCCCTATGTACCAAAAAAAATCTCTGCCTTAAAGAAATTCTCCAATTAACCATCCAGTCAACCCTGTGGTTATCATCTCTAGCTCTCATTCATCACCGAGCTGACGATGGTCATAGAAATATGGGTAAAGACAGGAGGTGGGCAAATGATATCAGTAACACAGCCAGCTAGACATGCTAACATGAATAGCATTTTAAAAAAGGAGGTCAGCAATGGCAACTCACATATATGGTTTCATATCTTCTTCTTTAGAAGAACTATTCTTTTATTTATTGCAAAGAGCCCTATTCTATTTTTTTTAAAGGGCCCAGTTTATAAAACCTAGAGAAGAAATAGGTAAATCAAAAGTTGTTTAATTCTGCTTAAGAGTTGTTCCATACAGTGACCAGCCAGGTTAATTTTATATTCTTTGAGAAATAAAAAAAGGAGTTTGATTAGTTGCAACTGTTCCCCACTCTCCACACTATGATTTATATTTAAAGCTGGAAAAAAGGAAAAGTGAATTCACCTACAGCAAATTATGTTGTCTGAACTTTCCGACTGACTGCTTCTTGTGTAAAAAAGGGTTTCCCCTCTGTCTTTATACCTTGTGGTTAGTTCATTTTTTGCTATAAACAGTAAGACCCACCAGCCAGATTGCCATGGTAAATGTATTAAGCAGTTGTCAGTGTGGCTGCTCAAATGATGCTTTTTTGCATACTTTCAAATACAGTAATGACTCACACAGGCCTTACTGAATCCCGATACCCACAATCTGACCATACAGACTGAATTTAATTTACGTAAATAAAGCTTTGGATTTTATACTTATATATCACAACACTTAAACCTATAATATCCCAGAAAAGTGATCTACCTTCACCCTTGAAGGCCAGCTAAACAATATATATATGACTTTTCTATGAGCAAATGCATCAATTCTTATATAAAAATTATAAAAATACAAGTATTATGTCCAAAATCCCACCGTGTCCAAAAATAAAATAAAAATAAAAAATAAAAATAAAATTAAAAATAAAAATAAAATCAAAAGTCCCAAAAATAATCCTCACAAGTGTAATACAAACACTTAAACTTTTTCTTCTTCTTTCATCACTAAAACCTTCTTAATACCCGCAAATCCTGATATCCATGCACCTCAAAAAAAAAAAGAAAAACTCGACATAGTGTCATACCTTAAATAATGTAAAACACACGTGCCACTCACTGTGCAGCATGCAAAATAAAATAAAATAAATGTGTATACTCTAACCAAGTGTCAAAACACATACAAATTAGTGAAATGACAGTAAGAGTGAAAACACATTCACATAGAATATGCCATGCAGTGTGTGAAAAACCACTCCACAGATAACACTGCCAGTGTATCACACCACACCCTATATATATATATAAATGGTGATAGCCAAACCACCACTCTCCAACTCTAATATGGATGGGTAATTACCCTATAGCAGAAACAGCAGGGCAGATTAACCACTCTGGGTTACAATCTCCTCTCATAGATTTCCTCCAACGATTATGATTTTCTCCTCCACTTTCCTCCAGAAAACCAGTCACAATATAAAAGGTATTCTTCTTTATTAAAACTCACATAAATTTCACACATAAAGTGCGATCGCGGCCATCTTGGAAGTGGGAACATGCGGTTTATGTTTCCCTGAACCTGTCCATGTGCATACTGCTTATGAGGAGGAGCTGTTACCACGAAATTTATGTGAGTTTTAATAAAGAAGAAGAAGAAGAAGAATACCTTTTATATTGTGACTGGTTTTCTGGAGGAAAGTGTTTTGACACTTGGTTAGAGTATACACATTTATTTTATTTTATTTTGCATGCTGCACAGTGAGTGGCACGTGTGTTTTACATTATTTAAGGTATGACACTATGTCGAGTTTTTCTTTTTTTTTTTGAGGTGCATGGATATCAGGATTTGCGGGTATTAAGAAGGTTTTGGTGATGAAAGAAGAAGAAAAAGTTTAAGTGTTTGTATTACACTTGTGAGGATTATTTTTGGGACTTTTGATTTTATTTTTATTTTTAATTTTATTTTTATTTTTTATTTTTATTTTATTTTTGGACACGGTGGGATTTTGGACATAATACTTGTATTTTTATAATTTTTATATAAGATTTGATGCATTTGCTCATAGAAAAGTCATATATATATTGTTTAAGCTTTGGATTTTGTATTAATAGGTTTTACTATTTCTTGTATATACAACTGGGTGCCTAAAATATCATATAAAGTACAGTTAGGTCCATATATATTTGGACACAGGCACAATTTTAGTTTTTTTTCAGGTATTTACCAAAACATATTCAAGCTATAGTAATCCCAGTAATGTCCATGGGTCCCAGACTTCAGGCAGTCATTGCAAGTAAAGGATTCTCAACAAAATATTAAAAATGAACATTTTATTTATGATTATATTCAATTTTCCAATTACTTTTGGTTCCTTGAAAAGGGGGGATGGCTACTCTTAAGAGATGTAATTCCTAAACCCTTCCTCCAATGTGGATGTACATACCCTCATATTAAACCTCAGAGTGTGCACTTTCAGCCCATATCCATTATATAACTAAAGCTTGAATACTTTTTGGTATGTACCTGAAAAAAACTAAAATTGTGCCTGTGTCCAAATATATATGGACCTAACTGTATATCTTTATAAGCTTGGCGAGTACCGTGTCAGGTGACATTAAAGTGATACTAAACCTTTTTTTTTTTAATAATTAACAAACACGTCATACTTAATGCTCTGTGCAGTGGTTTTGCACACAGCTGCCCCAATCCTCTTCTTTTCGGGTCTCCCTGCTCCTTCCCTTCAAGCAGTGCTCCGAGAGAAAGCTGCTTGCCCTGGGGGCACCACTGCGTGCACGCTCCTGAGCTGCTGCTATATGCATCCCACCTCCCTCTCTTCTTATTGGCTTACTGGCTGTGATTGACAGCAGTCAATGGGCTCCTGCTGCTGTCTCAGCCAGTGAGGAGGCAGAGTCTCCATACAGCTGAGGCTATTGTGAATATCACTGGATCGGAGGGGGAAAAGAGTGGTGTGGCTGGGGGCAGAAGGTATGAAGGTAGAATGCATGAAGGTAAAAAATCTTGAGCCTTTAGAACAACTTTTATATAAATTCTAGGAACGCTGCAGAAAACCAAATGCATTACATTGACTGTGCTCGTGCCTGAGCATCCAGTAGTCAGACCCAAACACCATCACATGGGGAGGGGCAAAGACCTCACCAGTGTGCACTTCAACACCGTGCAACATGAGAACTTGCCCAGGATAGAATTCTGCAGCAGGAAAGTGGCGAGGGAATGCAGATTGAGAAATAAACCTACTGGGCAGGGTGGCCTATCAACAGACACTGAGGTGGATTTACGAACGGCTCTTTGGAAGTTCAGTTGTACTCTGCAAGTGCAGTTGCTCCAGAGCTTAGTAAATGAGGTGAAGCTCTGCTGACTTTCATTATTCAATCATGAGCAAGCAAAAATCCTGTTTTTTTTTTTTTTTTTTTATATTTTCCTTGCATGCGATTGGGTATTCTTGGCAAAGTGAAGCTTAACCTTATTTACTAAGCTCAGCGCAACTGCACTTGCAAAGTGCACAGTCTATTTGCCTTTATTTAATTCACACCTCTATCTCTTCGCCATGAATGTGCAAAGTGTTATTGTTTCTTCTAACTAATAAAAATGTGAACTTTTGCTCAGCTAGGACATGTGTTTGTTATGACTGCCTGCTTTCTCTATCCTGTTTCTGCCTGCTAGGTTTCAATGGTGAGTCAAGAGCCTGTGCTGTTTGCCCGTTCGATCGAGAGTAATATTTCTTATGGACTGAGCTCTGTGCCCCTGGAGATTGTTATTGGTGCAGCCAAAAGAGCCAGTGCCCATAGCTTTATCACGGAACTTCAGGATGGATATGACACAGGTATTGTGTAATCTGTCACATAGAGAAATACACATGATTAAATCTGAATGAGAATTGGTAACAAAGGGACAATGGCCGTTTGCTCCTTTTAACATAATTTAGCTTGCTTCAAATACACAATATAACATTGTTATATGAGGTGGTTGGGGGCATTGCTGCCATGATGTTGAATAATTGAGGGTACTTACTGAACAATAGGCATTATACATTTTTAAAATTGTACATTGTAATTTTGGCACATTTTCTTTCCTACCATAAGAAACTGGAGAAAAGGGTGCACAGCTTTCTGGGGGTCAGAAGCAGAGAGTGGCTATTGCTAGATCCTTGATCCGGAATCCTAGAGTTCTGATACTGGATGAAGCCACCAGTGCTCTGGATGCAGAGAATGAGCATGCTGTAAGTTGCAAGTTTGCTTTAATACTTATTTGGTCTCTTTTCCCATGTGATACATTATCCAAAAATCAAGATGATAGATGAAATAACTAAAGTCAAGGGCCCTACATACACTCACCAGCAGGGGCGGACTGACCATTTGGAAACTCGGGCACTGCCCGAGGGCCAGGGGTCAGTAGGGGGCCCCATGAGATGCCCCTGGTACCTTTTTCATAGGCTTTTTTGAGTTTGGGCAAGGACATAGGGACCCCATGATCCCCTATTGCCCAGGGGCC
Organism: Staurois parvus; assembly: GCF_062004578.1. NCBI lineage: Eukaryota > Metazoa > Chordata > Amphibia > Anura > Ranidae > Staurois > Staurois parvus. The sequence continues at coordinate 731,293 of NW_028319214.1, read as the reverse complement.
CCATGAGTTGTCAGTCCGCCCCTGCTCACCAGCCACTTTATTAGGTACACCTTGCCAGTGCAATGCCAAGGAAATATCCCCCACACCATTACACCACCACCATCGGCCTGAACCAATAAAAGGCAGGTTGGATCCATGCTTTCAATTTGTTCATTCCAAATTCTGACCCTACCATCTAAATGTGGCAGCAATTAGTCTGCCCATTCTCCTCTGACATAAACATAGTATTTTCATCCACACAACTGGCGCTCACTGGATATTTTCTCTTTTTCGGACCATTCTCTGTAAACCCTAGAGATAGTTATGCCTGAAAATCCCAGTAGGTCAACAGTGATTGAAATACTCAGACCAGCCCATCTGGCACCAACAACCATGCCACGTTCAAAGTCACTTAAATCCCCTTTCTTCCCCATTCTGATGCTTGCTTTGAACGTCATCAAGTTGTCTTCACTGCATCTACATACCTAAACGCATTGCATTGCTGATTAGCAATTTGAGTTACCAAGCAATTGAACAAGTGTACCTAATAAAGTGGCTGGTGAGTGTACATAACTATTTTATCTGATATAGATTTCTTTGGCTGTGCTGTCTTTTAATGAATTCTCACTTTTATTTAATTCTTCTTAAATTGCCTGTGAGTTGTGAGAAACATGAGGGAAATAAAAAAAAACATTCTATAGAGCTAATAGCTGTAGAAAACTAGCAGTTACAATGGGAGTTGTACCACCTGCACCCCCGATAGAGATTTCTTAAGACTTCTAGTCCCAACATTGCTAATACTGAATAAACATGAGATGTGGTGGTTTGGTGGAGTTTCACACATGTGAACTGCAAATTAATAAAAAAAAAAACTGTTGATGATTCACTCTTCACAGATCCAGCAAGCAATGAATAATGATCTTCAGGGTCGTACAGTACTAATTATAGCACACAGACTGAGCACTGTGGAGAAAGCACACAATATCATTGTTTTAGACAAAGGCACAGTGGTTCAGCAAGGGAGTCACAAAGAGCTGATGGAGGAAGGCGGACTTTATTCCCAGCTCGTTCAACGCCAAGTCTCTGGCCTCGGATCAGAGGAAAAAGATCGCATAAGGTCAACACATCACCAAGAAGAGGGCACAGAAAAATGATGCTGACACAGATCTGGGACTACAGTACTTGAAGGCTTACCTCGACATTAAAAACAAAATAGGTCTGTGCATGAGTCTACTGGAGATACAAATACCTCAATGAGACCGAATTTATTTCAACACTACAATAGTAGGCATCTTTAGAGATAAACAACTTGTCTATATTGTAGTAGCCGTGCACTGCATTACAGGCGGACCTCGGTTTACGAATTTAATTCCTTCTGAGGGACTTTTCGTATTGCGAAAAATTCGTAAACCGAAATGCGGTTTCCCATAGAAATGCATTGAAAACCAATTAATCTGTTCCAGGGGTCAGATAAAAGTCTATCTATTCAAAACTCTTTATAAAGTACACTTTAAAGGCATAAATACTGTACAGGGACATGATAAAAAATGAATTTGTAAATCCATTGAAAACCAATTAATCCGTTCCAGAAGTCAGATAAAAGTCTATCTATTCCAAACTCTTTATAAAGTGCACTTTAAAAGCATAAATACTGTACAGGGACATGATAAAAAATGAATTCATAAATCCATTGAAAACCAATTAATCTGTTCCAGAGGTCAGCTAAAAGTGTATCTATTCAAAACTCTTTATAAAGTGCACTTTAAAGGCATAAATACTGTACAGGGACATGATAAAAAATGAATTTGTAAATCCATTGAAAACCAATTAATCCGTTCCAGAGGTCAGATAAAAGTCTATCTATTCAAAACTCTTTATAAAGTGCACTTTAAAGGCATAAATACTGTACAGGGACATGATAAAAAATGAATTCGTAAATCCATTGAAAACCAATTAATCCATTCCAGAGGTCAGATAAAAGTCTATCTATTCAAAACTCTTTATAAAGTGCACTTTAAAGGCATAAATACTGTACAGGGACATGATAAAAAATGAATTCGTAAATCCATTGAAAACCAATAACTCCGTTCCGGAGGTCAGAAAAAAGTAAAAAAAAGTCTATCTGTTCAAAACTCTTTATAAGGTTCACTTTAAAGGGATAAAAACTGTACATGGACATGATAAAAAATTAATTTGTAAATGCTTTGAAAACCAATCCATGCCGGAGGTCAGAAAAAAGTAAAAAAAAAGTCTATCTGTTCAAAACTCTTTATAAAGGTGCACTTTAAAGGCATAAATACTGTACAGGGACATGATTAAAAAAATTGTAAATGCATTGAAAACCAATTAATCTGTTCGTATTGCGAAAAAAATGTGTAAACCGAGCCATTATTTTCAATGGATTTTCACTTGTAAACCGAAAATTACGTTAACCGAGGCATTTGTAAACCAAGGTGTGCCTGTATATTACTAATAGATTCAAAATATAATGTTTCATACATATTTTTACTATAAGACCCTAAATAGCAAGAGAAGGCTGCTAAAGTGCATAAAAGTTACATGAAAGTCCGATTACCTGTTCTTGAGTTATTCAGTCTCCCAATTAGTGCTGCTGGCTGTACGCTATGCAGACCTTTTGTTTAATCTATATTTTCATTCAAGGGGAGGAGGAAGGAGAGGGAAGGAGCTGGAGGGGTTGGAAGGATAGTGGCACCATCATGGACTAGATAGGCCATCAAGGCTTAATATTCAGGAGTGCAAGTAAAGTCAATCTAACAGAACCAGGTTTTACGAAATTATTCCCCTCTGTGGTTTGAGGAAGCTATAACATCCTCCATGATTTTGATCTCCTTTACTTTACTGAGCTAAACACTGATTGGAGGGGGAGTAGTCTGTTTTGAATATTGGAGGATGCAGTCTTTCACCTCATTTAGAAGCTGAATCAAGAGTGAATGCAAACAGGGTTGCAAGGTGGAGGTGGAAAGCCAAGGGGTCATTACCCAGGTGGACATCTGTCAATTTGAATGGGATTTCCCTCACTTGGTTCTGAAGGTTCTATAGGAGCAGACAGATTTACAATACATGTAAAATACACCCTTCTTGTTGTTGGCATCTCCAGCCGAAGGAATGAGCACTGTGGACAGATTTGAAGTAGGGTCTTTGGAACTCTATACTATTGTGACACTATCTTAACGTGTTATTAAACCCACAACAGTCTGTATAAGCAGTAAAGAATGCTTGTTATACTCACTGTGGAACCTAAGGGGTTAATCACCTGCAATTTGTAAAAAAGATGTTTGATCCTGTCTTCTCTGATCCTCCCCTTCCTCCACGCTCCCCAATCCATCTGCTGATATAACAAAGCCTTGAAGGCAATGTTTAGTGTGTATTGCTAGAGTGTTTTTTTTTACTTTGGGAGGGTGCATGTGATCAGCACAGAGCCAATCAGCGCAGTCCAGACAGAGGGTCAGGGGTCCTGCAGCCTCATAGGACAGTGATAGGAGAACGAAAACTCCTCCTACAAGCTGTAACCAGTGCTCTGCTGGACACTGATAGAAGTCACAAGACTGCTATATACTGCTGATGAGAAAAGGTATTTAGCAGTTTACATTTACTGAAATAGTTGTATTTCCATGTTGTGTGTACTGTGGGAGACCAGATATAGTGAATGCAGGGTCCTGGGTTTGGTAACACTTTAAATCCAGTTTGCACAAATGCCTTTTGGCTTTGATATATGCTGTATGCTTTACTGGAATTGGATAGTGCAGAATGATGGACCGATAATTTTTGTAGTTAGTTTATATTAAAAATATTATTTTGTATCAATAGCTTTTGTGCTGGATTCATGTGGGCTGCTTTACCATGTACGCAAAATGATGGCTATGTGGTTAGGCTGGGTTCGATTTGCACTAAAGGCACTTTTGCATGGAGTTTGTATTTTCTTGTAGATCTGAATGGGTTTTCCCCGGGTGGCCTGGTTCCTCCCATAATCCAAACACATAAAGGTTTATTGGCATCCATACAAAATTGCTATTAGGTGTCTGTGTACGAAAGGGACTGACGTGAATGGTTCAATGTTCTTTAAAGTGCTTTGGAAAAAAAATGAGTAAATAACAGAACAATAGCTTTAGTTCTGAGGCAATGTCCGGCAATAAGTAAACAAGGCCTTGTCACTTTACATTTGTTTTATAATATATCTATCTATCTATATTTTTATAGCCCTTGGGAAAATAATTCCACACATTATCACAACTTACTGTGGATACCTTTTAGGTTGCATTATTTAGATGTCCAAAGCAGCAAAGTAATGCATTAAAACTGAAGTATAAATATAATAGACTAAAGTAATCTCAGCACAAGGCGCATCACTAATGAACGACCTATAAAATGCTTTGTTGTGATTATTAATAGTCATGTGACTAGAGTCGCACATAGGCTGAAGGACCACAAAGACTCGAAAACCATTCATAGACCGGGGAATGAATTGCTGGCTTTGTGCCTGAAGGCCTCTATGCAAAGTGATAATGGTACTGGAATAAATGTAAAAAGAAGCTGCTACAGATGGAGAATACATGATACTGAAGCACTTTAGTAACCGTGCTGCTAGGCAACATGCTGCCCTTTGCTGAGGCTGAATTCACACTCCTTGTTCCTGTGTGTTGCATTAAGACATGTCGTATCTAGACATGTGCGGTTCATTTTGTCCTGAATTGAATTTCGGACAAATTTGCGTTATTCAGAGATTCGTCTGTATCAGAATTTTGAATTACCAAAATTTATGTATCAGAATTACGAATTTAAACAAATCCGAAATAACAAAATGAAATTTGGCCAAAATTTGATTCGAAAACAAAATCGAACAAGCATTTGAAAACCTATTTAAAGCATAGCTCCACCCAAAAGCTCCCCGTTAAGGATTGGCACCTTTGGGGAGTGGGGGGGAGCAGTTACCCCAAATTGACAGGTACCTACTCCCACTTCCTCTGCGATCGTCAAGGCAATTGGAAGCAGAAGTTGTCCTCCCCTCCTTGTTCCTGTGTGTTGCATTAAGACATGTCGTATCTAGACATGTGCGGTTCATTTCCTTCCAAATTGAATTTCGGACAAATTTTTTCATTATTCGGATGTATCAGAATTCTGAATTACAAAAATGTATGTATAAGAATTACGAATTTAAATGAATCTGAAATAATGAAACAAAATTTGTCCAAAATTCGATTCTGCAACAAATTCGAAAACAAAATCGGTCAAGCATTTGAAAACCAATTTAAAGCGGAGCTCCACCCAAAAGCTCCCCATTAAGGGGGGAGTGGGGGGAAACAGTTACCCGAATTTGACAGGTATCCGCTCCCACTTCCTCTGCGATCGATCTCCCTCCCCATAGTCTTCTGGGACACGTGACAGGTCCTAGAAGACTATGGGACCATTCACAAAGCCCAGCGCTACTAACGCATGCGCAGTGAGCAGTGAGGCCACAGGCTGTCACAGCCGGGTGCCCACACTGAAGATGCCAGTGCTGTGAAACATAGGGCGGCTGGTGAAATGGGCTGCGGGGGGGGGGGGGGGGGCACACACCATGGGATCAAGGCACTGGTAAGTGTCCATTTTTTAAAAGTCAGCAGCTACAGTTTTTGTAGCTGCCGACTTTTATTTATTTATTTATTTATTTATTTATTTTCTTTCAAATCTACACATGTATGGCCAGCTTAACCCTTCCAATTCTGTCTAATTTTTTTGAGTTCAGTTGAAATCTTTTCAACTTCGAACGACTTTTCGAATTTTGTTGCATCAATTTCGAATTCCGTTGAACCAATTTCTAATGTGAATGACTTTTCGAATTTGGTGGAAATGTTTTCGAATTGAATATGAATTACTGAAACGAATCTTGAAAACGAATCGAACGAATTTACCGAATCCAACTACACAAAATTTGTTAGATTTCTAATCGAAACAAAATGAATTTTTTCCTTTTGCACGTGTCTAGTTGGATCATGCATTAATGTGCATTGTGTTAAGGCAAGACGATCTTAAATGCGCTGCCAACAGTCAATAAAGGATCATAAAATGGACATGCAGCATATATTTCAGTGCACCACAACGCACAAAAGTGTGGGACTGTGCATTGTGGTGGGCTGCAGCGCATGTGTGTCAGGACTGTTACATTAGTCTGTTGGGGTGTCCTTGAAGACGTGTGGCACCGCAGCAAGCTAAAGCACATAACGTGCATTGCAATAACGCATGCACTAATTCAATGCACCCTATCACAAAGGTTTGTTTCAGCCCTTATGGTTTGTGTACGTCCTTTTGCTGACTGTTGCTATATGACATGTTTGGTTGGGTTTTTTTTTTTGTAATTGCTTTTCGGCAACAATGTAAATGAAATGATTTCCCTTTTTAATTAATTTGCTTTTAGCCTGGTTTCACACTTGTGCGGTGCGGCATACCGCATGTGATTCGTACAGGAACCACACCGCATTCCTGTGCATATCACATGCGAATTCTGTGCAGTGCGATTTGAGCCATACATTTGCAGGACCCTTTTTTTGTCTGCACGAGAATCAGATTGCATGGGTATTCACACCTATGCGATTCGATTCTGCACATCACACCGCATTTTACGTACCGCTTTGGGGGTATGGCTAACTTAACATACACATCTGCAGCGGTTTGCATGAATGGGGTGCGATTGTGATGCGGTGCAGAATTCGCACAGAAACCGCTGCGAATTCCATACCACATCAGTGTGAACCCAGGCTAAGCGTCAAATAAAAGGAGATCTATGCTAACTCTGGAGTAGCATCTTACTGTATGAGCTGGAAGTGATACAATAGGATATTATTTATGGCTGAAAAGTCTTTTAAAAGTGTAGATTTTTGTAGTGAAAAGATGTAAATAAATTTTAGTTAAAAAAAAGTGTTGTCTTCTGTTTATTTCTATGATTCAGCTTAACACAACTAGGTTTGGTCAATCAGGCCAACTGAAGAATTTTTACCATATAACCAGTTATTCATCTTTCACTGTGATTTTAATCCCAGACTCACTGAAGTGACCAGCCTGAGGTTATACATCGAGATGAAGAAAATCCTCCTTCATAAGCTGCACCCATTTATCTGCAGCCTTCACTTCTATACATCAGTTCAAAGTGCATAGATCAAAGGATTTTTCTCAGCAGTAGAAGGAAGTGGGCAGAGATCTGACATCACACACACTGTACAGCTATAGCATAGAAGTCACTGAAACCTGGATACTCCCCCTCTACATAGAATCATGGGGAAATATACACAACTGTTGTCAGCTGCTATGTGCTGGGCTGGGGGCAGGCGAGCCCCCCTCGGGTTGCTGTGGATTTGGCGTGGACTATTATCAGTGACATATGCAGATAGCAGAGGGAAGAGACTGCAGAGAGAAATTATTCTTGGTGCTTTAGGATGAGGCTAGTACACACTATAGAAGGATATGCTTTGTTCATGTTTCATGTTAGAAGTTTACAGCCATTTTAAAGTGTACAGTATGGAAACCTGAACAATGAACAGTTCAATGTGGTCAGATGTAGGGGAGGTGAGGTGTCGACAGTGTCTGTCGCAGAGAGTAAAGAGCAACCTGGCCGGTTTGGTCCCAAGAGGTAAGCTCCTATCCAGAATGCGAGTCCCTAACCTTTCCCTCCTTGTCAGGAATCTTCCCCTACTGCTAGTTGCTTTCCCTAACCAGCAAGGTCTCTCTCTGTACACCAGCCACATGCACCAAACACGCTAAAAACTGGGGGCAGAGACTTAATTAGACCCTGCTGACCCATGATGGCCGCCGAGGGTCACCTGGATGCAGCACAGCCAACCAAAACACTGAATCCAGTGACCCAGGTAACCATAGAGAAACAATGTTTCCCTCGGACTTCCTCTCTCCAGACTTTAGTGCCACTCGCTTGAGCGTTATCTGCAGTGGAGAAAACAAACTGCACCTACCTACAAATATACTATTGAACAACTTTTATTATACCTGTTAGAGAACTGCAAAAATGGTTGATTCTGCCAGAAGTCCAGTGTGCTTCTAATTTCATGTGTACACTGGTACAAACTGCCCAGATCACCTGTCTTAACTACAGAACACACCCCATGTTATGGGAGAGGAGGGGAGAGTGAGGTGATACATTGTTCAAATCAGGAACCAACATCCTAGCAAGACAGCTCCACTTACCTATAAACAGAGTACAGTAAATGAGAGGTGTAACAATAGGAAGTTTGGTACTGGCAGGATCACGAGGTGAAAATTAGAAAACAAGCCTGAAAAAAAGATAACACATGCAGCCATCATATCTAAGGACTGGTAAGCTGCAATACATAACAGGGTTTAGATATGCTTTAAGATCATTGATCTCAGTCCCTGCATTTGATGCTCTAAGGTTTGTCTTTTTACCTTTAAAGCGGAGCGCCACCCAAAAGGGGAAGTTCCACTTTAAGGCTTCATACCCCACTCCCTGTTAAGGATTGGCATCTTTGGGGAACAGGGAGGGAGGGGGGTACCTGAATTTGACAGGTACCCGCTCCCACTTCCACTGCGATTGCCTAGGAGATCGGAAGTGGAAGTTGTCCTCCCTCCCCGTAGTCTTCTGGGACATGTGACAGGTCCCAGAAGACTACAGGACCATTCACAAAGCGCAGCGCTTCTCGCACATGCGCAGTGGGCACCCGGCTGTGAAACCGCGAGCTGTAACAGCCGGGTGCCCAAATTGAATGGTCGGTGAACCCGGCTGCTGTGAACACACCGCTTGATTGAGGGGTGGGTGAGTTAAAAGTCAGCAGCTACAGTTTTTGTAGTTGTTGACTTTTATTTTTTTAAAATTTTGACTGGACCTCTGTTTTAAGTCTAATATAGTAACATTTTGTTGTTCACAAATCTAGTCGGTTAGAAATCTAGTTGGTATATCCCCTGTATATTCACCAACCAGTGAAATGATCCCTTAGTCACTTGTACTTCAAGTGTTAGTAAACCCACAGCAGTAACGGGGACACAGGTAGCAATAAAAACCTCATAGGAGTTCCAATGCTTCTCCACTCTATACAAAACTAAAAAAGCATTGCCTTTAGTTATAATTTAACGTGTTACCAAACCCACAACAGTAAAATCAGTCTGTATATGCAGTAAAGCATGCTTGTTATACTCACTGTGGAACCTAAGGGGTTAATCCTCTGCATTGCGTAAAAATTATGTTTGATTCTGTCTTCTCTGATCATCCCCTTCTTCCACAGTCCCCATTTCATCTCCTGATAGAACACAGCCTTGAGGCAAGCTGCACATGCTCAGTTTAGTGTGTATTGCTAGAGAGCTTTTTTCTTTTTCTTGGGTGGGTGCCTGTGATCAGCACAGTGCCATTCAGCACTGTCCAGACAGAGGGTCAGGGGTCCCGCAGCCTCATAGGACAGTGATAGGAGAATGAAAACTTTTCCTACAAGCTGTAACCAGTGCTCTGATGGACACTGATAGAAGTCAGAAGACTGCTTTAACTGCTGATGAGAAAAGGGATTTAGCAGTTTATATTTACTAAAATAATTGCATTTCCATGTTTTGTAGGGTCCTGGGTTTAGTAACACTTTAAAAACTGAGAACCAGGTAAAGGGCAAGGCATACATGATGGGGCACCAAGGAATAATTGTATGCATACCAGGTAATATAAGTAGCCGATGTGCTCTATAAAGCTAGGAAGAAAAGGGAATGAACATTGTATATACCAGTGGACAAAAGGTATAGGTCACACCTGCATGCTTCCTTTGTTTATTCTTACTTCTTTCAGAAATCTGTCATATGCATTCTGTTATAGAATATATTTGATCAAGAAGCTAAACTAGCAATTAGAATGGAACTAAAAAGGAAATAAGCCTCTATACGTATAATATGATTACATAGACTATAAAAAAAACATCACACGGGTGGTCCATGTTCCAGCAGCAGAACTCGAATAGGAAGGACGCTGAGGGGTCCTGCTAGTTTTGTTTTCAGCATCAGAAGCCTGGTCCTGGTATATTGAGGCAAGAGGCTACCAGTACTGATGACCAGTATGAGTGTTTAGCTAGGACTGTCAGATCGACCTGCTCTGTTGTATACAGGGAGTGCTGGAATAAGGAATATTCAGTTCAAGGCTGCCTATACGGAAGCAGGGACCAGAAAGTTAAAGTGGAGTTCCAGCTGAAAAAAAAAAAAGTCAGTAGCTACAAAAACTGTAGCTGCTGACTTTTAAAATACAGCGACTTACCTGTCCCTCGGTCCAGCAGTGTCCTCACCACCGCTGGTTTCACTGGCCGTCTTCTCTCCCTGGCACCAGCATCTTTAGTGTGGGCATCCGGCTGTGACAGCTTGCGGCTTCACAGCCAGGTGCCCACTGCGCATGCGCGAGAAGTGCTGCACTTTGTGAATGGCCCCGTAGTCTTCTGGAACCTGTCACGTGTCCCAGGAGACTACGGGGAGAGAGGGGGGAACAACTTCTGCTTCCGATTGCAGCAGAAGTGGGAGCAGGTACCTGTTAAATTCGAGTACCCGCTTACCCCCGCTCCCCAAAGGTGCCAATCCCCAATGGGGAGTGGGGGACAGGGCATTAAAACGGAACTTCCCCTTTTAGGTGTAGCTCCGCTTTAAGGTGTTGGGACCTTTGCTGCGTTTCCTAAGTACTACTGCTCCCACTGTCCACATTTCATTGGTGAAATGGCAGGAATACAGACCTGGGTGGTCCACTGACTTAAGATTTTCGTTTGAAAATTTTCATTTCAAGAATAATTGTTTCATTTTCTAATCGTTAGTGGGGTCAAATCGATGTTCGTTTTCGACAGCAGTAACAGGAACATTTGAAGGGGCAGGAGTGAAAGCTTTTCTCGATCAAACTAATTTTTGGCGAGTGTATGTGGTTATCATTCAGAAATGACATTCATGTTAAAATCGAATGTTAAAAGCAAAAGACAATTTTTGAACAACATTCGTCCATTCATTGAACGTTTAAAGAATTTTCGTATGACTTTTCTTACAAATATTCTCGTTCAAAAATCTACACGTGTATGGCCAGCTTTAGATTGCTCCAAAACCTACTCATTGGAAGTAATAAAACTTCACAGTCGCATGTAATGCATGTGGCCAACAATAGGATCTAGGTATTGCTTGGATTTTTCTGACAACGACAATTAAAATGTACGCCTACAAAATACAGTGACTACAAAGGGGTCACACTAGGAAATAAAGGGTCGCACGGACAACCAGTGCTATTGGACAAAAACATCACTAACCACCAATATTTAGGGGGAACACACCATTGACAACCAACATTTAAAGGGACATCAACCCTGTTATTGTACACATAGGAAGCTGGGGTGCAACTGGAGCAACTCACTGCTTACAGAGGAGCTGCCGGGAACCAGTCACAGCTCTGGAGGAAGGCTTATAGGTAACAACAGGGGTAGTTAATCCGGGGAATATCCAATTCCCTCCTCAGAAGAATTTTTTTCCTCTACTGGAGCAAATTGGATAATGATTAATTGTTTTTTTTGCTTTCCTCTGGATCAGCTGCGGGTATAGGATTCTGTATATGGAGATTTTCTATTTGTTTGTTCTTTTTTTCTATTGGTTGAACTTGATGGACTTGTTTTAACTCTTTTCAATCTAACTTACTATATGACTATGCTGGAGAAAGTAGTAAGGTAAGTATTATAATCTTAAAGGTCTAATGATTGAAAAGTCACATTGATCTATATAGAGTGAAAAAACATAACAGTGGACCCGATATTACTACGGCAGTGATCTTTGGTAGGTAAAGAGAAAAAGAAGAAAAAAAAGGAAAGCAGAAACAGTTGTTCCTCCAGAGCCTTTGTGGTCCAGCCATTAACCGCTTCCTGATCGCCCTATAGCAGAACTACTACAGGGAGGCGCAAAATCATGTATATATACCTGATTTTGCATTTCTAGGTAGAGGGCGTGTGCACCGCCCTACCCATGTTGCCGTTGGCGGCTACAAATGTCAATTACCGGGTCCCGGATGGAGATTGCACCTGGCGATTGCCAAGTATCACTGATGGGAGAGACGTGTAAGCAACACAGGTCTCTCTCCTGCCAGGAAGAACATGCTGCTTTGTATTTCTCTGCACAGCAGAAAAATACACAGCGATATGTTTTACTAGTACAACACACACAGCACATGATGTAAAACAGCACACAGTTAACTCTTTGATCTCCCCAGATGTTAACCCCTTCCTGCCCAGTGTCATTAGTACAGTGTCAGTGCTTTTTATTAGCACTGATCGCTGTATTAGTGTCATTGGGATGTCAGTGGCAGTTAGTCAGTCCCCCCCACAAATGTCAGAATGCCCGCTGCAGTCCCACAATAAGTCGCTGATCGCCGCCATTACTAGTATTAAAAAGAAATTCCAGTATTTATATCGCCATTTGTAGACGCTATAACCTTCACGTAAACCAATTAATTTACATGTATTGGGATTGTTTTTTAGCAAAGACATAGCAGAATACATTTTGGCCTAAATTTATAATGAAATTTGATTTTTTTTACATTTTTTTACTGGATATGTTTTATAGCAAAAAGTAAAAAATATATTTGTCTGTCTTTTTTTGTTTATAGCGCAAAAAATGAAAAATGCACAGGTGATCCAATGTATTTCCAATGTATTATTACGTTTTTTTCTTACAATCCTAGAGTTCAGCTGTGAAGAAAGCATTATACATTTCCAGGATTGACTGGCTTCAGTGTACCATAAAATAAGGAAAAAAAAACCCTGCGCTTAAAATAGATAATCCCTACCCTAAACTGCTCACACCCTCCTTTAACCACAAAGTAAAAGATAAACTGAAAACAATGGTGTAGCGCTAAATAAACACTAAAACAAATGCATCAATGAAAAATAATGACATATAAAGACATATAGGTGAACTGTCACAATCTATACAAGTGACCCCCCAGAGACATAAATATCCCCAATCAGGGGGACTAAATGAATGTGAGGCAAGTGATTCCCTATTGGGGAACACAACTAATACATAAGTGCAAGTGGCCAACACACATAAATGGTAATTCCAGATGAAAGTCCACTGAATCCAGGTACACAGTGACAGAACTTCTGGTGCACAGTGACGTCGTTTCCAGCACGGTTGCCATATTGGGACACCAGGAACCATGCTATCACACCCATAATATGGGTAAAAGCTGAATATGTTCGTATTACATGTGAGTGGGCAATTTTAATTCGTTTTTCTTTGAATAAAATACTGGTTTACACTATGGAGGATCTCTTCTGTCTTTGCTATGATCCTGTGGTATGAACGGCTGCATTAGAGTACCAGGAGATTGGACAGAGCTTAGGAGGAGTATTGGGTCGGCTGGAATACCCAGGAGGGTCCTCCAAATTGAGAGAAAGTCTCACCAGAATTAGTGTCCCCATTCAAAGATTTCCCCTCTTCCTGTTCTGGTGACAACCCAACATTTGGAATTTTCTTCCACTTTCAGTGATAACAGTAAACAGGATAAATAGAGAGGGTGAATCTCCCTAATGCGGCCACAGGCTCCAATGAATATCTGTTAGGGGGTCTAATCCAACTCTATTCAACACATAAAAGTGAATTTCCCTTTAGTTGTACTTCGCTATAAGTGAGAAGCAGGCAGGCATCTAGTATTGTAGCCAGGTATAGCGCCCCCTATCTCTCTCAGTGCAGGAATCACATGTCCCGTATAGGTAGGGAGTGACGTCACTCGCCGTGCCCTCTGTCACCGTCCACCTTCCCAGCTCACTCATGACAGCCGGAACATGTGACTAGGACGGCTCGGCCCCGCCCTCTCCTCCAAGTTGACAGTTGACGCTGTGCGGGCACGCCTCTTCCTGTTATGGGCGGAGCCCGGGAGAGTCGCTGGAGACATCGCCATTGTAGGCGGGCACCGCTGGGTGACGGGACCGGGAAGGAACCGCAGGCCGCCGCCACCGCCTCACCGGATACTTCTCTCGGGACCGGCTCTGAGGCAGCGTGACCATGGCTATGGACAACAACAAGTTCAACCAGCTGTCCCTTACTCAGCTCAATGAGCTGCTGGAGGATGACGCCAAGCTCGGGCAGATGGCCCAGGAGATGGACGAGGTGGGTGGATGAGGGGAGGGAGGGGGCGGCTGAGGGCACCAATGAGGGGGGATCCAGGGAATGTGGAGCTCTGTATTCTCCATCCTTTCCATTGTATCAGGTGAAGATACAATCACTGGGGGCAATTTATAATATATATGGGGGACACACACCTTGTGATAGGCTGTTCTTGCTGCCCACATTGGGGAGATTCACCCTCTACACAGGTGACAGAGGAAATTGTCCTGAATGTTAGTGTTGTCACCAAAACAGGAAGTGAGGGGAAATCGTCCAATAGAGACACGTGAAGTAAGGGGAAATCGTCCAATGGGGACACGGGAAGGGAGGGGAAATCGTCCAATGGGGACACTGGGAAGGGAGGGGAGATCGTCCAATGGGGACACTGGGAAGGGAGGGGAGATCGTCCAATGGGGACACTGGGAAGGGAGGGGAGATCGTCCAATGGGGACACTGGGAAGGGAGGGGAGATCGTCCAATGGGGACACTGGGAAGGGAGGGGAGATCGTCCAATGGGGACACTGGGAAGGGAGGGGAAATCGTCCAATGGGGACACTGGGAAGGGAGGGGAAATCGTCCAATGGGGACACTGGGAAGGGAGGGGAAATCGTCCAATGGGGAAACGGGAAGGGAGGGGAAATCGTCCAATGGGGACACTGGGAAGGGAGGGGAGATCGTCCAATGGGGACACTGGGAAGGGAGGGGAGATCGTCCAATGGGGACACTGGGAAGGGAGGGGAGATCGTCCAATGGGGACACTGGGAAGGGAGGGGAGATCGTCCAATGGGGACACTGGGAAGGGAGGGGAGATCGTCCAATGGGGACACTGGGAAGGCAGGGGAGATCGTCCAATGGGGACACTGGGAAGGCAGGGGAGATCGTCCAATGGGGACACTGGGAAGCGAGGGGAGATCGTCCAGTGGGGACACCTGTGTGAGGGATTTTGTTTCCAGGGATAGTCCAGACCCACGTGAGCGACACCACCAGGTGTCACCTGTACTGGGCCAATCACAGGTGCCCGAGGCATTCCCCGCCACATACATATTCACGCTCCATGTATACATGTGGCTGTGGGGCGGGGAATGCCTCGA
The DNA here is from genome assembly GCF_062004578.1 of Staurois parvus. Taxonomy (NCBI): domain Eukaryota; kingdom Metazoa; phylum Chordata; class Amphibia; order Anura; family Ranidae; genus Staurois; species Staurois parvus. Next base: position 716,117 of record NW_028319214.1, on the reverse strand, counting down.
GCGCCTGTGATTGGCCGAGTACAGTAACGGCATCCTGGCGGTCTCGCTCACGTGGGTCTGGACTAGGATCTGAACACACACAAACTTGGGCCTACTTGATTATATGTACAGCTGTCATTGGCTCCCCTCTGAAAAGTAATCGGTGGCAGCTCAGAGGCAATATATTACTACCCATTGCCCAACCATTAAAAGTTTGCCGCACAGCCCCCAAATGCAGTTTCAGTGCGCCCCCACTCCCTTAATGAGCCCCGATTGGTGTTGGTTGTCTGCCAAGCACGGCCTGTTGTCTATGTTTGGCAATGCTGTAGCAGTGTATGCTAGTATGGCTGCTGCCAGGTTAACTTGTGGCTTGGTGATTGTGGGATGATAAAACTGCAGCCCACTACCTGTATTTACCGCCCATGTAAACAAAGCCTAAAGGTGGTCATACACTTATCAATTTGTAATGGATCTAAATAAGCATGAACAGGTGATTCATTGTCAGTAAAAATATCAAGCCATGCAGCACATAGGGTATACATTATTATTATTACTACACAGGGTTTATATAGCACTTTTACGCAGCACTTTACATCATAAGGGCAGAGCGTACAATTATAATACAGGAGGATTCAGAGGGCCCTGATCATCAGAGCTTACAATCTAAGACAATCACAAACCGTTCAGAAAGGATCTGTTGAAAACTATAATTGATCTGTTATGATTGTTTGACACTTATACAGATAGGAATCGATCAGGAACAATTGATAATATCACACAACTTGCCAGCATCAGAATCAATTGAATGGAGAGTGGTCTGTTATTCATCTCACTCATTTTAGTTGCATCCAATTGATCATGTCCATACGTGTGTGGTCCTCTTAAAGACCAAGTTCACCTTTTCACTAACCCCCGATTCACATATGTGCACGAGAACTCATTCATTTGAATGGACTCCCGTGGGACACGCAGGAAAAAAGTCCCTGCACTTCTTCTGAAAACACAGCCCGAACGGGAACTTCAGATGCCAGTATGGTTGTGTGTTCCAGTGCGGGCGGTGTGCCGCTAGAATTAATGGCACTCGCCCGCGGGTCTGCATTTCGCACCACGTTCACATATGTGAACCCAGCCATAAAGTCACACTGGGGTTTTACTAAAGCTGGTTCACTCAGAATCTCGTGCACTCCTATATAGAAGCCAATCAGCTTGCAGGTTTTATTGCTAAAGCCTAGCTGAACAAGAGGAGGTTAGAAGCTGATTGGCTGCCATGCACAGGTGCAGCAGATTCTGAGTGAGCCAGCTTTAGTAAATCAACCCCACTATGCTGTCTATGGGCCCCAGTGTGGGGTAAAGTGTTGAGCAGTTTTGAAACTGTCTTCTTAGTTTTAAAGGATAATTTCACCTTTTTGACAAAAATAATAAATGCAGGTAAAAAATGTGCATTTATTATTTTTGCCTGCAGGAGCATGGAAAGCATTGCACCACTGATCAGTCAATCACTGATGCCATGCAGGTCTCCTGCAGACCTGTCAGAATATCTGCTTGCCTATGGTCAGGCAGATATTCTGACAGGAAGCTTCAATGAACTACCACAGCACTGTGGTAGTCCATTGAAAACTACAAGCCAACAGCCGCAAAGGCTACCAGGACTTGTAGGTACTCATTCATTCACAGTAGTCCATGAATGAATGATGCGGCTGTGTGGGCGGAACCCTGCACTGCCCCACTGTTTTCAAAATTGACAGTACGGGGATACTTCTCCCTGTATTATCTGTCAGAGGGAGGGGGGACGGCTGCAGCTACGGGAACATGTTACCTAAGAACAGGTGGAACATGTAACATCTTCCCAAAGGTGAACTTATCCTTTAAGGCAGGGATGTCAAACTGGCGGCCCTCCAGCTGTTGGAAAACTACAAGTCCCATCATGCCTCTGCCTTTCAGAGTCATGCTTGTAACTATCAATTTTGCAATGCCTCATGGGACTTGTAGTTTGGCAACAGCTGGAGGGCCGCCAGTTTGACACCCGTGCTTTAAGGCCTTACCAGTAGGCCATGGCCGACATCCACAAAGACGCCCAATAAAGTGATCAGTCGTGTCCTGCCTAAGTTCAGGGACGCTTCAGATGTTGGCTCCCAGCATCACAGGAGTGAGCACGTCATGGCGTTCCAAACCTGCACATGCATAGTGTGCTCAGCCGCTACTATAGGGTAGGGAGATTGCGCTGTGCATGCACAGGTTTGGAACACCGAAGAGTGTTTGCTTTGGCAAATTTTCTCTAACTTCCTGTTGTGTCTTTGGTGCAAAAAGTGAAGGAAAATCTCCCAGGTAGTACACACAGCAAAAAAAAAAAATATAACCTGGCGGGTTTTAACCCTTTCTTACACTCAAACAAAATTTTGGCTATATAGAATGTTTACAATTCCTCTAATCCATGTAAATTGTTGTGTCCACAGTTCACAATTGTATTGTACGTTTTGTTCATACAGGGTGTGGACATGTTTTGGATGCATTGGTCACGAAAAATGACATGTTCAAAATGACTGTTGAAATGAATAGAATAGGACATTCTAAGTATTGCGTCCTCCCTCTTGGATACATTTAGTGAAATGAGGCAACACGTGGATTTCACAACATTAAATGTTAAAGCAAAAAAAATCACTGCACTTTAATGTTTTTCTATTTGAGTTTTCTTAACGCTGCCATTAGAGCCTGCTGTTCCTCTCTATTACCTGGTTGATCCTGCCTATGCCCCTCCTCCTGATAGTACACTGACCACGGCAGCTGATCCATGCTAGCGTGGTCAGTTTACATCCTCTGTCATCCCGCACTTAGATACAGGCACAGTGTAGAATTGTGTAGTGTGCCTATATTTTCCGTGGTCAGTGTAAACCTCGTCGCTCTCTGAACTTGACAGACAACTTCCCACCCACCACTACTCCTCTCCTCTTTGTGAATCTGCCTCCCTGACATGTCAGATGTGCATGCCTCGCCCATACGTGCCCACCAGCAGGTCACATGATCCTGAGTGATTCACAGACCTGTTGGTGTATAGAAGGTGGCAAACACATCACAAAGAGGAGAGGAGGAGTGGCAAAAGGGGAAGCCGCTGTCTGCGCTGGATACGCGCCTACTAGCAGGTCCATGAATCGCTTGGGAATCAACAGTGATCACGTGACCTGCTCATTCGAAGCAAAGTTTTATTTATTTATTTTTTTTTTAGATAATCTAAGCATGGATTCACGAAACAGTTATATTTTACATTTTAAGAAATGCTGCTATTATCACTTATGTTTACAACCACTTTAAAGGGTTAGTTCACCTTTACCAAAAAAAACTGTCTATGCAGATAAAGGACGTCTGTAGATAAAAGCAAACTGGGCAGCTCTGACTAAAGTTGAATAATGCCCTTGCTATAGATGGTGGCCATTTACATACCTCCTGAAGCCTGACTGGAATACTCCCAGGACGTTGCCAAGTGAGGCCTAGTCATTACTGCCACCTCCACCATCACAGGAGTGCGCTCTCAGATGCTGAGCTCAGAGCTACTACATCATGGGAGAGAGAGATCATATGTGGGGGGGCTGAATCGGAGAAGAAGCTCTCTCCTGTGATGGTGGAGGTGGCAGTAATGACTAGGCCTCACTTAGCAACGTCCTGGGGAGTATTCCAGTCAGGCTTTATGAGGTATGTAAATGGCCTTCACCCAGTTCTTTGGTGAAGGTGAAGTAACCCTTTAATATTCGTATTCAGTACAGTGATGTTGATAACTCCGTATGTGATAGTGTTATATTATTTATTTATTACAGATACTTATATAGCGCCATCAATTTACACAGCACTTTACATATGTATTGTACATTCACATCAGTCCCTGACCCTCAAGGGGTGTACAATCTAAGGTCCCTAACTCACATTCATACATACACATACTAGGGCCAATTTAGACAGGATCCAATTAACCTACCAGCATGTCTTTGGAGTGTGGGAGGAAACCGGAGTACCCGGAGGAAACCCACGCAGGCACAGGGAGAACATGCAAACTCCAGGCAGGTGGTGCCGAGGCTGGGATTCGAACCAACAACCTTAGTATATAAACTGTTTATTGTTTTATTTGAGAGGGTGAGAGCATTTTGTGTTTTTGTGCTTTAGCCCTGGTTCACACTGATGTGGTATGGAATTCGCAGTGTTTTCTGTGTGAATTGTGCACCACATCACAATCGCACTCTGTTCATGCGAACCGCTGCGGTTGTGTGTTAAGTTAACACCCTGAAAGCGATCCGCAAAACGCGGTGCAATGTGCAGAATCGTATTGTATAGGTGTGAATACCTATGCAATCCGATTCTAGTGCGGACCCATAAAAGGGTCCTGCACCTTTTTGGTGTGGGTGCGATTAGAGCTGTACAAAATGTATGGCTCCAATCGCACCGCACACAAATCGCATGTGATTTGCACAGGAATGCGGTGCGGATCCTATGTGAAATTCCACACCGCAAATATGTGAACCCAGGCCACGTTCAGACCTGTGTTTTGGCATGCCAGGGTGTAGATTTGAGAAAATCAGCGGGATTCTGGCGATTAGCTGCGGGAGGCAGCCCCATTGGAAGCAATGGAGGGCTGTGTGCTCCTGCAGCTAATTGCAGCCACTCACATGTAATCACTATGAGGCGATTACCTGCAGGTGACCGGCCCTAGATGCACAGTCATCAATCAACACATGACCTAGATTATAACCCTTTCCATGGGCCTGTGTACAGAATCAAACGTTGGGCCCCCTTCCCAGGAAAAGAAAATCCAAAGTGACCCCAGTGCACGGTTTCTGAAAACTTACCCAAGTGTCCAGGGTTCCCTGTAACAAGGGTGGGCAGTTTAATTCAGGAGCCAGCTCCATTGACAAGACATAGCTGTACTTAGGGAGCATTGGCTGCCTCGCTCCTGAGATTTGTCCGGTCCTATAGATTACTCATTCTGCCACATAGTACACTCCAGCAGGCTGTAAATAAGCACTCCTATCTCTTAGATTGTAAGCTCTAAGGAGCAGGGCCCTCTGATCCCTCTTATATGAAATTGTATTGTAATTGTGCTCCCTGCCCTCATGTTGTAAAGCACTGCGTAAACTGTTGGCACTATATAAATCCTGTATAATAATAATCACGGGAGGGATTGGGCAGCATAGGACAGTAGTACTTCCGCCTGGCAGTACTTGGGTCGTTGGTTTGAATCCCAACCACGGCACCACCTGCCTGGAGTTTGCATGTTCTCCCTGTGGCTGCGTGGGTTTCCTCCGTGTACTCCGGTTTCCTCCCACACTCCAAAGACATGCTGGTAGGTGAATTGGCTCCTGTCTAAATTGTCCCTAGTATGTGTATGTATGAATGTAAGTTAGGGACCTTAGATTGTACGCCCCTTGAGGGTTAGGGACTGATGTGAATGTACTATATATATGTAAAGCGCAGAGTAAATTTACGGCCCTATATAAGTACCTGAAATAAAATAAAATAATAGTAGGATAGTGAGGTATGGGTCTCTGCCTTGTGCATTGGGTACAGGAGTCTGCTTTGTGAGGATGATGTACCCTGCTTTGTGCCCAATGACAGGTGCTGGTGCAGCTTTCTGAATCAAATCCCCATTGCGTGCACAGTGGGCCCCTCCCCCTTGGGGCACGTGTGTGCTGCATGAACTGTACACATTAGGAATATACCAGTGCCCCCCCATCCAAAACTAAAACAAAAATTTTTTAAAATTAGAATATATATTGTGGCCGGTTCACTCTGGAAAGCACGCATTGCATTGTTTTTCAAATGAATGGACTGCAAAACACAATAGAATAGGGAAACAGTACTGCAATACCATGGTGGTTGCAAACACACTACATTTGCAAGGTGCTTTTGGGGTGCCATTAACAATTCATTGGCACCCACATGCCTTTTGCAAGAGCAACGCATTCACCCAGAGTACGGGAAACATGTATGTAATGCCCCTTTCCTACACTGCATTATGTGTGAATGGGCCCTTATGCTACTGGTTTTTTTTTTTTGCATATAGATGCAGACCACGTTGTCAGGGAAAGTGACAGATTGAGACAGGCTGTAACTACTCAGGGTGCTTACAGTAGTTCCATTCTATTTAGCTGGTTTACATTTTTATTAACTGTTGCTGCAACCCTGGTAGAGTTAGTTGTCCCAACCCCTGTTAACTGCCACTTTCATGAACTGTTATCTCTGCATGCAGATATGGAAAAAATATTAAAAGATAAGCGATACTCAAAGAAGGAAGTAATATAATACTGATTACTATCATTACAACTGTTAACCACTTCCACTGGGGGATGTCTGTTAAGATGGAAGGCTAGACATGAGAAGTTCAGACTGTAAAGCAGGGTATACATGCAATGTGGATGCAGGATCGTCCTGTTGTGCTTTTATATTCTGACAGCGCCCCCCCCAATCCTCATTAGAATACACTGATCAGTGGAGCAGCCATTGGCTGCATGCACTGATTGAATGTTGGTTTTCCAGCAGGACCATTTGACAGAAGCCGGATGTTAGACTGACAAGGGGGTACACACAGCCTGAATTTCAGTATGTGTATTCACAGCTTAACTGGCTGGATTGGATGATTATCATCTTGCTCTTTGATTGTGAGCTGCAGCAATATATCTAATGAAAGTTCATCTCTGCTGAGTGCTTGTTCCTAATTTGTTGATATGAGAACGGGAGGGGGCTGGGGGAATTATCGTTGAATCAAGCTGTTTAGTCTGTTGGCTTCAATGTCGGTGACCACTCTGGATCAGTGTCATATCACAGACAAGCTTTATTCTCTCCTGCAGACTCAACAGATTTTGGTACATTTGTTGTTTTTTTGTTGAGAAACATGGACAGCGCTTTTTTGGCAATACTTCTCTTTTGGGTCCCAGGGATGCACTTCCTTTGCTGTCCTGTGACCCATATTCTGCCGACAGTGGGCTAAAGTTGGCTCTCTGCTGACATCACACAGCCGGTCCAGACTCTTGGAGTATCCTTATAATATTGTTGGGATCCACCCAGCTGCCTTATTGACAGTTGGTTCCAGCTCCCACTGAGATTCGATGCCAGCTGCATCCACCCCCTCTCCATCCCGGTGAGCTGACAATCTGGTATTCGTTCCAAGAAGACTAAGAACTGAGCGATCCGTGGTCATTTGATCGCTCAGTTCTTGGTCTTAGAGCCAGTGGGGTACACCTGCAGTATCACAATGATGCCGTAGCATAGATTTGTTTTTGTTTTTTTTGTTTTGTTTTTTTTTTCAAATATACCTCAAACTTCTCTTAAAACCAGTTTTACCCCATTCCTGTGTTTTTTATTGTGCGTTTTTGTTGCATGTTGATGTGCATTTTAATTTTGTTTTCATGACTTGTGCTTTTTTTTTTTTTTGGCTAATGTCATTCAAATAAAGTATAGGTTGATAAGGGGTGGAGACTTGCTTGTTCCATGTGTTTATCGTGCACTGCCATTGAAATCTTTGGGGAAAGCATTGCACATTGATGCACCAAAAATGCAGCTGTACCCCCTTTTTCTTTTTTTTTTTTTCTCTTCCAAAGCACGTCAGAGCATAGGCGTGAATGGGCTTCACAGGAAAGAATGGCTGCCCTCTTTTCACGCAATGATGCACATTGTGCAACTTGTGTTAAATCACACAAGTGTGGATGGGACCTTATGGTTCTTTTTTTTTTTTTAATTTTTTTTAATTTTTTGCATTTGGAGGGGGTACTTATGTTATGGTGGACCATGCCATGGGTTACTTAAGGAACATTGGCTTTAATTAGTTTGAGAAACATTTTCTTAGATCACATTTCCTCTGGCTCCCAGTCCTTAGAGACTGAAATCTATTGATCTCAGCCAGATAGACTCTACAAGTAGACTTGTTAGTAAGATAAGAGGATCAGCAAGGCACAGAAGAAGACTATACAGGTCTTATGATGCGCCCATCTCTGACTTGAGTGTACCTGTCTTACTGCCTGTCGAGTGCTCTTTGGATATGTTTCATTCATTTATTATAGATGATCTGACTGGAGATGTGTAATGAACTGTCTGTATTGCCCCCAGAGGCCAATCGAGTTCTCAATTCTGTGTTTCTAGGGTAGCTTAGAAAATACAAGTGAGAATCCATTTAGTTGCTATGAGGCACACAGACGTTTCTTTGCTAAATTTACTATAATGAAGCCCAGTGGCAGTTGTAGTAATTCATTGCTGACTGTTGAGAATACAGAAAGTACTTAGAGTAACATTCAAGGTAGATGTAATTCCTCATTGTCAAAGATACATCTAGCTCTTCATTGATGAATGTTGACAGGCTCATGAAGAAATAAAATGCAATTCTAAAATGTTTTGGGCTGGGGATGTTACCCAAGTGGGTAATATTTTATTAGGGTGAAATCCATTCCATTTTATGCTGATATTTGTTGAGGTTAGCTTGTGTTAGAAACCAAATCCAATAAATCGTTTTGTTCAGTGCTGTGAAAGTATTTGCCCTTCCGTGATATATATGAATCTATTTGAAGGCTTTGTCAAAGTGTTCCTCCGCAGATATTTAATGCAAAGCATACATTACAAATATTTTCTGTCTTGGTGTTTATCCTTTGTGGGAGTTCTTCATTTCTTAATGTGTTTGCATGATCACCTAGTGACATGTTTTTGTGCTGCCAAGTATTAGGTGTAAGTGATCCTTCTTCAGTTATGACGATAGACAGGTGAGGCAACCAGTTAACCTGACACGGGTTTCCGTTTCCAGAAAGATCACATGATCCGCCTGACTTGCTTTAAGGCTCCTGCCAGTGCAGACTTGGGCAACCTTCTGTAATTCTCCTTCCCATTACTGGAACAGGCTTGTTCCTGTTCTCCTGTGTTTTTAATGACCTTGTATTGCATTGCTTCCTCATTTTTGCTTTTTCATGGCACGCAATTACTGTTTTTTGTTCTGTAAAAATAAGTGTCGTTGTCCATAGATCCAATAGGATCAGACCACGTTATTTCCAATCTTTCTCACGGGGGGTGATGTGCCTGTTTTCTATAGTAAAGAACCATCAGGTTGCTGCTGTACAATGAAAGTGGATGTGACGCAGGACAGGTTACCTTCTTTTGAGGCTCATGATTCATTAGATCGTACAGAGGGTTAGAGAGAGGCATATAGAGAACTAGTCACCCTAAAGCAGTGGTTCTCAACCTGTGGGTCGCGACCCCTTTGGGGGTCGAACAACCCTTTCACAGGGGTCCCCTAAGACCATCAGAAAACACATATTTCCAATGTGTAAAGAGCAGCTACTGTGTAGAAAGCAGCTACTGTGTAGAAAGCAGCTACTCTGTTAAAAGCAGCTACTCTGTTAAAAGCAGCTACTGTGTTGAAAGCAGCAGTATTGGAGGTAAAACGACACTCATGAATTATAATTACTGGGTAAATCATTTTATGGTTGGGGGTCACCACAACATGAGGAACTGTATTAAAGGGTCACGGCATTAGGAAGGTTGAGAACCACTGCCCTAAAGCATACACATGGGTCAAAATTTGGCTGGTTCAACAGGGTCCGGCTCAGTTTTGATCTGTGTGTAGCCTTTCCTGTAAGGCAGAAGACATTTTTTTAGATCAATGTTTCTCAACCTTTTTTCAGTCAAGGCGCCCTTTAAAATTATGGATAGTCTTCTAAATTATAAAATGGGGTGCCTCAAGACCATCATTTTAAAATGGCACCCCATTCTACAATGTGAAAAACTATTCTAATCGTTTTATATAACGCAGCAACATTATTATTATAATACAGGATTTATATAGCGCCAACAGTTTGCTCAGCACTTTACAATATAACGGGAGACAATACAGCAACAATACAGTTCAATACAAGAGGGTTAGGAGGTCCTGATCCTTGGAGCTTACAATCTAACATCCACACATGTAGGACATCCAACATTGGAGGTGATTTATTCTTCCAAAGCAAATGCATTTTTGCACACTGGTACTGACTATTATTCCATTGTTTCTCTTCTCCCTCAGTTTTTCTCCATCACTGAGCTGATGTGACCCCAGCACTGATGGAGAGGGGCAGGGGAGGGTCAAACTAGGATGCTGTGCAGGCAGCTGACATCCTCCTTATCAACTGATGATGTAATTGGTTGTCAGGATGCCGGCGGCTAGAAGGTCTTAATGGTGCACAATGGAAACCTGTGGCTTTGTGTAACTAAAAGGCAGGCTTCTTCCACTTTCTGGCTTTTTTTGACATTTTGTCAAAGCACCCCTGAAGAAACCTCAAGGCACCTAAGGGTGCGTGGGCACCCTGGTTGAGAAAGGCTGCTTTCGATCAGCTTCTGTAGAATGGGACTGCTGGAAAATCTTGTTTGAGCAGCGGCTTGTAGCCAGTCGGCTGCAGTGGTGATCAGTGTATTCTGACAGCAGAAAGTCCCTGCTGTCCTAATACAATGTCCTGGTAGGGAGGGGGGGGATTCTTGCATCCGTGTGTACCCAGTTTAAAGTTGAACTACACTGCATCTGAATACGAAAAACCAGAAATGCTATATAATTCATTTTTAATATTCAAAACAAACTTTCACCCATCCATGTCTCCATGCTTTATTTTGCTGAGAAATCATTTTGAAAAACGCCTCCTGACTTTTCTGGCAGTGGCCATCTTGAGTAAGGGCAGATGATTTATGTAGTAGTTGATTCCTGGAATCCATCTGTCCTTGTCTCGGGCATTGTCTGACCTTTGAACCCTCCTGAAGACTCCTGGGATGTATGACATCATTTGCCTCTGCATGTAAACCAGGAAGTAACTGAAGGAATGCAAAAATAAGAGGTTAAAACAAGCAAGTATGAGCTACTTTCCTATCTATATACTAATGCTAGCAGCAGAAGGATTAGAAATAGTCCATGTTGATAGAGAGAGTGAGGTTCCGCTTTAAGATTGCCATTGCCCCTTCCCCTGGTTCTGTTAGTTGTGTTAAAACTACAACTTCTGTCATCTCCTCCACCTTTTCTTTTTGCTTTTGTTCTACTGCCTGTGTAATTCTACAAGTCAAATGGTTGACCATTTGTATTTCCCTGTTGTCTCTAGAACTTTCTCTGTGTACCATAGTGTCTCTGTCTGTCTTCACCTACAACACCCAGCCTTTTCCTGTGGTCCCAATATGCCACTTTGGGCTTGTTCTCACATTTGGCAGGCATTGTTGCCCTTCTGACAAGCAATCTGCAGTGAGTCACTTTTCAGAGGGCAGGTGGAGGGGAGGCAATATGTCACAACCTCACCCACTGTTTTGACCCTTAAAAAGCCGAGCCACCATGCTATAACTGCATGCATTGCATGCAGGTAAATAGGTCATGATCGGCGGTGGTACCCCTTGTGAATGCGAGATACCATTTAATATTTGCAGCTGCATGTAAACAGCTCTGAGAAGCTGCATGCCTTTCATTAGGTGGGCATTGCTGCATGCTTTTAGTCCGGTCTTCCCTTGCGAATGAGTCCTGTAGTTAGGCCCCTTTCACATTAGGGATGCACTGAAATTTTGGTGGCTGAAAACACCCCTTTTCGGCCGTTGGCCGAAATGAAAATAAGCACAGATACATGTGCTGAAAAAACCCCGGCCCTCGCCACCGCCCGCCACTACCACTCTGTAGTTCTCAGCCTTACCTAAGAAACCATCGATCCCAGCACTGGGCATAGAGATGAGTGAAGGAAAGATGGCCGCCACTCATCTCTATGCCCTTGGAGGACCGGAGCAATGTCACTTCCTGTTCCGGCAATTTTTTTTTTTTGTTATGTAAAGCACTAGATCAATGCTTTTTTTCATCCAGTGATTTACATTGTAGAGCAGAGATTTGGGGTCTTATTGACCCCATATCTCTCCATAAAGAGGACCTGTCACTAATTGTATCACAAGGGATGCATGCATTTCTTGTGATAAGAATAAAAGTGATTAAAATGTTTTTAAATGGACAGTATAAAAAAAAAAAAAAACCCCCGTGCTCGCATGTAGTGGTGAACTCATACTTAGGCCATGCTCACATATGTAAACGGCGTTTAAACCACACACGTGAGGTATTGCCACGAACGTCGGAGCAAGAGCAATAATTCTCGCACTAGACCTCCTCTGTAACTTTACACTGCTAACCTGTAGAAATGTTTAAAGCATCACCCATGGAGATTTTTAAGTACCGCAGTTTCACGCCATTCCACGAGCATGCGCAATTTTAAAGCGTGACATGTTGGATATCTATTTGCTGTAACATCCTCTTTCATATTTTACAAAAAATTGGGGTGTATATTTTTTTTTTATATCAGTTTATTTTTTTCCAAAAACTCATTTTTAAAAATTGCATTTTGGTTTCGTTTTTGGCCAAGTGCATTTTGAATTTTCGTTTTCGACACTAGAATTTTCATTTTGGTGCACCACTATTTCACATGTGCGGTTGGGTCCACCTGTCTGTTTTTCGGGTGCACCTGATTGAAACCTCCATTCCCCTCTATGGAGTGTCTGATGTAAACAGACTTGTTTACACCTATTTTTCTCCAATCCAATCTTCTAAAAACTAACACGAGGGGATCAGTCCCCCCCCCCCCCCCCCCTCGGTCTCATCGGATCAAAGGGCAGTCGGGTGTAAACGGATAGCCAATCTTGTTCCATCCAACTACCCATAGAGTAGAGCATTGTTTCCCTACTGTCTCTGTAGAATTACATGTCAATTGATTAGTGTTGGTGTGTCTCCTGTGTGTGTAAAACTTGAATCCTAGCTCCTCTTACTAGTGTGTCTCCTGCTTCTGTAGAATGGCATCCCTCGAATGTACACATACCCACTCCCCTCATTGGAGCCTACACTCTGTGGACTGGTGGCCATATCTGTCATCTCACTGTCTGCACTGATGCCATATTAACATTTAAAAACTTGTGTTTGGTGTTTTTTTCCCCCATTTTAAATCAGGATAAATGTTATATTAAAAAATTAATATTTAAAGCCACAAGGTTTTTTTTTTTTTTCTTTAGATGAGAAAAATGTTTATACACAAATCTCCTTTACAGGCCAGATGATTTAAAACTCCTGCTGTGCTTCTGGCCCACGCGGATGTGAGCACTGCAGGTCTCCGAGCCCAGCGCTGGCCGTGTCTCCACCTCTTTCTACTCCTGGTCTTTAGCAAAGTGGAGTTTGGGGGCTGTTTTCTGAATGGACAGGAGGAGAGGGAGGTAGTGACGTGACCGGTGCACTTACAGAAGGAGCTGTACTTTTCCTGCATGTAAAAGAGTTTTAGTGTAATACAGAAGACACTAGGAATAAAGAAGTTCAGGAAAAGGAATGTCCAACTGATTAAAACAGTTTTATTGTGTGTGTTGGACTTTAAAGAGTTTGTAAAGGCAAATTTTTTTTCCATTTAAAATAAAAACAATGGTATACCTACCTCCTCTGTCCAATGGTATTGCACAGAGCAGTCCTAAACCTGCTCTTTTGGAGTCCCCTCCTCCGCTCCTCCTTTCTGTAGGTGCCCTCATAGCAAGCCGTATGCTGAGGGGTGTTCGTCTCCAATCCATGCTGTGTGCGTCCATAGACACAAACAGTGCTGGTAAACCCTGACCCCTCCTACTCCTCAGTGTAGTTTGACTGACCGCCTATGCCTCCCGCTGCTGCCTTTGTCTCCTATGAAAGCAAGAAGAGAGGCTAGCAGCACAAAGTGGCTCTCCTGAGCTGGATCACGTACCTAGTACGTGATCCAGTTCCTTCGGGTAGGGAGCATGTACACCCACCGCCCTGGCTGTGTTGTGAATAGACACCGCTCAAACTGATCAGAGGGTCCCGGCCAATGACAGACGTCTGGGACCTGGTGATCAATGAAGAGGCTGACACGACAGAGCTCTGTGTTTGTAAACCATACAGAGCTCTGCCCTGTCAGCGGGGAAGTGCCTGTTTTTGTTTTACCTGTAAAGCAGGGAATAAAAACCAGCTCATCCCCTAGTAAAAGTACACACACAAAGCACTGTTAGGCATACACTGAACTCTTTGATCGCCCCAAGATGTTAACCCCTTCCCAACCAGTGTCAGTACAGTGTCCGTGTATTCTGGAAATTATTAGCACTGAACTCTGTATTGGTGTCACTGGATCCCACAAAGTGTCAGATTGACCACAGTATTATTACAGTCACGTTAAAAGTTGCTGATCGCCGCCATACTAGTATAAAAAAAAATTAAAAATTAAAGTATATATCCCATAGTTTGTAGGCGCTATAACTTTCGTGCAGACCAATCACTATACACATATTGGGATTTTGTTTAACCAAAAATATATAGCAGAATATATTTTGGCCTAAATTTATTAAGAAGTTTAAAAAAAAAAAAAAAGTTATTGGATTTTTTTTTTAAATAGCAGAAAGTAAACATTTTTATTTTTTTCTTTAAAATCAATGGTCTTTTTTCGTTTATAGCCCAGAAAATATAAACCCCAGTGATGATCAAATACCACCAAAAGAAAGCTGTATTTGTGTGAAAATAAATGATATGAATTTCATGTGGGTACAGTGTTGCATGATCGCGCAATTGCTAGTTAAATCAACGCAGTGTGCTATAGCAAAAAATGGCCTGTGCAGAAAGGAGGTAAAATGTTCTGGAGGGCAAGTGGTGAAAGGATTCCAGTTCAAGCTACATTTTCTAAAATGATTGCTTTTATTTGCGGTTTGTAAGAATGTCCAAGAGTGATCAGCCCACTTTTTAGGGTAGTTGATAAATGTTTTATGTCTTCAGGGTGTGGGAATCTTTATAGATTTATATGTGAATTAAAAGGTTTGTACATGTGAAGGAGGAAGTTGTAACATTTCTAAACTCCCTGGTTACTAAATATGAAGATGTCTCTGCTAGAGCGTAGAAAACCACCATGGCCTGTGCCCATCAAAGCTCGGCTACACTGTGCTTCCTCCTAGAAAGTGTTAAGCCCGGTAAACACATCCTGAGAGCTGACTGGTTCAGCAGGAATTGGCTGACTTTCAGGACATGTGTACTGCTGTCTGTTCATCTGTCTGGTCTAATGACCGGCTTCAGTCCAACAGTCTTGCTGGAAAACCATTTTGTGTATTCTGGCAGGAGGGGGGGAGGGGGAGTCCCACTGTAGAATACAATAGCTTAGCAGGAGAGATCCCTGCATCACACATTGTAGTGTTTATGTGGGAATGTCTTTATTTTCTTTTTCTTTTTTTTTTATTTTTGCATTCAACTCGCTGGTTGAACAAAAACAATACTGAACATGTATACTCAGCTTTAGACATTTCCAGTGTGGTGCGTTGTGTTATGACAGCTCTTTCAAATGGGCCGGCAATGCATCAATATTTACTAGCCTGTCTGTATTGCAGTACCATGCTTTGTGGTGCACTGCAGCATGTGTGTTGGGGTGCTTTTCAAATGATTGGCACACTAAAGCACATAGCCTATGTTAACATGTCCTGCAGTAACGCACTTACTGGTGAGAACCCAGCCCCATTGTATCAGAACGATTCCTGGATTCAGCACTTAAAGTGTTACTAAACCCACAACAGTAAAATCAGTCTGTATATGCAGTAAAGCATGCTTGTTATACTCACTGTGGAACCTAAGGGGTTAATCCTCTGCATTGTGTAAAAACACTGATCCTGACTTCTCTGATTCTACCCTTCTTCCAGTGTCCCCCTCTTATCTCCTGATAAGACCTATCATATCCTAGATTGTAAGCTCGAAAGAGCAGGGCCCTCGATCCCCTCATGTTTTGCATTGTATTGGTATTGTTCTGTCACATGTTCTGTCCCCCTTTGTAATGTACAGCGCTGAGCGAACTATTGGCGCTTTATAAATACTGTATAATAATAATATGGAGACACTCTACACATGCTCAGTTTGGTGTGTATTGCTAGAGGAGTGTTTTTTGTGTGTTTTTTTTTCTTGGGAGAGTGCATGTGATCAGCAGAGGGCCAATCCGCAGTGTCCAGACAGGGGTCAGGGGTTCTGCATCCTCCTAGGGCAAAAGGAAAACTCAGTCTACAAGCTTTAAGATGTGCTTGGCTGGACACTGATAGTCACAAGACTGCTGTAACTGCTGATGAGAAAAGGTATTTAGCAGTTTATATTTACTAAAATAATTGCATTTCAATGTTTTGTGTACTGTGGGAGACCAGATATAGTGAATGCAGGGTCCTGGGTTTAGTAACACTTTAACTGCTTCTGCGCTGACCTGTAGCAGAAATACTGCTACAGGGTGGCACGGGTGCACAAGATCATGTGTGTATATATACATGATTTTGCAGTTTGGGGTAGGGGGCATGCGACGCCATTCGCAGCCTCGGCTGTCGACCACCAGGTAGGGATGTGCAATTTGTATCACCTTATGCCTGGGACATGCAGTACTGGGCAGGTAGGGGTTTTTTTTGCCTTTGGCCCTGCTGCGGCCCTGCGTGCGCACCCGGCCAACCCAGAAATGTAAAATCGTGTGTGTATATACATGATTTTGCGCACCTGTGCCGCCCTGTAGCAGTATTTATGCTATAGGGCAGTTGGGAAGCGGTTAATCAAATAAAACAAATGCAGCCATCACATCCAAGGACGATAAGCTTCTATGTATTACATTTTTGTTCCAGGATTTAGTTATCTTTAACTACTAAATTCTATCAATGAGAGATGATATCACTCCATAGCAATCCCTCTGCTCTCCTGTCATTTTCTTTTATGCATTTGATTGTAAGCTCGAAAGAGCAGGGCCCTCGAACCCCTCGTGTATTGTATTGTTACTGTCTTGTCTCATGTCCTGTCCCCCTTGCTACTGTACAGCGCTGAGCATACCCTTTGGCGCTATATAAATACTGTATAATAATAATAATATGAAGTACAGAGACTTATTTAATAGGGCAAAGAACATCTTCAACCAAAAATGTATTTTTCATGTTTTGGCCGGAATTGATCTTTAGGCCCTATGCACACTGGGCTTTTAGTGAATGTCTGGAACTCAAGAAGTCTGTTTTGGACATTTGTTCCTGAATTCATACAGCATTAGATGTTTGTAATGTTTGCTATCTAATCCAGAGACCGCAGCTGTCAGCCTCTCATAGAGTGTGACAGGCCTCCGGCAGTGGTGCTTGGATGGTGTACCTGTGCCTGTAGATAAAAGCCCCGGGCTAAACACCCAGTGTGCATGGGGCCTTAAGCTCCAGAAGATTTAGCCTCCTTCATAACCAGGCCATTTTTTACTATTCGGCATTGTGCTACTTTAATTTGTAATTGCATGATCATGCAACACTGTACCCAAATAAAAATTTGTAACTTTTTTCACACAAATAGAGATTTCTTTTGGTGTTATTTGATCACCACTGGGTTTTTCAATTTCACCATATAAATGAATAAAGCCTGAACATTTTTGAAAAAAACAATATTTTCTACTTTCTGTTTTATAAAACGTATAAAACAAAAATCAAATTTCTTCATAAATTTAGGCCAGAATGTATTCTGGTACATCGTCTTTGGTAATAACGGTTTGTGTGACAGTTCAAAATATGATGTGTGTGTATGTGTATATATGTATGTATGTGTGTGTATAAATATATGTGTGTGTGTGTATGTGTGTATATGTGTATGTGTGTATATGTGTATATATGTATATATGTATATATATATATATATATATATATATATATATATATATATATATATATTAAAATTTTATATATTTAATTAGATCAGTCCTGCTGTACTGATGGCCGATCTCCTTTTAAAAAGCCCTTACAATGCCAAATGGCTTCTTTTTGGACAGTAGACAGTCTGGGGCATTTAGTGAGAGGCATGGCACACAACGCCAAGTACTAGTTAATTAATGCACAGGCGTGTCAGTTATCCTTTAGCTGCTGCCCGCCCGCATATGTACAGAGCAGTTGGCAACTGGTTAAGGAACTCTTGAGTGACAGCATTTTCATCACAATAAATTCCAGGATGGGTGTTATCTGTATTTGGAAAGATTGCGCTCATTAATGATCCACACATCATTGCATCAAGTATTTTCTTTATTTTTTAAACAAATGTTCGCTTACACACTACTGCTCAACATAAGGCCATACACAGGCCTTGACAAATCCCAGGCGCCAGGTCGCCATGGCGACTAGAAATTAAATCCTGGCACCTGGGTTCTATGTTAACTGTCTGCTGTCAGGCACCGGGATGTTGCTTCACTGATTTCAAATCCCTGGACCAGTGAAGCAGTGTCCTGGTGCCTGACAGTGGGGGATTGTGGGACACTGGTACATTGTAATCGGGGGGGGGGGGGTTTGTCCAGTGGTCCAGTGTACGGTCACGGTGAACTATCTTTTCTTTCCTTCCTTTTTTCTTCCTTCCTTTTTATTATATTCCTTCACAAAAACTGCCCAGAGCCAACTGGAATCTCTTCACCGGCCTCACCCTTCAATGGGATACATGGTCCATGGCACCTCATACTTGTAAATCTCCCTTTTCCTGTTCAGGAACATGGCAGATAGTGCACAAGCTGGACACTGTAACACAAAAACGAGCCATCCTAGGGATGCCACCGCATATGCGCAAGAGATGCAGATGGCTACAGTTTGTATGGCTTCAAGGCTTGACCAATCATCAGCAAGGGGGCCGGCCACCAACCACAAATATTCTGATTAGCTACAAAGCTTATGCCCCCACGCTCTCATTCGGTGTGCCGTCTAGGGTACAGATGGGTGGGCTACAGGTCTGTCTCATACCTTATTTTGGTAAAAAAAAGGAAAACAAAAAAGGTGGTAAAGGCAATGGAGTCTGGGCTGCTCAAACTAAAATGTCACTGCCTATTTTTTGTCCCAGTCTGGGCCTGGCACCAGGCATGACCAATTCCTGTTATCCGACGCCCCGGACATGCAGTTCTGGGCACCAGGCAGCTGATTTAAGAAACTGGCTCCTAACTTTTTTAGCTGGCTCCTAGAGTCAAAGCAGATTTGTCAAGCCCTGACCAAACATATGATGGTGGTCACCGCAGAAAATGGCAGCAATTTGCCACATTGTATGTCACCACATCACGTCGCATAGAGTTGAATATAAAGACTTGTGATATTAAAAAAAAAAGTCAACTGCGCGATTCATTGTAACAATGCATGGCACCACCCTACCCAGCTGGCCCCAGCCGATGTGAATGAGCTTTTATAGTAAAGTAGTGAATGTGACACACTGCACATTCACTGGTGGGTGCAAGTGTTCTAAATTTGTGATTGATTCACCTACAGTGAATATTTGTGTCACATTCACTTCCTTCTAAATATTCTCCTTCATTTGTAAGTTATACAATAGCATTTTGTGTACGCAAGTGTTCATCATTGTGGCATTCTGTAGCCGTTTCTCCACAGAGAATAGTGCATCTAGTTTATATTTTAGAAGGGTCAATGCTCGAGGAAACCTAGTAATGCTGAGAAGCACATTTTTGGAAGTAAAGCTCCTGATTTGTACCACAGCTTGTATGTGGTTTGTTTCTGAAGGACCAATGTAGTAGTTTAGGGGATTCAAACATGCTTGAGGTTGTCAGTTTTTATCCTTGGTCAGCTCACAAGTTAAACCAGAATACTTCCAAAAATGTTGTGGTCTTGAATTCCACTAAAATGACAAAAATGGAGGGGGCAAAAAGCAACGGATTGAAATATTGATTTTTTTTTTATTCTTGTTAAAAAAAAAAAAATATTGATGTGTTGATGTCAAACTTACAGACTTTCTATGTGTTCCAGAGGTACAAGGTAACCCCCTTCCCCATCTTCATACCTACGTTTAGCCTACTGATGGTTGTCCCCAACGTTTTGAGTGTGCTGCATCCGCTCAATGTAGGCATGAAACGTGTTGCACTAGCTACTTTTTTTTTTTTTTTTTTAGTTAAGCATCCAGGATTACTGTTTATTGTAATAATGGCATAATACAATAGCAAAGTAATAAACGCTACAAGGCAGCACAGTGAGTCAGCAGTATCTGAGAACATATAACAGGAGGCAAATCAGTGCAACCTTTCAAATGCCTGAGGCCCCATGTACACAGGACACTTCTGAACGACGGAAACTGACTGCTGGAAAACATAGGTTAAAAAAGGTCTGTTTAGCCGCGTTTGCAGAACGTGTTTATGCGCGTTTATGTTTCTTTACTTTTTTTTTTAAGATAAGCACAGGAGAACCTCCCAAATGCCCAGAAAAGTGGTAAATTATTAACTATTTCAGACTGTTTCAGAGAAATACAGAGAGTAGAAGCAGAAACAGAAGTATGTGTTGAGATTAGTTTAGGTGTAAGTTGCTCATTAACATTTCTTGGGAAAGGTGTCATTAAGGTGGCAGGGGGTCTTCATGAGGAATTTGAGGTGTGAATGGTCATTAAACATATCTTTTGTTTCCAAGGGTGAGAGAGGTCTGAGGTGTGAATTGGTCATTAGAATGTGTGACAAGCTTGGTAGGAACATCCTGTGTTTAGTGTTTTCTCCATCTGAGTACCTTGAAAATGCTTTGCATGCATTTTTCATGATGGAAAAAGTCTGTGGACAGCATCGGGAACTGGAAGAGTTAAAAAAAAATTGCAAACGCTTATAAACGTGATTTGCCGCTTTTGAAACACTGATAAAATCGACTGCTGAACTGAACGACTGTAAACGTATGACTGTAAATGAAGGTGTGTACATGGACACATAGGAAAACATTAGGGAGAGTTCAGGGGCTGCTGAAAAAAAACACTGAACGGCTCCTAAACGTGAGTTTATCAGCTGCAGTGTACATGAGCCCTAAGAAGGAGGGGGACTCCCAGAGAAGATGCCAGGTACACTGTCGAGGTCAATGCAACCAGTTAAAAAAAAAATAACAAGAAAACATGTTCATTGTGCCGTACACGGTTGCCAAACCTGATCATACTTCCCAGGACATCCCCTGCTGATGTATGTCAATTTGTACATGGATAACACTGCATTAATGAGAGCTTCCCACGAGGTCACTGAGGGGTGGGGGGCAGCTCCAATTATGAAGTATCTCCTTTTTTGCATAGTACAATAGGTAAGAAATGAGCAATTTAGTGTAGTGAGGCCTTTTGTTCATCATCCTGTATACCCAACAATGCAAGTTCAGGGGAGAGTGAGAGGGACAGCTGTAGACGGGTTGATGCAAGTAAACCCCTCTGTCCAGAACTCTAGGGCAGGCCCAGAACGTGTAATAAGTGCCTTCACATGCATGACAGCGGGGACAGTCAGCAGATCTTTGTGGGTAGATTCTGTGCAGTCTCCGAGGCGGGTAGTACACTGTATGCAAAAATTTGGCCTGAACCAATTTATTCCAATGTAGAGCTATCCTCAAAACATTCCTCTTAGGACTCCCTATCCAAAGTTGGAATATCCTCCCGCCATCTTCCCCACAGCCTATCCATTTTGGAAGAATCCACACTAAGGAGAGCCAAATAGAGGGAAGACAAAGGTTTTGAGAGGGAATCCTGCGAAAGAAAGTCTCTATTGGATCGGTCTCCAATCTAGGGGGAGTATGAAATTGTGCTTGTGCCACATGATGGCATCTAAAGTACATCCAACCAGGTAATCTGTATTTGGAGGAAAGATCCCTAAGAGGTAGAAGGGTACCTATAGGCATGTCTCTAAGTGTCCTAACACCATAGGGAGCCCACACCTGGGGGTCAGGCAACTGTCTGAAATGAGATAAAGATGGACTACCCCACAATGGCACTAGCTGCATTCTTTTTTTTCCCTACAGATTAAACTATTGATTATAAATACATTTCCAATGGCTCAAGGTTCAAATTCTTCCTTGTTTTGAGGCTTCAATTCAAGTCACACCATGCAAGTGTCGATCCAAAATGACACCGTTCAAGTGCTGCGTTTGCAGTGTGACTTGAGTTGGAGCCTGAGCATTGCAGTGTTTACACTGCCTGTCTCCTGAGAATGATGCTGGGGTGACTGAAACAGGAGAGGTTTGGGTGATGAAGTCAAATGCTGGATGTGAGGGGAAACCCGGATCAACTACTAAGCCGAGAATCAGGGTAATTCTACTATAAGTATACTGCAAATGCACCTTTTACCCTGTAGTCTGAGTTACTTCTGACCTGACCCCTGAACTCTGCAGTTACTCCTGATCCTTGAACTTTGTGCATTACTTTATCCTGACCCCTGCAATTTGAGTCTCTCTGATCCTGACCCCTGATCTCTGGGCCTTACTGTTTTGTCAGGATCCACTGAGCTGCCTGATTTACAGCTGGCCCCGCCTCTCATAGCGGAGAGACCTAGAGCCAGCTGTGCCTGCCCCTTTCTTGCCTGGCATTCCAGTGAGTGCTGTAGGAGCAGAGTGGTGACTGGCAGTCAGTGATCTCTACTCCAAGCAGACTGATCACATGACCGCTGATAGCTCAGTTCTCAGTCTTAGAGCTGACGTGGGACAGCTGCGGCATCAGGCGAAGGTGAATATATGTTTTTTTTTAATAATAAAGATGTGAAAAATATACAAATCACAAATAATTATTATTTGTGATTTGTAAATTTTTCACATCTTTATTATTATTTTGAGTTTTTTAATAATAGCAGCATCCAGTGAGTGTATTTCCTCTCTTTATTACATTGGCGCAATGATGTTGGTATAATAGAAGTGTTGTAATTATTGGAACATTTCTTTGGTAACTAACTTTTTAGTGATTATATGTGTTTTTTGTTTGTTTTTTTTAAACCCCAAACTTCTTCTGCAATCTATACTTTGTTCTCTTGACCCATTGTAGCACATGCTAAGGTTTTATTTACCCAGCTGAAGGTCCAGAGTTCTTTTAAAGTCTGGATCTTTCCCCATCCTGAACTAGCTGAGTGACGTCAGCCAACAGTGGATGTCAGCCCGCTGTCGGGTGAAAACAGGTCACAGGAGTGCAGAACGAACTACACTCCTGTGATCAACCGTAGAAGTACAGCCAATCAAGCATATTTGTATGTGCTGAGAACAGGGGCGGGCTGACAACTCATGGGGCCCCCGGGCAATAGGGGATCATGGGGCCCCTGTGTCCTTGCCCACACTCAAAGCACACCCAAAAAAGCCTATAAAAGGTACCAGGGGCATTTCATGGGGCCCCCTACTGACCCTGGGCCCTCGGGCAGTGCCCGAGTGCTCGAATGGTCAGTCCGCCCTGGCTGAGAATCATCCAGCACCGATGTCTACCAGTGTTCTGATCTCTATACTTGTAAACTCCTTATACAGCCCCAGAGGCTGTGCAAGCAGTATGAGGACAGTGGCTTGCAGTCATCCATCAGCATGGTCACATGACTGCACTGACCAGTTAATCTCTTCATTTGCCAGGACAAAAGAAAAATCTCATTGATCAGTGTGGTCACATGACTGCATTGATCAATACTCGACAGATGAGCTTATCAGTCTGCTGCTTTTACTTTCTTTGGCCAGTCACAGGTGGGGGAGGGACAAGATTATGTTTGCCAGAGCTGTGTAAATCTCAGTACTGGATGGACAGAAATGCAAATTGGTTGGCAGGTAACACAGTTCATTTGTGTACTTATCTGTTTGCTAGGAGTTCTGATTTAAATGATCACAGAGCTGCAAGTGTTTGCTAGTGTGCAGTATTGGGTGAGGGCTGTAGAGGTATACAGGAAGCCACACACTACAGGGTTTCCCCCTACAGTACAGAATCAAACCTTGATTTATGTCATATTGGAGCAGACACTATGGGGTTTATTTACTAAAGCTGAAGAGTGCAAAATCAGACTCCCTTCTGCATAGAAACCAATCAGCTTCTAACCTCAGCTTGTTCAATGAAGCTTTGGCAATGAAACCTGGAAGCTGATTGGTTTCTATGCAGAAGGGAGTCTGACTTCGCACTCTCCAGCTTTAGTAAATAAACCCCCTATGGTTTCAAACACTTTAATGAAACCGCTCTACCTAACGTCACCGGTTTAAATAATTGTTTTGGACTGGGAGGTGTGGAGATGAGGAGTTCCTATTCCGTCTTGTAACTTGACCTAATCCTCATCCAGCAGCGTCAGGGTTCTATATACTTGGAATAGTAGTACTCAGTGAGCAGCATACTATAGAGTGCTGTACAGTCCCTGCTCTATCATAGTACAATGGTCAGATTTAAATATTATGTGAACCCAAACAATGAAATTCTGACTCTCTTGATCTGTTAAATGTTATCAGGAAGTGTTAGGCCTCCTTCACATACAAAACCAAATGTCCCTAGAGGGCCTTGTTTACCTGCACAGGGATTTCATGCAGGCAGTCCTCTTGCTGTCAAGTCGGGCACAACGCCTGTACGGTTATAGATCCTGCTCCCAATCTGTCATCCATGTGGGTGGTCCTGAACACATCCAGGAGGCATTCAGGACTGTGAACGAGGCTTTAGGGCTACAAAACGTCTCCATATTGCAGAGAAGAGGATCGAGGTGTTCTGTAGTCTTAACACACTTTCTACTGTCCCACAGATACAGTACTGTGGGTGGATGTTGTCACCCAGGGACATGTGTGTGTTACTGGCAGAATCACCAGATAAAGAAATAAAGAAAACAAATTCAGCCACCTCATCTGAGGAATGCTTCACACACATGCTTGGGTGTTTGCGTGCATACATCGTCTGTATGGCAGCCTATTCATTTTAATGGAAGATCAGGTGGCGCCAGCTAAGTGCAGTATGTATGTAAGATGGTTTACTAAAAGTGGTTAAAAACACTCACAGAATAGCTAAAATATAAGACTTCTCAGACAGCAGGTCCTCTGCTCACTCCTTTAAGCAGGGTCTGCCGCTGTCATCCAGGCGAGGAGGTGGAGGAATGGGGCCGGGGCGCCCTGTGTACATCAGGAAGTGCATCGGGATCAGTGTGGAATGCATGGGCAGGAATGTCATCAGAAGGAGAAGAGGATCGGGACCCGTGTCAGGCAACCCGCTCGGAGCTGCTTGCTCCTTCTAGAGGCATAGGGGTGCATTACCACTATCATCCTTATATAGAGTGGACAAAAAGTGTGGGGGGGGAGCAGTAGGACTACAAGGACCAGCAGCTCTATACACAATTACAAATTAAAAAGGTATACTTAACCTCATACCTGGAGAATACTATCATGGCTGAAAAAAAAAGAAACAAATGTATACAAACAACATAAATAAGGAACCTAATTCAATCTGGACTTGGATTGAGAGAGGCTTGTGTTACAAACACACTGGGATACCGTCATTACCATGAGACACGTATGAATAAATGATCACATGTGCACACACGTGATCATTTATTCATACATGTCTCATGATCACTATTGTTGAGCACTTGCTGTGCATGTGAGTGTTTCATTACTTTACAGATGGAAGATCTAAAGGTTCAGAGATCAGGTTAGTGGTAGCAGCTCTGAATAAGTGATTACTGTGCTAATGGCGTCATCCCAGGTTATAGTGTATCATACAACTGCTTACACACGACTTCTTATCACCCTACTGTGAAAAGTAAAAATACAATTTTCAACTAAGGCTAAATAAAACAAGAAATCAGATTAGTTTGGGGCAAAAATCCCTTTGCTCCAGTTTTTACAGTATGTGGGAAGAAGATGAGGAGTTGTAGGCACGTGACTCATGTCACTGTATGTATGTGTCATAAAATATTTATGTAGATCTGGTATTTTGTACACACAGTTGTATACTGATGTGTTCTGACATTGAAAGCTGCTCTTCTATCAGTACTTGCTTTCAGGGTCATGGTTGAAATGTGAGGTGTTCTGGATAAGGGGATAAAAAGTGGAGGGGAATCTTCCCAATGGAATCAGACAAAATAAAAACTTAGACATAAACCTCCTCCCACTCCATTCTAAAGAAAACGTTTCGGTTGGAGTCGATCTTTAACTTATTCCTCACTGCCCTGTATGCTGCTACAGGATGGCAGAGCTGGGCAAAATCATGTGTGTATATAATATAATATAATATATATATATATATATATATATATATATATATATATATATATATATATATATATATACGCACGCACGATTTTATGTTTCCGGCTAGGGGGCGCGTCCGCACTGCCTACCCGCGCTGCCATTGGGTGTCAATCACCAGGTCCTGGCCAGAGATTCCCCGCCAGCACTTGCCGATCGCTGAGTATCACTGATGGGGGAGAGGTCTGTATGTAAACAATACAGATCTCTCC